>NW_026606931.1:0-600000 GCF_029890125.1 Rhinichthys klamathensis goyatoka
AATCACATGGCAGTTGCTTCAATGCATTTAGGGGTGTGGTCCTGGTCAAGACAATCTCCTGAACTCCAAACTGAATGTCAGAATGGGAAAGAAAGGTGATTTAAGCAATTTTGAGCGTGGCATGGTTGTTGGTGCCAGACGGGCCGGTCTGAGTATTTCACAATCTGCTCAGTTACTGGGATTTTCACGCACAACCATTTCTAGGGTTTACAAAGAATGGTGTGAAAAGGGAAAAACATCCAGTATGCGGCAGTCCTGTGGGTGAAAATGCCTTGTTGATGCTAGAGGTCAGAGGAGAATGGGCCGACTGATTCAAGCTGATAGAAGAGCAACTTTGACTGAAATAACCACTCGTGACAACCGAGGTATGCAGCAAAGCATTTGTGAAGCCACAACACGCACAACCTTGAGGCGGATGGGCTACAACAGCAGAAGACCCCACCGGGTACCACTCATCTCCACTACAAATAGGAAAAAGAGGCTACAATTTGCAAGAGCTCACCAAAATTGGACAGTTGAAGACTGGAAAAATGTTGCCTGGTCTGATGAGTCTCGATTTCTGTTGAGACATTCAGATGGTAGAGTCAGAATTTGGCGTAAACAGAATGAAAACGGGGATCTATCATGCCTTGTTACCACTGTGCAGGCTGGTGGTGGTGGTGTAATGGTGTGGGGGATGTTTTCTTGGCACACTTTAGGCTCCTTAGTGCCAATTGGGCATCGTTTAAATGCCACGGCCTACCTGAGCATTGTTTCTGACCATGTCCATCCCTTTATGGCCACCATGCACCCATCCTCTGATGGCTACTTCCAGCAGGATAATGCACCATGTCACAAAGCTCGAATCATTTCAAATTGTTTTTTTTGAACATGACAATGAGTTCACTGTACTAAAATGGCCCCCACAGTCACCAGATCTCAACCCAATAGAGCATCTTTGGGATGTGGTGGAACGGGAGCTTCGTGCCCTGGATGTCCATCCCACAAATCTCCATCAACTGCAAGATGCTATCCTATCAATATGGGCCAACATTTTTAAAGAATGCTTTCAGCACCTTGTTGAATCAATGCCACGTAGAATTAAGGCAGTTCTGAAGGCGAAAGGGGGTCAAACACAGTATTAGTATGGTGTTCCTAATAATCCTTTAGGTGAGTGTACATTATACGTTAAACCTACAGTATTAATATTTACAACAACTCTATGTCAGTATTAGGTACTGTTCCTTGCTATCATTCTTCATCTAAGCTATGTTTTACAGATGCCTAGGCTGATTACAATCATCGTTGCCCCAGCAGCAGGGTTCTAAAATATTTAAATCGCTAAAGTATTTAATGATTTGTTTATGGTGCTGCACAGTTTGTCCTTAGTTCACACATGTAATTTATACAACACCCCCCACAGGAGCAGAAACAGCAGTCCTCCAGGTCAGGGGCGGGAATCATTTCACAGAAAGCACTCATGGGCAATCGCCAGGCCCACTCAACGGTGACGGCTGATTTACCTGCTAAACTTACTGCACATGATGGAAAGCAAAGGTGGCGCTGGATGGAGAAAAACAATAAAATGGAGAGAGATAAATGAGAATGTGCAGAGGCGAGAAAGACTGTAGAGTGGCGTGTTAATGACTGGAGATGAAAATAAGATTAGCAGGCGCGTATGAGAGAGAGAGAAGAGAGAGAGAGAGAGAGAGAGAGAGAGAGAGAGAGAGAGAGAGAGAGAGAGAGAGAGAGAGAGAGAGAGAGAGAGAGAGAGAGAGAGAGAGAGAGAAATTGAAACGTGGGTGAAATTGAGCAAGTCGGGCGGCCGCTAAAGAGAGGCAAAATAGTGAGAATGTGGAAAGAAGATTGTGTGATAGCGACGACACATGATACGCAGATAGGCTGAGATTACTGAAAAGGCAATGTAGAAAAACAGAAGCAGGTAATGAGAAAAGGACAGATAAGAATGGGTATCGCTGAGAGAGAGAATACTCTTGTTAAGCCGTACCAGGACGAGACGGCTTCGTGCAGAGAAGTACCACCGAGAGCACAAAACACTTGATTATTGCTCAAATTGTGAGTGGTGCTGTGTCAGCTTAGAGAAGAGAGAGAAGAAAAGCCAGGTCTCTTGATACAGGGCAGAGAATGGGCAGCTCTAGAATTGGACACGCTGAGAAAAAGCACTTGATTGGCACATAGAGAGATTGTTTTTTTTGTAGGCCTATAGTCTCCGTGCGTTTGTTCTCGCCTCCTTTAGTCTTTTGAATGTTGCCTGTGGTCCTTGATGTAAATATATTCATCTGATGTATCTCCCTGATTTCTTCACAAAACATTATCTTTTCATTATGGCAATATGACAAAAGGCTGCCACAAACTCTGTTGCATGCTGAGCAGGGTCAGTTTCTGTTAATACCACAAGAGAGCACTCAATTCCTTCGGAATAATCTCACCAACCTCCACATGCAGAGAATCGACGAGGATGGATACAGATATACACAACATTTTTTATAAACTAAACCTAGAAACTATTTTGGATTTTGAAATATTTCATACAAAGAAACACTGATATAAAATGAATAAGAAATATTTAAAGTTCAAACAAACACATGTGTGATATTGAGAATGTAAACTCATTTGTGCACAAGGTAAAATTTTCTTGCCTTCATTGAAGCACAAGATTCCCTTTTTAGATCATTAATTTCTGAAATATACATGTAATAGCATTGTATCTCAAAGATGTTTGCTGTACAATTATTAAGTTGAATAATATCAGTGTTGGTTTAAAGGCTACAGGTTTTTTATTATTATTCATTTGTTCATTTCATGTTGCTCTTAATTTGTTGTAAGCCCTGGATTTCAAGTCAAAACCTTATTTACACACACACACACACACACACACACACACACACACACACACACACACACACACACACACAAACACACACACACACACACACACACACACACACACACACACACACACACACACACAGAATCATAAAAGAATCATCAGTTGATTGATAGTTAAATAATACAATTTAAAAAATACAGAGAAAACAACAACAACAAACTCTTACAGAGGGAATAAAAAAATTTAGCCTATACAGAATTTTAATTTTTAATTTTTAAAGATTTTTTTTATTTTTAAGACACATTTTTACTTTGTGGTTCAGGGGCTCTATCAGATCATACAAAACTGCATTATATTACAAAAATGCACATTTGAAGTGGGGCGGTATCACAGGAACATTCAAGCCTATATGTAATCTGAAAAAGACTGAGAATGAGTGCAATACAACACTAAGAGCTGACATCGCATCATTACTTCAGTCGTTGTTGTCTTTTTTTCCTAGTTCGGTACGTACCGACACGCCTCTTCACCCCTATATTCCGCACCCCGCCTTCCCATTACTGTCATGTGACACTCAGTAACTCTTGTCCCATCCCTAGGATTTGACAGCAATCTTGTCAGAGTGCACTCAGCAGCAGAGTGAAAGCCCTTCTGTATCTCGCAACCTCATTCACTCGGGGAACATTCCTAGGGATGTTCACTCAGCCCGTGGACAGTGTAATCAGGACAGATTTTACATGCTGTGATGGAGGGCCTGAAAATACGCGAAACAACTGCTGTGTGGTTGAAAGGAGACGTAGCTTGGGTATGCACAAAAAGATTTAGTGAGCAGCTACATGCGTCTCAGCCAGCACATCTGAGGAATCACGTAGCCTAACACTTGGAAAAAGGCTTGCTTTTGAATTACATTTACCTCATCATTAGCATTCATTGTACAATTGCTGGCCATAACACACTGACACTATAAAAAAAGAAAAATTGAGTAAAAAAGAATTTCAGGTTTGCAGAACTTAAAAATATGCTGGTAATATTGGGATTTATACCCTAAATATACAATAAAAAAAACGTATTATTCATTAACTGACAAGTTAATATACCAACCAGGTGACATGAAACAAATGCTTATATGTTCAGGATAATGCAGAAAGAGCCATTCTGTACTGTAATGTCAATGTTTCATGCAAAGAAAAGGGATTTAATTTAAAATAGTCTCACATAGCAATATCTATAGAGGCTTTGTTCGAAACCGCATACTCACTGAGTAGGTAGCCTACTTAATTTCGATAAGTACTTACTTAATGAGCACTAAAAGAGTAGGTATATAGCCCGAAAGCATGAATGCGATCCGGACATAATCCGCCATGTTGACGTTATCACTAGCGCAACAACTTAAAAGATATAAGCGACATCTTTAATTAATCTATCTAAAAATATCTGGATATTGATGAAACTTGCTCTTTTTGTGGTCTTGTTGAAGAAACAAGCCCATTTATTTTGTGATTGTAGTATAACCAATCAAATTTGGGTTGATTTAAAGGGATAGTTCACCCAAAAAATGAAAATTAGCCCATGATTTACTCACCCTGAAGCCATCCTAGGTGTTTATGACATTCTTTTTTCAGACAAATATGATCAGGGTTATATTAAAAAAATGTCCTGGCTCTTCCAAGCTTTATAATGGGAGTCAATGGGTATATTTTTTTGGAAGTCCATCAAGCGCATCCACCCATGATTAAATTAAAACTTTACCAACTAAAATAACGAACTTCCGGCAGACGGACGTACGCAGGTCGACTTACGCCAAAAGAGTAACCCTTGACGATGTATGTGTATGACGTATATGTAGGAGTAACGTAAGCTTTGACGCCTTTCACAGCTCAAACAAACAGGGCTGGGCAACCGCGTTCGTCATTACGTTGTGTGTCAAGGTCAAGGGTTATTACTCTTTTGGCGTAAGTCGACTTGATAGTTATTTTAGTCGATAAAGTTCTATATATGGATATTTTTCTTACACAAACGCATCGGTTCACTTCAGAAGGCCTTTATTAACCCGCCAGAGCCGTTTCGAGCACTTTTATCATGGATGGCAGCTCTTTGATGGACGTCCAAAAAATCTTTATTGTGAAAACCCAAAATTGTTATCTCTTGAATATGTTGTCAATTTTTAAAAAAATTTTGCACAAAAAATTGCCCACAAGCAAGTGGCTTGAATCTCCTTTATGTTTTCCACTTTTTCTTGTTGAATCTAACACTTTTGTTTCATCCCTCAGCCTTATAAATAACCAAAAATGCCTTTTTAATGCATTATGATGATGAATTATTCAAAGATATTTAACCTTGACATTGTGCTTTTTTTCTATCTTCTTTTCTTTTGCTATCTCACAATATGATGCAGATGTACGCAAAACCATGATATATATTTATGTTTTCTGTTTGTTTGTTTTTCATTATGATTGTTCATTGTTAAAGAACCATGGTATCTTTCCATGATCTTGTATGTAATTATAAGTTCTACAATAAAAAAAAGAGATATGAGCGACAGGTGCACTAACACCTCATAACATCAATAACTGGATAACTAGAACGGTTTTCCTTAGCGTTTGCAGTGTTTGTAATGTCTGCACATCGTGCAGCTGCTCGAAGATCTTGTCTTTGGAGAAGACTGTTGCTTTTATATACTCGAAAAAAGTAAGTCACTACTTAAAAATGAAGATTACCCCAGAATAAATTGCATTGCTAGCCCACCCCAACACTTACACACAATAGTAATAATAAATGCTGACCAAACCTTAATTATATTACGTTTTTTTCACAACCTTGAAGCAAGAGTGGGAGAACATGTGCGGGACAATCTGGCTGCCGCTGAAACATTCGTGTGCCTGCTCTCCATGAGCATGACTACCTGTAAAACATTTAAACAGGTTAAAACGTTGTACAATTCATGTTGTCAGCATTCCAGTTCTTGCCATATTTCATTTCAAATGTTTACAGTTACATGCTAATTCTTGTAGCTTTTTTACGTTTGTGGTGTAGTGTGTTAAACCACTGAACTGACAAGCAGAATGTTGCTGGTTCGATCTTCACAGCCGCCATATTGTGTCCTTGAGCAAGGCACTTTACTCTAGGTTTCTCCAGGGGGATTGTCCCTGTAATAAGTGATAATAAAAGCATCTGCCAAATGCGTATAAATGTAAATGTGATTTTTGTAAATCTTTTTTTTAAAGTGTCTCGGGCACAAATGCTCAATAAAGCTGATTATTTTTTTATGTTTATTTCTTCAAGGTACTACTATAATATAAATCCATACATATTTTTTATACAATATCTATTCAGTCATTATTTAATAGCCTTCACGCTAGTAAAAAAAATTTCAAGGTGATTTTGGTCAAGTTTGTCCTGCTGGTTTCGGTTCATACAATATCAGTCAATGGATCCTGACTTCCAGAAGCTTCATGACATTTTTGATTATGCTTTTAAAGCTTCTTAAAGTCGGGCTCCATTATCCTATCCTATTGTTTATTCTCAGCAATTCAACAGTTTACAGTAGTTCAACAAATGAGATTTTAACACAAGGAGCCATGTTTACTCACATTTGAAAACATCTCTGCGATATTGATAATGACGTATCCTCACCCGGGGCCTCCTGGGAAGGCTGGGTTAGAAAAGTACGATAAGTGATTCAGAATCTGGGCGGAAGCAGTAGGCCATCCGGTGATTTCTTGCCTACTGTTTTATGAATACTGAGGTTTCGGACATACTACTCTTTTCACGTACTGTTTTCTCCTACTAAGTAGGCATATTCGGATGCAACATTAGAATACCAACGCATTCTCATCCTTTGGCGTCATATAGGTGACGCCATATGACATTTCGTCGAAATCTTACCCACATGGGATCCTTTAGCGTCAATATAACACGCACTGTTATGGGTAGGTTTAGGTCTGGGGTAGGGTACGGTTATGACGCCTTGGGTTCTGCGTCTCATATTGATGCTTAAGGATGCCATGTGCGTAAGATTTCGACGAAATGTCCAAAGCTTCACATGTATGACGCCAAAGGATGAGAACGGGCTGAGAATACGCACGGCCGTATCTTGCGAGAATTAGTACACCACCCAGGCATTTCTTGCCTACTCTTTTATGAATACTGAAGATTCGGACATACTATTCGTTCGCCTACTGCTTTTTGCCTACTGTTGGGAAGTATGCGGTTTCGAATGCAGCCTATAGAGTCTATATAGTCTCAGATATACTTTATAATCAAACTATCGTAACAGTGTAATTTAATTACATCTTCTGTCGTCATGATGCTGTGGACGGTGGAGAGATGTTCGTTAAAAGTATATCGCTGCAAAGGTATTTTCAACATTGTCGAAACGATCCCCATTCACATGGATAAGTGTAAATGAAGTTTTCTGTTTTTAGTTGAAAATAGTGTCGTGTTACTCGTGTAAACGCCCCCTAAGCAAATAACAAAAAATAACTTTGCCGTGAGTATATCGGAGCATTGAATCACATTCAGTGTCTTGTGCGTTACTTGTGCATGAGTGCGAGCACTAGCAATAAGTTGCTGGGTGCAGTTCACTTAATGGCCACCGGTGTCGCTAATAACAAGGGTTTATGAATTCTATTTACAATTGTAATCAAAATGATTCAACCCCCATTGCATACAGGTTTATTGGCGAAATTTATAGACTTTCAGCTGTTTGCAATGAACAAATCAATCAAAAGTAATTGAAATAGCTCAACACAACAAAAGTTTCAAGTGGTTTCCTCAAATTCAACTGAAAATGCAACTTTTAATGACTTCTGCAGTCTCAAAATTATTTAACCCCCTGAATAGAATCCCTCAAAACAGCACAAATCTGCAAAACACGTGCTGTCTCAAGTACACCTGATGCAACTAATCAAGGGCTTCATTAGTTGCATCAGGTGTGTTTGAGCTAGAACACATTAAATATCTGAACTGGCTAGGTTTGTTGAGTGTCTCATTTAACTGCATGTTAAAAATTCAAAAGAATGGTCCAAAAAGTTAAGAGAATATATCATCGCCGTTCACAAACAAGGAAGAGGATACAAAAAGACGGCGAAGGCACTACATGTTCCTAGAGACACTGTTGGAAGCATAGTTCGCAAGTTTAAAGTTAAAGAACAGTGGTTACTCTTCCTGGACAGGGCAGAAAAAGAAAGCTATCAACGGCTGCAACCAGATTTCTGAGAAGGCAGGTTCAGAAAAACCCTCGAGTGACTGCAAAAGACCTGCAGCAAGACAACAGGCACTGAGGTTTCAGTTTTCACAGTAAAGGTCCTT
The DNA here is from genome assembly GCF_029890125.1 of Rhinichthys klamathensis goyatoka. Classification (NCBI taxonomy): domain Eukaryota; kingdom Metazoa; phylum Chordata; class Actinopteri; order Cypriniformes; family Leuciscidae; genus Rhinichthys; species Rhinichthys klamathensis. The sequence goes on from NW_026606931.1 coordinate 8,141, forward strand.
GCCTTTACACTGAGTCCGAAATTTTCGCACGTTAAAAAATAAATACAACCTCTCGTTATGTCAATCATGTTTGCACACTGCCTCCGAAACTTTCGTCCATCATAAAAAAGTACGGATCGGATTCGATTTTCTGCGTTTTTCGCATCCATAGCAAGCATTTTGAGAGGTGTTTTGACAATTCAGAGACACCGAATGACGAATACGAAAAAACAACCCGATCTCACGACCAATTCGTCCGAATTTGACGAGTGATTAAAAGATGGCTAATTCGTAACTATTCGTACGACCTCACTTGTACGAATTAGTACGATTTTTGCTAAATCGTACATATTTGACGAGTTGCCCAATTCGTATGAATTCGTACGAATGACCTACCCCTGACCCCGCCCCTAAACCTACCCATCACGTGGGTTTAGACAAATCGTACAAATTCGTACGAATTGGTCGTGAGATAGCGTTGGAAAAAACGCATATGAAAAATTCGGACTCAGTGTGCAAGGAGCAGTGTATCTACAACAGTGTATCTTAAGGTGCATAATAAACGCCAGAACTCCAATTTGCTTAAAATCCTATAAATAAGCTACAGAAGTTTTGGGATTCTGTTCTGTAGACACAAACAAATGAAACAAAACTGGAACTTTTTGGCCCATCTATGGATCAGCTGTATGTCTGGAGGAAAAAAAATGAAGCGTGCTGAAAAGAACACTCTAGGGGCTTTGGGAATGTCAATGGGAATGGGTTTTCACTGTAAATTATGACATTACTTAGTATTTTTATTTTTATCACTTAGTATTTTTAATTCCACAAACTTTTAAGTTAACAGGAATTAATTAAACTAAATCCATAAAATGATCCCATGATGGGAACTCTTGAATGGTTGTCGGGACATCTTCGTTGACCAGAACGAAGGCAGGAGACACTGCTTGCAGTCAATTCAACTTTTTTATTGACTTTAGGAAAATAATCATAAATCAAAATAACATCAACAAAGACACTGAAGGTGACCCTCCTCACCAGAACTGCCCTAACAGACAAAAATAAATTCCTTTATACTGAAAGGGTCAACCATCAGGGGTAACTTATGACATCGTCACAAAGGTTCTCTATATGAAGTACCTGACAGAACTCTTTAAGGTTCTAAATGGAACCTTTTCTTCTAAGAGTGATAGCATTATTACAGTCTTTTACGGTAATTTTTTTTTACAGTGTACGTAACCTACTGTATAAATGCTATATCTGATCTGAGATCGGCTCGTGAGATTGTGTGCACCAGACATAAACAGATTGAATGACGGGGGTGAGCTGCCATTATGTGTGATGTGAAGTCAGCCACAGCCCATCAGCTTCAATGCCACACGAGCAGATAAGTCAGTCCCTGAGGGCACACATTATGCATCTATCAAATCCAGCATGAACATAGGGGAGAGCTCCACATTGAAAGTCAATGCCATCAGCTCTCAAATGAAGCATGGTGTTGAAGTTTTTTTTTTTTTTTTTTTACATTATTCTATTAAACAGGCACAGTCTTTGGGAAGACTAACCGCCAGGGTGAATATCCGACTGTATGGGCATTTTCTGCCACACTTGGAGTGTAATACTCCACACATTTCCTCACAGCTGGATACAAAATTCTTTTGGTGGAAAAAAGGCGACCCAAACAACAAAAATCACACCTCTCAGTGCCAAGCTTTTTACTTCTTTCTGAAAATCACAGTGATACGACCCCCAAGAGAGAAACCATTTCCTGTACTTGGCAAAAAAAAAAAAAGAAAAAAAAAAGGTACGTTAAGAATCATTCACCCAATAAATTGGTTTCCGGCATGGAATCGTTTGATTATGTGCTGGACGTGACTTGTGTGTGTGTGCTTTTTACGTTTGTGCCAAGATTTTTTCTATATGTCAGTACCGAGTAAATGTTGTCTCGAGTGATTGTGGTTTAATCCCTGTTGTTCTGCCCCTCGCAACCCAAGAATCCCATTTGATGCGTAATCTTGTTCTGCTGTTAATCCTAATCTCTACGGTATCAAAAAACCAAACAAACACACAGTAGTGTTGTGCTTTCTTCATTTGTCAGTTGTTTTATAAAACGAGATGAAGAGCAGATCTTGGCTGCCATGTACTCTGACACATCTTTTGTCGGGCCACCTGCTGCGCTGTCTTGCATACTTTGCGCACATCTCACTTAATACCTTGTTCAGCAGGCCTGGAGTCCAATTTATACGATCCAACTTATCTTCTAAAGGCTTTTGAGAACATTATTATTTATTATTCCCTGTTGTGTTTGATACAGAGAAAATTGGGATTCATTTTGGATTTATTAAAGATTACCTTTTCAGTGCTGTGAAGGGTTAGTTCACCCCAAAATGAAAATTGAAAATTCTGTCAGTAATTACTCACCCTCATGTTGTTCCAACCCCGTAAGACTTTCGTTCATCTTCGGAACACAAAATAAGATATTTTTGATTAAATCTGAGAGCTGGATCACTCCTCCTAGGCTTCTTGAGGGATCGAAACTGGCCGGCCCAAAAATTATTAAAGACATCGTTAAAATAGTCCGAGTGACTAGAGTGGCTCAATCTTAAGTTTATCAAGCGACGAGAATACTTTTTGTGCGCAAAAAAACAAACAAAAATAATGACTTTATTCAACTATTCATTTCCTTCTCTGTGGGCCGTGAGATTTCACATAGTGAAACTACACAAAGCTTCTAGGTTGTACGTCACACGCATCACACACATGACCAGCGTCGGCCAATAGTGAGCCTGCGTGTGACGTGCAACCTAGAAGCTTTGTGTAGTTTCACTATGTGAAATCTCACGGCCCACAGAGAAGGAAATGAATGAATAGTTGAATTAAGTCGTTATTTTTGTTTGTTTTTTTGCGCACAAAAAGTATTCTCGTCGCTTGATAAACTTAAGATTGAGCCACTGTAGTCACTCGGACTATTTTAACGATGTCTTTCATAACTTTTGGGCCGGCCAGTTTCGATCCCTTAAGAAGCCTATGGAGGAGTGATCCAGCTCTCAGATTTAATCAAAAATATCTTAATTTGTGTTCCGAAGATGAACGAAAGTCTTAGGGGGTTGGAACAACATGAGGGTGAGTAATTACTGACAGAATTTTCATTTTGGGGTGAACTAACCCTTTAATCTTAATTAATATTACTTTTAACATTTACTAATACGTTATTGTAACAAGGAGTCCACTGGAGGCAAGTTTGCAGAACCCGAGTGCAGTTTAATATATACAAACATGAACAAACTCAAAATAATCAAAGACTTGGCTTGAGATGAGACTTAGACTTAGACTTAGACTTAGACCAACAGTGGTTACAGGGAAACACCAGGGCTTAAATACAGACTAAATTGCAGAGGGACACCTGTGAACATAATCAATACAATCAACCAATGACAACACAGAACACATGGCAGGATCACATGAGGGCCAGGGAATCACATGACAAGTCATGAAACATGACTGACATGAAACATGGACCAAAACAAGATGTGACAGTTATTAAAATCAAATGTTGTATTTGTTAACATTAGTTAATGCACTGTGAACTAACATGAACAAACAATGACCAGCTGTATTTTTATTAACTAACATTAACAAAGATGAATAAATATTGTAACAAATGTATTGCTCATAGTTAGTTTATGTTAGTAAATACATTAACTAATATTAACTAATGAACCTTATTGTAAAGTGTTACCAAAATCCTCTATATACAGTTAACCATGATTAATTAATTTCACATGTAAAAAGTACAACTGGTCATGTGATATCAACATGGCACGTGGCTCTATGTATTTTTAGGATATTATAGGAGTCTGGAGTCTTCATCTCACGGTGTGCATTACTTAAAACATTTTTCAAAAACCTTCATTCATGTATTTATACATAAAAACTTTTTTAATGAGGTAAAAAAATGACGGCACCTTTAAAATATCCCTTTGTTAAAACCAAAGCTGCGTGCCCTTGCATTTGAATGGTTTGCCCCTTGTTCCCAGCTGTTCTTTAAATGTTAATAACCCTCAGTTCACAATAAATCACTTCTGGCCATGACTATTTCAGTTGTAAAACAAAAACAAATCTCTTTTTTCCTCCTCCTGCGAGAGCCAGTATACCCTCTATAGTTACAGAAAGCACGTGTAATAAAAAAGCCATGTCCTCACTCATTCTCTCTCATTTCACTGTGCTGTTGTGTTTAATGTGAGGGTCTGGAACATCGAATAGCACTCCACCCCTCCTCTGCTCTTTCTGTAAGGGCTCCAGGGTTCATTAGGTGGCAAATCGTCCTTTCAATAATCAGCCAATGTAGCTCACTCTCCCATTTTGATAACCTTCATCTCATTAAATTCATGGTATGCTTATTTGAGTTCTATACAGAAAAAAAGATGTGAGTGAAAGAAATAGTGAGTAGTAATTAAAGAGCTGACAGGGATCCTGCTTGGATGAGTGGGTCCACTAGCACTCCTGCCACCTTTGAAGCCTCCCACTTCGCCATCCAAATCAGACGGTCTCAGACCCCCGTCTGCTGCTACCGCTAGAGACACTCAAACAACTGGCCTTTCATTTTTTGGCACTGTGCTGTTGTTTAGTACAGAGACAGTAGAGAAAAGATTGGATTTTTGGAGGAATGAAATCTGCACATGACACAGACCAGATTCAAACCTGAATTTCCCACTTGAACACCACAGTACAATGAACCACAGGCCACGGCTCCAACAATTTTCATAACAGTCCAAACCACATGTATAGCAATATTTATCATTATTAAATAAGAGCATATTTCTGTCTTTATTGTGATTCTATAGAGTGCTGCAGGGATGATGTATTTATAGGCCAAAAGCCGGAAACGAGTTAGTATTTTTGCACTTTTGGTTCCATTGTCCTGGAGTCAATGGGTTTTTTTAAATTGTTTTTTGGATAAATGCAATGGAAAAACCCTTTTGGCATTTTGTCGAGGAAATCAGGGTAATGCAAGTCTCAGCTTCAGACGTCACAGCCACGGACAGTTGGCTGAACGTCTGATGCATAAGGCACACAAAATGGGAAACACTTCAGGAGTTTCAAAGTCATCATCTGATTGGTTGAATTCTACAAGATTTACAGGAGACGTGATGTTCATTGTCATGTTTGTACGCCTGGAAACAAAGCCTTTGTGACGCCAAACCACCTCATTGAAGAGCTTTTAGATGATTTGAAATTCTCAGAACAAAGTTTACACAGGTTTCCAGCTGGTCTTTTTGGAGACACATGTGTATTAAGTGTTCAGTCTATCCACCTCATTTTCTGGCTTCCGGTGTCATTCGCTTCCAGTTATTTTTAGCTGTACAAAACAGCTAATAATGCTGCTTGATATTGCAACCTGGTTTTTTTTTTTTTTACCATATTATTTTTTAATGTATTGTCTTAATAATAAACATGCAGATTTAGTGCAAAAAGTTTGACAGTTTACAACACTTTGATATTCTTCTCGTTGTTTTTCTGTTGCTGGTAATAAATCGGAAGTCTCGCACCTTCACAGAAAACGCGTTGAAAAATAAGGTGGATAGGTGAGTGTTTTTTCTTTACAAAGTAACATCGCCAACTACAGGCCTGGCAGCATAACACAGCATATGAGTAATTTTCACAGATCAGTGTGAACGGGGATCATTTTGACAACGTTGTTGTCTGCACTCGAAAAACGCAAAGAAAAAACTTTTCAGTTTTTAGTTCATCATTGTTGTGTAACGTCCCTTTCATAAAGCTCTCAGCACTCCATTAGATCAACCAACGGATGCACACTGACTTCACATTGCAGTGTGCATTAGTTATTTGCTTCCACCTTCACATGAGGCCCCACTGCCCAGTCTCATTTTCTCTATGAAATTATACAGATATAAAACAAAGAGTATTTTTTTAGGCAGAGTATTATTGAATGGACCATTGTTGTAGGGCTCTTTTATCTTCTCCCTTGATGTGCTTGCGCTACACAGATCCGTAATACAAACTGTGAACTGGAATTGTTATGAAGGTTAATTATTGTGGGGCTATCTACACTAGTGCAATGTCAATGGCACCGTTATGACAGGGATAATGTTATATCCACTCACAATCTGGATGATGTGCTATCAACTCCACCATTAAAACTCTTACTAGCATCATGATTATTTACTATATGTGTAGTGATTGCATTACAATGTTCAGGCTTCAATACAATCATTTGAGTTCAAGGAAATAAGTAAATAATTTGCCAGGTTTACCGGGCATTGCTATGATTGCTAGGGTGTCTGGGTGTCGATAGAGTATTTTTAGGAGGTTTCGAAAGTGTTCTAAGTTGTCGCTAACTCGCTCTCTTAGAGACTCATCCAAAGTGTCATCATTAGAAAAGTAGAGATGTTTTTTTCAGTGTCTATGGGATTTCTTTTGCCCAGCATTATCTTCCACTAGATGAAAATAATGAATCTGATCACTTGATAAAACACCTCTGTAGAGCACAAACAGTGCAGGATGAGATACAGCAAAGACTAATATTTATAGGGTTAAAGGTTTGGAACAAATCCATAACTCTGAGCAAACGTAATAGCAAACACCACTACAAGTCAGTTATGAATGTCCTTGCTCTCCAGTTTTCCTGTATCGTGAAAAGTCAGTCACATAATCCGATATTACATGATCTAAACAGGTGCAGTTTACTTCAGTAGTGTCTGTACATGAATACTGGCCCAAGGCAGCCTTAAAGCAACCTGAATCCTCTGAATGCAACATTTCTTGACATAAACAAACAGATCTAAGTATGACAAAGTTACAGTGGGGTATATATTTAATATCGGCACATCATTGTCTCTTGAAAAGACTCTCATATAGTACAATCCAAAATGACAGCTGACTTACTGAGTGAATTCGCTCTCATATAAAAAACAAGCACTGCCGTCTAAACGAAATAAAACTCGTAGTGTCTCCATATTCATCATAGCTCTGTGTGTGAGATATCACCTCACACAGGCTTACAGCTGGCGGGAGAGATGGGTCTCGTCTCGCTGGCAGTGGAATAGGCAGCCACATTGTTCATCATCTGTCTGTGTCAGGTGGTAACATAGCAGGAGAACTGGAGACAGATATTAGGAGTCAGGTCCACGGGACAGTCTTGTTAAATGGCGGTGCTAATTACACCCAACCTTTTTGCACCTGATCTGGATCAATGTCTACTGCTGAGAACCTAAAATATTCACAATTTGACTGGAAAAGGCACGAGTCATGTGTCTTTGTTCAAAAATGTTTTTTAACCTTTTGTATTCCAAAGTCCCCCCTTTGTCCAAGACAATATTTGAAGGCCCTTCTATCTATGCTGATATTCAGTTGTAATAAAAACTTATTCTACTAACCCAAACCATAACCTAACAGTCTACTAATACTCTAATTAGAGCTGAAAAATGGGGTTCACTTTATTTTGATGGTCCCTTTAACACATTCTGTTGACTATAATTAATGTTGCACCTAGGCCTACATGTCTACTGACTCTCATCACAGTGTAAGTATGGGTATTAGTAGACTGGTAGGGTTAGGGTTAGAATAAGTTGGCGTTCTTGCAAAGTTACTTATAGTCAGTTGAATTTCTGTTGGAGGACCGTCACAATAAAGAGTTAGCAGATATTAAAAGGTTTGCAGATATAAAGCAGAAAGTCTACTAATACTCCAATGAGAGTTAGTTGACATGTAGTTGCAACGTAACTTATAGTCAAGTCAACATATTGTTCAATAGGGACCATCAAAATTGTAGCAACAGTGGAATTCAATTAGGCTCCGGCCCTCTGGTTGAGAACCACTGTTTTACAAAACGGGTGCCATTTCTTTTCCTTATATAGATATGAGTATTAAGGGATTTAATAATGAATAGCTAAGCCTGCTTTTTTAAATTATGTGTTAATGTAGACATCAAGACACACATTAACAAAAATCCTTTAAAATGAATTAATTGCAATAAAAAAATATAACTAATTTAACTGTTACGTTCTGTTGTAGTTTCAGTTTCGTTTTCAAGTTTTTTTGTTTGTTTTCCTGCTTATTGTTCGTCATGGTTATTCATTGGTTCATTGATTTTCTCACACCTGTTTCATGTTCAGTTAATTATCTTGTATATATGTATATATTGCCCTCAGTTCTTTCAGTTTTATATAGTCTTTGTTTGATGTTAATAAATCACAATTAAGTGTCTCAACAGATTCCTTTACACCAGTGGTTCTCAAACTTTCCCTTTAAAGCACGGGACACACCAAGCTGATGTCAAAGAACTAGCGGTGATGAAAGTGGACTTTGTTTTCACCTCTCGTAAAAATGAAATGCTAAATGCTAAATCGGCACAAAAAAACCCGACGGCGTCCGACTAGAGCCAACGGTGCAGAATACCCAGAAAAAATTAAGCCGACTGACACTCGCCTTGGTGTGTCCCGGGCTTGAAGAATCTGACACACAACCCTCCACTTGTGACTTCCAAATAATTTAGCTAAAAATGATAAAAAGTACAATGAGGGAAACTTAATCAAAGAGTTCTACTTAAAAGGCTCAATAAATTTCACCATGCCATGCGGATAGTCCCACTTCTACACCATTTGTTTCCTCTTGTTTTGAATAATGAGGGTGCACACGCTCAGATCTTCCACTTAGAGGGTCCTGTCTTTCTTCAACTTAAGCTAATATTTTCTCTGTTAAACACAGAGAACAGAATAAAACAGCAGGAACCAACCAGAGCAGGAGCAGATGGCAGAGGCATGCATGGAGATGTGGATAATAACACACACACAGTGGATCACACTCCCTTTCAGTCGGCCCAAAGGGGCCACATGTTTACCAAACAAAACAAATCTTCAAGACTAGAGTTATCTCTTGTTTCGGCTGCTACCATATGGAGCAAGCAGTGAGACTATTAGGACTTAGTATTCCCTTTAACAAGAATAAGTACTACTCAAGTGGATAACCAGATTTGTATTTCTCGTACAATCCCACAGTGTGCAGAAACTCTACCTGCTCAGTGAGTGTGATGTGCTCATATTTTAAACATAAGAAATCAAATTTGCCTTGATCTTTTGATATAAAAGAGGTCTTTGTACCATTACAACATCCTGAAAGTCGCATAGCTTAAAATGTGCTCCTCATTATAAACAAAGCATTTATTTAGTCAAGCTCAAAAAACAGTTTGTTTTGATATTGGGTGACCTGTGGCGTCACATGGGCAAATAGATTTGCATATGCCTGCCTTCAGAGCAAGACATTGACGAATAGTTATACATCATTGCACCATAGCCCCGCCCACTGGTAGTCACTTAACGGCTGACATTTGCCTATAATGGATGTGAGCGTCGCGTCAAAAGCAAATAGAACCCATTATAATCACTGGATACACTGGATACACTGGATACAGAATACAGATGCACGTACAGTTTCTGACATACTCCACACACCCCAGTCTGTCGACAGGATAAATGGAAGAGTGAAAGAAAGTTCCCTTCGACTTTTTTTGACCATTTTAAACAGCTCGTTTACAGACTTCAGATCCCAGCGTCAGAAACAAGTGGATGGTTTATTTTAATGGCGTCCTGGATCGTGTCTTTTCATAAAGATGAAATGGTAGTTTTTACAACAAGAAGGAGTTTTAATGATACAACTAGAAGTTAGAAACAAGGGTGAGGACATGCCAAATAAGGCACCTGTTGCATTATGACGATGAAGAAGAAGAAAAGGTAAGACTAGCGGATCCAATTGCAGCGTAAACATTTTATTAAATAAAAACAAAAGGATATCCAACACACAAACAAAAGAAACAGTGTGTACAAAACACAACCAACACTAGACGAAGAACCTATCTATGGCAGTTTCTGAAATCCCCCACCCCCCCCATCCCCCCCCCCCCCCCCCCCATCCCCCCCATCCTCATCCTGTAGGTAGAGGAAATATCCTCTACCTACATTGGTGCAAATCTCCAAAAACGTACGAATACATACAAATCACTGTAGTAAAGTAAATGTCTTTTTTAATCACATTTGATAGAACCGCCGTAACATAATAAAACGTAATAAAATAGCCAGATTCACATCATCTATTTCGGATAAAACTGAACACGCTTTTAGTGTCACTCACTGGACATTTCTCTTTGAAAGTGTCGCCAAACGTGAAAGACGCAAGGTAATATCATTTTACAGAAATGTCGCCACAGGCACACTTTCAATGAGCCTGGGTTGAAATATACATTTATTAAGAATAAACCTCACAGTGTATTGGTACTGCATGTCTCATAACGTGACTACATTTCTCGTAAACTAAAAATTACAAGAAATAAAGTTATAAAATTATGACATTTTTTCTTAAGACATTATTATTATTATTTTTTTTTTAGAAATTAAGACTTTAAATGCCACAACTTGATCTTTCCCCCTTTATTTGAAACTTTACTGCATCTCACAATCACGTTTTGAGGAGGAAATGAGCTTCTATATCTGGGGCATTCTAAAACTAATATACTGAATGGGCTGTTCATTTTAAAGAAAAAAATCAACAAATCATAGTGCGGGAACACCTTTCATTCAAAGTATGAATCTCAAAAAAGGAAGACCCAGACATACATTGCCTGTAAATATTTATACTTACATTAATCCAAATCCCAGTAAATGTGTATTAGTCCTGTGATTTCTGACCTTTCCCAGCGGCTTTGCCTCAGCAGTTTGAACAAAGAATAGATTTAGCCCCAGAATCACCACTCCGTGAAGACAAACACCAGGTCATTCGACCCAAATGCATTTCTACAAGTTTGTTTTCCTAGCCACTGACAAAATGCTATATTTCCTCAACCCCAAAGGACATTCCCGTGTGGTTCTCAAAGCATAAACTGTTGGCTGGATATTGTGAGGTGATGATAATAGTCCAGTGTAAATCTGCATTTCAGATGTCATTGCTCTTTTGAGAGTCGCAGATAAGGATCTATCTCCTGCCATGTGCGAAGGAGTGGCAGTTTAAGTCTTTGGAGACCAGTCCCCTATCATTTAATTGCATCTAGTTCAGTGTTTGCGTGGTATGCTTTATCTTCCCACTGGAGCCTGTTCTTTTTGTTCTCATTTCCTCCGTGCGTTAAAGGGAGGGATGCAACTTTTTAATATCATATAGATCAGTGAGATCTTTGTAAAAAAAAAAAAATCTATAAAGGGAGACTACAGAAAAAGTAGATACCCAATATGAAATGTTAAGAATAACATCTATCTATCTATCTATCTATCTATCTATCTATCTATCTATCTATCTATCTATCTATCTATCTATCTATCTATCTATCTATCTATCTATCTATCTATCTATCTATCTATCTATCTATCTTTATCTTGCTTTCACCAAATTCTGACCCAACCATGTAAATGTTGCAGCATAAATCGGCATCAGACCAGGCAAGTTTTTCCAGTCTTCTAATGTTCAATTTTGGTGAGCCTGTGTGAATTGTAGCCTCAGTTTCCTGTTCTTATCTGACAGGACTGTCACCGGTGTGTTCTTCTGCTGCTGTAGCCCATCTGCTTCAAGGTTTGATGTGTTTTTGCATTCAGAGATGCTTTTTTGTATGTTTTTTAGAGGTTATTTGAGTTACTATTGCCTTTCTATCAGTTTAAACCAGTCTGGCCATTCTCCTCTGGCATGAACAAGGCTTTTTCACCCACAGAACTGCCGCTCACTGGATATTTTCTCTTTTTCGAAACATTCTCTGTAAACTCTAGAGATGGTTGTGCCTGACAAAACTTATTAGATCAGCAGTTTCTGAAATACTCCACCAACAACATGCCACATTTTTAAATCACCTTTCTTATATATTCAAACTCAAACTGAGCATCAGAAGGTCATCTTTACCACGTCTACATGTCTTAATGCATCCATCCATCCGTCCATCCGTCCATCCGCCCATCCGCCCATCCATCCGTCCGTCCGTCCATCCATCCATCCATCCATCCATCCATCCATCCATCCATCCATCCATCCATCCATCCATCCATCCATCCATCCATCCATCCATCCATCCATCCATCCATCCATCCATCCAAGTTATGATGCTTGATCTCTGTTTGTTTATTTACACTTATCTCTCTTAAGATTTGTATGGCTGGCTAGGTCTGCTATTGTGAGAGCTGCAGGGTTCTCATTGTTCCCGTATAATAATTTATCTCCTTCGTTATCTCTCTTTATCATTCTCTACCATTCTTCCTTTCCCTCTATTCTTTTGCTCTCATTCTCTTATTGTGATGGAGAGACCACATGGGGTAAAATATGCCCCCTCTGAAGTTTGACCATGAATTTCATTTCCTGTCATTCTGAACAACAGATTGTGTGAGAACTTTGAGACAGCAGGAAGTCAGGACATGCGTTTGATGAATAGGGACATTTGGAAAATATGTGCATCACTTAGGAATGGCACAATAGGATGAGGTGAAAAAGTTTGACGTTTGAAAGTTTCTTAATTTTGACCTTTAAAAATCCACAAAGTATAAGTAGGAGAGCCATGAGAAATTTCTTCACTGATTCAGTTTTTCTGAGATAAATTCAGACTGAATGGTGCACGTAATATAAATTTGGAGGTCCGAAAACATTTCATCCAGGTGTTATCTCATCGTTGATATATCTAGATGAGGGATTGGAGACTTTACGATCAGCAGATTTATCTCCTAACTCACTGATTTACGTTATTCCACAAGCAGATGGGACAAAAGAATCAATAGCCTTCTTTTCCTATCAGTCTCTATTGATTCAGTGTGCAGGTTGAATCTTGGCCACACTGCTTCACTGATCACTGCTGCCCTTCCAAGCATGGAAGCAGGAAATCTGCCTTCTACTTAGGGAGATGCACGAGACACAGATGGGTACTTATCAAGAGTCAGGGGTCGGTACAAAGTCACTACTTGATTATGAAGCTTGAAGAGCATGTAAAGAGCGATAATTGGAATTGGTTGTGGAAGATCATGCTGTCTAAGACTCTGATAAATTCTAATAAGCGATAACTGTGTGTGGATCTATGCTCGGACTCGGACTGAAAATACATAGAGAAATATTGTAAATAGTTTTGATAGTCTCAACAACACAAATATTTTTTGACAAAACATTGTTAAAAATGTTTTTGTAAGTAAATACAAGTCACCTTATAGCCTATATAGGCCCCGCATTGCTGCTTGCAGCTATATGTATGGAGGTATAGGGAGGTATGTCCGCAATTAAATAATGGCAGAAGTGTGATTTTTGGCTGAACCGGTCTTTTAAAAGCTGGGAAGGTATGTGCATGTGTTTGTAAATGTTCTGGTCAAAATCCGCAAAAAAAGTTCTCTAACTTCCAGAATTAATTCAGAGAGAATTCTTCACCCCATAGGTTCATACTCCAACATTAGCCAGAGCATCGTCCGACTTTCACAATTCTTTCTCCTCAAAGTTTATTTAATTGAGCATTTTAAATGAAGAGCAATTGATCCAGGAGTGCTGTGACTAACTCTATGACTCTATGCTCTCTGCGGGCTGGTGGTTCAGTGGATTGTTTTGCTAATTTTGTTATCACTGTTTTCCCTTTGCCACATTAGAGAGGAAGATCATAGAGTTATTCACAGTGGGATTTCCAGTAGCTCTCCAGTCTAGTAATGTACATCTCAAGCTGCAGACACAAGTTTAGTGAGATTTTTTCAACTGTTTAGTCTTTTATTTAAAGGAATATTTCACCAAAAATAAAAATGAAATCACAGTAGCTGCAACGCATTCTCATCCCAAGGCGTCACTAAATGACCATTTTGACCATGCTTCAATATTCGACGCTTTAGGCACCCTTTAGCGTCAGTTACATGACGCGATCCTAGGGCGTCATACTGACGCTTTACCTTTAGCGTCAGTTAGATGACGCGGGTAGGTTTAGGTCTGGGGTAGGCAGGGCTGGACTGGTCATCGGGCATACCGGGCATTTTCCCGGTGGGCCGACGTGCTTTGTGGGCCGATACATCTCATACTTTAAATATATAATTTTTTTTGTCTGAACGGCCTATAAAACTCGCACATCGGCGGCCCATTGCGTTTAGTTTTGGCGGCGCTGGGATCTTTGTGCCGGTGTAATGCATTGGACACAGCGTAGGTCTTTTTTCTTTCTCACAGACCGGCACATGAAACGCGTAGATCAGCGGCCCATTGGTTATTTTCTTGATTGACACTGGGCAGGTCCAATCACATCTTTAAACACCTCCCCCTTTGAGCTCTGAGTGAGCGAGCAGTGTCAGTGTGTATCTGTCAAAATAGTCAGAGCGATGGAGAAGAAACGCAAGGAATGTGCAGAGAAATAGCGTGAAAAAAAATTAACTTCAAAGGCCCTTCAAGTGTCTGATGAGGATAGTGAGGAGGATAAGGAGAGAGATGAGTGAGTGTAGAGAACTGTGGTAAGCAGAACTAGGCTACTGTCACAACACTTGGGATATGTAGGAACGCACTACCCAGTTACGCATTATTTCCACATCTGCATATTTGATGATTACGCATTTTATTAGAATTGTAATGATGATTGTAATGAGACGAGTTTGTAAACCATGTTTTTCACCAAAATAAAAGAACGATGCCGTTTCCGTCAAAATAAAAGACCATGTGCTTATTTCTTTCAAGTATAGAAATTAGTACGAAACTAATTATGAAAGTTGCTTTTATTTTTCAGTGCATTTGTTTTACAACATATGGCTATTACTCCCATGGGATTAATATTATAATATTATAACTAGTATTATGTAGTAGTGTAATGTAGACAGAAACTATATCACAACTAAAAGAGTTTTGAGTTTTTCTTTGTTCAATTTGCACACTGAATATGGGTTGGAGCTCTTAATTTTGAACTCTCAAAGTGCACCAGATTGATGAATTTAACATTAAAAAGCAAAAAAAATTCTTACGGGGGAGCATGAACCCCCCTAGAAGGTCAGAGGTGCACTCACCACAGATTTCCAAAAATCCTATGGGAAAAATCGGTATTGCTATCCCAATGCAGCATATAGCTTGTTTAAGGATTACTGTGGAGTATAGTTTAACTTAGTAGCTTAGTTATTTCTTAGTTAACTCTTACTCACTCCTATTCACTTATTACATGCAGGCGTTACTGGTTTTAATAGGAGCTGGTATACATATTCAAGGGCGTGCAAAGTTTGGTTGTGTTTATGATCATAGTGGGCCAGTCTGGGCCAAAATGCCCGGGCCGATTTTTTTGTCCCAGTCCAGCCCTGGGGGTAGGAAGCGTCAGTTACATGACGCTAAAGGTAAAGCTTCAGTAAGATGACGCCCTAGGATCGCGTCATGTAACTGACGCTAAAGGGTGCCTAAAGCGTCGAATATTGAAGCATGGTCAAAATGATTCCCAAGGCGTCAGTTTGATGACGCCTTGGGATGAGAATGGGCTGGTAAAACAGTTATTGATAAACAAGTAGTCATTTTTCTTTATTGAATTATTCCTTCAAGAGTATTTGTTCGTATATACACTGGTAGAGCTTGCTTTACTATCAATGTATTAGTGCTGTCATGATATGTCATGATAAATATCGCCATATTTATAGATATTTTGAAAGAAAAATGCTCAAAAAATCTATTTCATCTTTAAAGTGTCCCTATTATACCATTTTAAAGGTTCCTGATTTTGATTTGGAGGTCTCCTAAAAGGTTTACATACATCCAAGAAAAAAACAAAACATAATGTACATTTCAGCATCACTTCTTTTCTCATAGTGTCTGAAATGGTTTGGTAAAGGATTCAGTCTCTTTCCGAGAGGCTACTCTGCTATGATTGGTCAGATGGCTCAGTCTATTGTGATTGGTCTACTGCTTACAGCATGTGTTGGAAGCTAAACGCCCATTACCATATCTGAATTTCAGCTCCGGAGGCTTCCTCAACACTTGTATACACAGTGATACGAACAGTTACGATGGTGTGGGTTTTAGCATGTCAATTCCAGCCTGAGTCCTCATGTTTTGAAATGATGCTACAACAACACTGCTACAAATACAGTGTTTGAGGGTCAAAATAGACGTTGTTTGTGGGCAGCCAATGAAGACCATAGGCTGGCATTATGCAAATTAGTTACGTAGGTTTGAGCAGGAAGTTTCAGGCAGTTGAAAATCGTTTCTTTTTCTTTGGGAAAAAATAACTCCATTTGTCGCACTTTGATCTTTGAAACTTTGCAGACCATTTACATTCATAAGCAGCTATATTACAAACTAGATGAAATGGAATATCCGAAAAAGCATAATAGGGGCCTTTAGCTTTGCTAATTTTGTATTTTCTCTTTTTTGGCCAATGAATCACACTCAAAATATGAGTGTAGGTTGGCAGAGAGAGAGAGAGTTTATAACCATACTACCTCTAGATTATTTACGATATTTTCCTATGCGTAGTACTCACATGATATGAAAATTTCTTTTTTTTTTTTTTTTTTAATATCACTGTTATTGTCAATACAGAAAAAGTCGTTGACAATAATCATCCTGTTATGTAAATACACACTATTGACCACATTTTTTATGTAAAACATTAAAAAGCTTAAGCTGAAATTTTCTTATGAACATGTACACTCTTAAGAAAAATGGTTCAAAACAGTGCCAAATTAGGGTTCTTTGGCTTATAACAATAGCAGAACCCTTTTGTTGCTAAATAGAACCCTTTTTAAGGTTCCATAAAGAACCATGCTTTGAACGGACCTTAACGGTGTTATGAATAACATTTTCAACGATATTTATTTTCATTAATATTAGTATATTCATATTACGATGAATATTATTATTTTTAATAAATTATTTATAATATATATATTTTTTTGCCCTCAATCTGCCTGGTCTTATATCATGGCGCCGTCCAGCCCAGAGCCCTCGCCGCTGGCGACGTCCAGTCCCGAGCCTTCTTCACCGTTGGTCCCGGCCAATCCAGAGACTGTTCAAGTCTTGTCTGCCGATCCAGAGACTGTTCACGTCACGTCTGCCGATCCAGAGACTGTTCACGTCACGTCTGCCCAGCCAGAGACTGTTCACGTCACGTCTGCCGATCCAGAGACTGTTCACGTCACGTCTGCCCAGCCAGAGACTGTTCACGTCACGTCTTCCCAGTCAGAGACCATTCACGCCACGTATGTGAACGCAACACTGGCCATTATGGACACAGCCATGTGGTGTGGGTGGGCTGCACACACACTGGAGCCAGTGTCTGCTGTTCCTGAGCCGGAGTATGTCACGGTTTGGGTCTTGTTCCTTGTTCTTGTATGTCATGTGATTCCCTGATTGCCATGTGTCTTGTCTATTGTTCCCAGGTGTTTCTCGTTAGCCACGCCCCCTTGTTATCTTGTTTAGCTTGTTTGTCCTTGTATTTAAGCCCTGTGTTTCAGTTCAGTCCTTGTGAGTTCTTATGTTGTTATCGTCGATGTTGGTCGTGCTTTCCCTGAGTCCTGTTCATAGCCTGAGTCTTTTGCTGCGTCCCAATTCGCATACTATCTGCCCTAAATAGTATTCGAAAATAGAATTAGTACGTCCCAAATCGTAGTATGTTGAAATGAGTGTCCCAAAGAGACCCGGATGGTCTACTATATCCGGTCAGAATCCGAAGTGCAGATCGATGCGCACTCTAACGGCTGATATTGCCCACAACCCATCACGCGTTGGACGAGGATTCGGTTAGAACTACAAACACGAGTGAAAAGTGTTCAAAAACTACAGACATGGAGGACGCGCGAGTCCGGCGGTTGTGTAGAGAGGTTGAGATAAAGGGGTTTGAGTGATTAATTATCAGTATCTAACCTGACGAAAATGTATTTATTCAATGTTGTCCACATTATATTGCATCTGCAGCATTGTGGACTTTTGCAAAGATACGTTTAGCCATTAACTTTTAAATGCATTATTATGTTCAAATTCCAAACACACGAGGAGAGTCTCCGCATGAAAGACCCACGACTGGCAGATGAACGTGCGACAACAATTCTCTCTGAAATGGTAAGAAGTTATATTAGATTGAATGGAGGATTTTAACTGTGACAAGATGATTGACAGGGCAGTTTACGGTGACAGATGTACGCGACAGCACTGTCCGTTAAAGATGACGAAGTAGTATGTCCCAAAGCTTGCCTATACTCTTTTGCTACACACTCAAAAGTATGTACTTTTTCTTCACAAAAAGAGTACATACTTTTAGGGCGTAGTATAAGTAGGCGAATTGGGACGCAGCATTTGTCTAGTTTCCAGTCTGTCTAATAAAGTGTGCTGCATGTGGATCCTGCTTCCTCCTCGTTTCTACCGCATTGTGACAGTAATGAAGACCAAGTTCCAGTGAAATATCTTTACAATCCCCTATGATGTCTTTACGTCCTTCATTATGTGTGTATTCTGAGTGGTAGTTTCTCTCTGCAGATGATGATGAGGTTATGGTACGTGACAGCATCTGAAATAACAATTGAGTTTAGAGTTACATTGTGTCTCTTCCATTTGTTCATGAAGGCCACAATTAGCAAAAATGGACAGAATGAGCCCTTTATCATGTTAACAGGAAAAAGTGATAGCTTTTATAGTCATAGCTTTAATGTTTTTTTGTGACTGGGTATGTTCAGGCATAAAGTCATAATTAAAAAAATATGGATCATGAATTACATATCTCTGTACTTACTTTGTGGAGAAGAGAAGATGAGTATCCTTAACTGAACAGAGCTGCTCACACTTACATGTTCTGTTAAATTAAAAAAGAGAAAAATACATGTTTGTTAGAAAATTATTGTTACAATTTTTAAAGTTATAATTTATAGACATTTTAAGAAAGAAATAATTTACCTGTTGAGAGTATGTTGACAGTCTGTGTAGTAACTGTAGTTGTAGCTGAGCTCCAGAACATCAGTAATGAGGAGGCTTTGACATTTACAGATTTGAAAAACAAAAGGCGGGAATAAAGAACCCTAAACTCTAACACAAAGAACCATTTCAGCATATAAAGGGTTCTTGAGGATGATATGGTACTAAATAGAACTGTTACTGCGTCTAAAGAACCTTTAAAAAAAACCTATTTTTTTTAGAGTTATACAACAATAAAAGGTTTGATGACAAACCACTAATCACTTGGGTGGTAATTCAGATGTTTTTACAAAAACACACCAACTTGATTGTGTCTTTTTCTCTCTGCGCTATATCCCGTTTTTTATAGAAAATTAAGCTGATTGTGTGTGACAAAAGAATCTGCATGCACCAGCTAACAATACAAACGTCATTGTGGTAAAGGAATCTTTGCGAGATCTGAGAAATCAGGAGAAAACAAAAAACATAAAACATAGCCCTCCCTCGGCTTTGACCTGGGATGCTGCCGCTTAGTTGCTTATTATACATGTGTGCCTAAAGCACAATCATCCCTTGATCCTGAAAGCTCTCTAAAGCACATACAGGAAACAATGTTCATACCAAAACATTGGACCAGGAAATTGGGCTCCTGGTAAAATGCATCCTTTTTCAATGACCTAGAACCAACTTCAAGTCCCAGCCTTGAGCATTGTAAAAGAAACGGTGAGATAGAGATTCAAATGTGGTTTGGTCCGCCCCATGAGGGATGTGAGATCCGGCTGGGGAGCTCTGGGATTCAGAGGTCAGGCGCTTTTTCAAATGAAGTGACCGTGTAGCCTTGCTGGAGACTGCAAGCTTCACTGTTTGGATGTGGATTCAGCATAGAAACTCCGGACAAACTGAACAATGTTTACCGATGGAGATAATTACGTGGTCCCGCCAATGATGAAATACCTCAGGGAACAGAGCAATAAATCTTTTTATAGCTGAGCTGGTTACTTATGTGTGAATGGACGAACTCTGTAAAGGACAGAGAGTGAATACTGGGCCACGAAGCTCAATCCGGCTGGATACAACATTTCATTACAGGAAGTGACCTCAAGGCTGAAGAGACCTCAAGGCTGGTCCGGAGTTGGTGTGGTTTGAGTTTACATGGAAAAAATGGATCCTACACTTAATTTTTTATTTATTTTTTGCTCAGTTACAGATGCATTTGGATCGAACAGAGACTGCAACATATGTTGCAGAAACTAAACAACTGTCTTGAAATATCAGCACAGGTGAAGCAAGGCTTCCTTTAACGCATATTATGTTGATGTTATGTCTCCTTATAGGACAGGAGTCAAAATCAAGGACATCTCAGAACACCCTTCTTAATTAAAGGAAGTCCTCTGGGTGAAAAATTATAATCTAAGGGAAAAAAAAAATTCTTCCAGTTTAATAATGGGTTCAGCACATCGTAGCACTTAAAGTTTTGACACATCTACTCATTTATTATTACTTAATAAATGTCCACACTCTACCATAAGTCATCAATGAAATGAAAGTGTTGGAATTATGTAGAGACCAAGTAAACAAACCAACCAATCAACTGAATTTGAGCTTTGTACAGGAATTCAAATATAGGCATTTTTTGATGCATTGAAGGCTTTTAAATCTTTCCCTGCCAGCATTTTATTTTTAAGTTGACAGCCAGCACCAGCATTTTTGATCCGATTTACAAAAGAAAGAACAGAGCCTCTGCTTTATATATATATATATGTATATATATATATATATATATATATATATATATATATATATATATAAATGATTCTTGCTTCATTCATAATTTTTTTCATCAACAGTTGAATGTAAGTCTCATTAACCCTCTGGGGTCCTTCGGTCCAAATGGACCCGAAGCATATATATTTTTTAAATCATAGCTTCCTCGGAATGGTCCGAAATTTGGTGACTTTGTTGGTACTTGGTATATGAACACCCAAAAAAATAGTCTAAGTGGTTGTAAAAAAAATAGTCACACTCAGGACCTTCGGGTCCAAATGGACCCGCATAGGAAATGAATGGGAAATTGGCAAAAATGTGAAAATACAGAGTTTTTTTGTGCGTACAATCTACAAATCAGCCACGATCCAGAAAAAAAAGCACACAACAGTGAAGGGGTGAATCTATAAAACATCAAGAGTGCAAAACAGACACAGCCACAACCACACACACACACACAAACACACTTGTATACACGTAAACACTAATAAATTCAGATTACATATGTGTTTTGAATTTTTAAAATGCTCAGTTGATCCATCCATCTCATTTCAAAAATTGCTTTCATGAGGCCCAGGCTTGACTCTAAAATGAAATACAGCTTTAAAAAAAAAAGATAAAAAAAAAAAGAAAATCTATTATATTCAATGGGGAAAAAATGGGTCATAATTATTGCATAAATATTAATTATAAATCATAAAATTATCTCAAAACACCAAAAAAGAAAAGAAAAAATATTATAAAAAACAAGTAAAAAAAAAAAAAGATGATTTTTTTTATATATATATTAATCCCACCCATCCGGACCATTTGGACCCGAAGGTCCTGAGTGTGACTCTGAAATGAAGGACCCCAGAGGGTTAAAAAACAACAACAAACCCAACAACAACATTTTGAACAAAAAGCTGAAAGGTAAATCGTATTTTTGTCAAAGACTTCTTCTGCATCGGATTCAGAGCGATGATCAAAACATAGATCGAGCCAATCAACACCCCCAAAGCTTGCTCAATCATGTACCTCTTCGTGGGTTCTACTATTTCTCTCACTAATATTAGGCAGTTTTGGTCTATATACTGTTGAGTGTTTGATGATCACATTAGCTTACTTGTGCATAAATCAACATCTATCCACTCTTTCTGGTTTTTGCAGATCTTTTTCAGATCAGAAATGACTATTTCAGAACAGCGCCCCCCCATACCGTTTAACAGTGAAAACACAGATCGCCGGAAAATCTCGTCAATGGCATGGGAGAGAGTTAAGATCATGAGAAACACAAATTCAGTCAAATGTGTCCAACTTTTTAACCTGTAACATATCATGTACACAATATCTAACTGTACTGTATGTATCTAATAACTAAATAAAAGGCAGATAAATAAACTATAAAAATAATAAATAAATAAAGGTAAAAACAGAAGTACGATTTTATACGTTTTATTTGTACAATCATTTATTCATTAGCCATATATCACCTCAGATTATACATCTTTATTCAAATTAGCCATATACTTATTCAAAGTTGTTTTGTGTTTTATTATACGTTCTTAAAGCAAATATGCACAAATATTTACAACGGCAACGAACCAACTGCTGTCTTTTTTGCCAGATCCTGCTAACACAGGTGTGTTTAACACATGGCACAGATGGCAGGACTCTGCAGGTCATTCATGGGAGAGCGGCCCATTTATCATACACATACATGCTTACCCCCACTCATGTGGGTTCAGTTTGTCATAATAATACACTTAACCATAATATGCACAATTATGAAACCAGTATATTTTGATGTTTGAATAAAAACATGATTCACCTGAATATGGAAATTTAAACCCAGTGGGAGAGGAAACCTGGTGCCAGATGTGCAAAACTGAAAACAGCTTGGCCCATCTTGCCCAGTAAACAAACTGGAGGTGTGGGCTTTGAGAAGGTAAGACATAGCAGGGCTGTCGATCATTTCACATTTAATCAAGGTAATTACTTAAATAGATCACAAATAATAATGTAAATCAGTATTTTTAGATAAATGCCCCCCATTAAGATGATTATTGCAACAGATAAGTAAAACACTTTAGTCTATATGTTACACTAAAGCAACTTGTTTCTAACAATGGGGATTTGATTTATTTGCATTTTATCTTTTAAATCATTGTACTAAATACATAAATGTAAGAACAGATCATTTTCATCAAGACCCTGTGATGCTGTGGAAGCTTAGAGAAACAGGATTGAGAGATTCAACAATCTTCGGTGTGTTACTGATAGCCACAGTGAAATAATTAGAAACAGAAAGGTTAAAAACCGAGCCTATAGTTATTTTTAATTGTATTTGGTTGTTTTAATGAAATTTGCTTATTGTGTCAATAATAAATGAACACATCGGGGTTTTTTTTAACACATCGTTCGTTCTGACATTAGACAAGAGATTGACCTTGATATTTATACCAAAACAGTCACAGAAAATTGTTGACAGCATTTATTGGTTTTCCACATTAGTCCATTTATTATGTTAGTAAAGTTTTTTGGCCATACTTTATATTACGTGTCTTTAAAGCTGCAGTCCGTAGTTTTTCCTCTTTGTCGCCATCTCTGCAATTGCAGTCATTCGCGGAATTATCAACTTTACGTGGGTTGTGCCTCGGCACGGCACAGCGCGGATGAATCCAATGTTTTGAGGAGAGTGTGCGGCTGTCAGTCACCGCGCCGGTGTGGATATTGGCATTGGGAATCACAGATTCTACTTTTTGGAAGTATGACCAACATAAGAATTTTCACCGGAAAATGTCATCTGAACAAGTGAGTAACATCCACTTTTGTTCTGACCAACTAAGGGGAAAAAAGGCATTGCAGTAAATCGTGCTGATTAAATCTAACGATCGCTTATCATATCACGTCAAACCGTGCAAATTATACTTTGTTCTCAAATTGTTAATGTTAACAACATCAGCATTGCGTGACTACATTTAATGCCCTTACGATATTTATCCTTGGTTTCACATGGGTCCGGTTGCACTCTCTTTTTTTTCTGTAGCCACTCCAAAGTATTTTTTTATTTATTTATTTTACAACGGGTGAATCTCCAGTTGTCACTGGTGATTGTCGTTTGAAGCTTTCTGGATCCGCCATCAAACGGATTTTTTCAACGTCCGACACATAACGGTAATTAATATGATTAGCCTTTTGCTTGACTCAAACAGCTAAAAATTTGTTGCTAATGTTACACACACCATGTTCTCGTTCGTCAGAGTCAGGAAGCTACTTTCTAAAAATCAGCATCCTTAGAAATGCTTTGAACAACTTAGAACGTCAGTGGAGAAAGTCATGTCATAACATCGCAAAATATATATCATATACATATTCACCCGCTATATTGCTAAATGTACGCAATTCTTCATATCAACTGAAAAATATACCGGTATAACCTGGTTAAATCTGTTTCCTTTAGAATAATTCACAAGATGGAACTTCAATATTTCTCGTCTATCAAGTTCATGACCTCCCCAGTGGAAGCTTATAAAGTTTAAGAGGATCTCATGCAGGGATTGTTATTATTATCACACGCACCTGTGTTTGCGGATGAATTTAACATATGGTCTGTCGCCCTTGTGACTATATGAATGTTCCCATACCAATCACTTTGACAGACCAGCCAAGCAGACAGGCCCGTGATGATGACAATACCTCTGAGAATGCCACATGCACCGCTTTACCTGCTCGCTGAGATGTTTACTTGAGAAAAACTTGTCAGAAACACTTAATGTTTCAAAGTTACTGGAGAGACAGTCAAGTAAAGTTTCATTCAGGTATGTGAGGGGATGAGGAGGAGAATTTCAATCATGCTTTCACAGTATGAAACATATGGGTTATCGTAATTTGCTGAGATCCCATTACAACAGCAGACGCGAGGACTGCTGAGTTTCGCTATAATTTCTGAATCTGATTAGGTCTTTAGTAAAGTGCCGTTGTTTGGATGCGAGTTAATGCTCTTAAGAACAATTATTTTAACCATCTGGTGGATTTCTGGTGGTTGGCTTGTGTGAGTATTCCTCTTGCCAGTTATAGTGAGTTAGTCTATTTGCAATATGGCGATCACATGAAAAGCTTAAAGCTCAGCAAACACTAAAATAGTATTAAAGTAGACAAAGGGAGCTCATGAAACTGTTTGATTGTCAACCTCCAGTTGTTGCTGTGTTCAGGATGGAAGAACTGACCATTCGAGCAGACCATCTATGACAGGAGATCAATGCCAAATAAACCAATTCATGTTACTTGATAAAACAGGACTAAGAAGTCATCTGCAAATTGTTTTCCTCAAAATGTATGGCTGTGATTCCATAACTGCTGTTCTCTGAAATGGCTTTGAGAATTGAGGATTGTAACCTTAATAGTATTGGCTTGTGCACCACAAGAAAGTCATCAATCATTAAATCATTGCTTATTCATGCATTTTTAGCACAAAACAAAACCTTTGGTATTTTTTTAAAAAAAACTAGTCAAGTACTTTATATTTATAGTTTGTTGCTGTACACAACTCAACATAGAGATAAACTCCCATCACATTCATATATTCAGCCAGTAAATTCATGAAGTAGCAGGTGCTAAAAAAACATAGCCTGCTTATTTTCGGTCTGTATAGTTCACAGAAGGCTTGAGTGATGAGTTTAATTCCCATCAGTGCACACTGGTGCTCAGCGAGTTGAAATTATTTGCTTGAGTGGTCTTATCATTATTTACCTCTAAGGAGTTGATCTCCGGTTGTCGGTATCTTTTGCTCTCTTCAGACTGGTAAAGGGCTTTTCCATTCTGTTCCTAGAGAGCCACATACCATTTCCAGTCCTGCTTTTACACACATGCCTGTCATTTTCAAATAGACTTTGATTTGCTGGTTTAGGTGTGTTTGATTAGGGTTTGGAGATTTAGGGTACGTTTACCCGACAACGATATGCTTAAAAAACAAAGAAGTTTTTTCGTTTGAGTTTTCCCGCGTACAGACGACACCATTGTCAAAATGATCCCCATTCACAAGGATCACACGCGAAAACGACCAAAATCGCTGTATTCTGCAGCCAGGCCATTGGATGGCGATGAAACACTATAGACTGAACACGTAATACGCATGTGCATGACGTCATCGTCTTCAGAGATTTGCGTTTTTGTTGTTTACACAGAGACCGTTTTCAAAACCTTGCACTTTGAAACCCGTTTTCAAAACTTTGCGTTTTCAGGCACCCAAACGGCCAAAACGCATAAAAAGTTTACAATTTTGAGTTGAAAGCGGTGTCGTGTAAACAGCCCCAAACTCTGCTTGAGTATTAGGGTGTTTTCACACCTAGCATGTTTTCTCCCTTAGGTCAGTTCGTTTAGGCATATATGAACACGGTAATCACGCTCGGATCCGCACCAAAAAGCCCAGAGATCGTTTGAACGAGGTTGTCTCGGCCTGCTTGAAAGCGAACTCTGGAGTAGTTCGCTTGTGATGAAAAAGCAATCCAATCCAACAGACCAACATATCAGGCTGTATATCACAATGTGTGATGGGTAATAATAATTCGTTACATTTGTATAGCGCTTTTCTGGGTAGTCAAAGGGCTTTACATATGGAAGGGGAAAATCTCCTCAACCTCCACCAATCCACCTGGATGACACCAGCAATATTCTGCCAGACACCAGCTTATTGGTGGAGAGGAGAGAGTGATGAAGCAAATTTTTCCAGGATGCCGGGGTTACACCCCTACTCTTTTTCAAAGGACATTCTGGGATTTAATGACCACTGAGAGCTAGGACCATTCTCATCCGAAGGACGGTGCTTGTTACAGTTTATCCCCATCACTATACTGAGGCGTTTGAACCCACATAGACCACAGAGTGAGCACCCCCTGCTGGTCTCAATAACACCTCTTCCAGCAGCAACCTGGTTTCTCAGGAGGTCTCCCATCCAGCTACTAACCAGGCTCAACCCTGCTTAGCTTCAGTGGGCAACCAGTCTTGGGCTACAGGGTGATGTGACTGCTGGCCGTTATGGTAATTATGCACGTTGCATGAAAAGCAGCAGTGTTTGTTTTGCTAATGCCTCTCAAAAATGAATCAAACAAAGTGAAATGCCCAATTGAAATTTGGTTGGACGAACATATTCCAAAACACACATAAATACTGAACAATTGCTACAAAGAAAGCCACAATAAGCCGGAGGAGCTGTTGTCTATCCATCCTGATGGTGTCATCTGTCTGACGCTTTTGACCATACGTCAACATCCGACGTTTTAGGGTACCCTTTAACGTCAGTTAGATGACGCTATCTAATCCTAACCCTACCCCAGACCTAAACCTACCCGCGTCATCTAACTGACGCTAAAGGTAAAGCGTCAGTTAGATGACGCCCTAGGATCGTCATCTAACTGACGTTAAAGGGTACCCTAAAACGTCGGATGTTGACGTATGGTCAAAAGCGTCAGACAGATGACATCTTGGGATGAGACTGTGTTAGAATGCTATGAGCGGAATCCTGGAACAATTATTATTATTATTAAAAAGATGCACCCTGACCAGTGAGAGGACAGTTTACTTGCTCAGAGGACAGTTTAGACTCTGGTCCGTTTTGAAATGCGAACCAAACCAAGGAAAAATTACAACATTTTAACAATTTTAATTGTTTCGGAATAAATCAAACATTCTACAGGTCCAGCGTGATATCACGGGAATACGTGTAATAATGCTACTTTTAAATGTTACCAATACATCCATATTGTAAGTTTCAGCATCTATCCAAATGAACGAAAAAGTATGTTGTGTGTCTTAATACCTACATATTAACAATGAGACCAGGCTGACAGGTCTAAAAACATGATTGAAAAACTACCACCATATTACCAAGTTGCTTATTCAGAAAACAATAGCATTGCCCTGATAAGTCTAATATCATAGAATACTTGTCTTGGTAATCCAGTTGGAGACAAGACCTGTGCAAGGCCACCTGGGCTTTCCTTTAAATGTCAAACGACACAGCATGTTATGCTAATGACTTGATCGCCATGCTACTTTGATGACATGTCCATCAAGCTGTAGGACCAGAGCTAAGATGGAACAGGCAAAACCAAGAAAGCTAGTTTTGCTTAAAAGTAGGGCATTGTAACCAAAATGAAGCACCAAATATATGCAGCTAATATTTAACCTGCGAAATACATTAACAAGGGTTCACAAACTTGTCAGGACTATTAATTCTTTATGATTTCTAAGGGCTGGGCTTTAGTACATTTCAATAAACTGAATGATTAATTGATTTACACAATGTATTTTTTTTGTTTTTTGTTTTTTTACATATGGTATGTATAATATATTTTTTTAAAAGCTATGTTTTCTATCCGTGATCGTGTTGAATTTGGTTGCACAAGTCTGAATTTGCAAAAATCGAAATGGACCAGTGGACTCATTTTAGGATAAAAGTTTTAAACTAATTAACACTTTATATACAATTAAAGAGTTAGCAAAATAAACAGGATAGTTTAATCATTAACTAATTTAATTTATTTATTTTGTTCTCTTTTCTTTTTCTTTTGGCATTTTAAATTGGAGTATCATGTGATGTATTTTACATGCATTTTAAGGTCTTGTACATAGTAGAACTTCTAATATACATATAAGTGTTTTTTATGAGTGTGAATAACTCAGGAGTTGTGATGGCACAAATACACATAATTAGTTCAGGGAATAATCTCTCAGATATCTTTCTGGCCCAAGATTGATCAAACCCAGCACTACAGCAGGCCATAATGATCCATGGATGTCCAGTGGCAATGAATGTCACTGCATCAAAGCATATATTGTTAGGAACAAAATGGTGGCTTGAAGGACCATTATCTGGATCTGCCTGCTCCTGTGCTCCCCTGATTGTCATCTCAATATTCCATTGGAGGTGTGCCACAATTTTGATCTCAGAACGAATAGTTCTGGGCTCTAATCCAGGTCTGGTGAAACTGTCAAAATAGTGCATTATATTATTGGAACCAAGTTGGAAGAAGGAAAAACTCAAATACAGTTTTTATGTATAGATTTTTTTGTTGTTGCTTTGGACAGAATAAAAAAAAATACTCTAAATTGTTGACAAATATTTACATTTGTGGTTTGGTTCAAATCTTACATTTTTATTTAATATTGATAAAAAAATACTTGTTTTCCAAAATCAAAAACATTCATAAAGTAAAAATATCAATTATTATTTATTTCCTCTGGGTGGTCCGGTTTCCCTAGGCCAATCTGAGCCAGTTCTATACTCTCCATTGACAGCTACGCAACAACCACTTTAACTCTTCAAAAAGATCATAAAGAGATCGCAAAACTAATCCATAAGAATTGAGTGGTTTAGTCCAAATTTTCGGAAGAGACATGATCGCTTTATATGATGAACAGATTAAATTTAGGCTTTTATTCACATATTAAAGGATTAGTTCACTTTTAAAAAAAACTTTTGCTGATAATTTACTCACCCCCATGTCATCCAAGATGTCCATGTCTTTCTTTCTTCAGTCGAAGAAAGAAAGATGTTTGGAAAGATGTTTGAAGCGTGTTGCTTTTTTAAAAAGCATGTTATAAGTGACTGAAACTCGCAGTGCTTTCAGATGGAGCAGCGTTTACAGAGCCGTACATCTATGACAAGCTGCGCATAAAAAATAATAGCAGCCTTTTTCGATTTCATATTCGCGATAAGCCAAATCAGTTTAAGTGCGATTTAATGTAAATTGCGGTTAATCGTGCAGCCCTAATTCACATGGATTAGTTTTACGATCTCTTTATGAACTTTTCGAAGCGTCAAAGTGGTTGCTGTGGGACAGAAAGCTCTCAGATTTCATAAAAAAAAATATCTTCGTTTGTGTTCCAAAGATGACCAAAAGTCTTACGGGTTTGGAATGACATGAGGATAACAATTTTCATTTTTGGGTGAATTTACCCTTTAATCTGATCAATTTTACTCCATTATGTCTCATGCAAATCATGCTGGCAAAACTTTCAGTTACGTAAACATAAATAAATAATTTTTAAATACTTGATTGGTTCACATTCGTCCTACATAATTTAATGTAGTAGATTTTCAATTTTAGAGAATTATTTTAATTCAAAGCAAATCAATCAAATGTAGAAGAGAATCACAATTTTGTTGTGTAAATCACAAATAATCTGACAATCTGTGTTTTCCTATTTTTTTTAGTGACAGCATTGTTTTGGCCTACCCACTGGGCCTTTTTCTCCCAATTCCTCCACTCCTGCAAATTCTGGTTTCAAGGGTGATGCTGGTTGGCAACTAACCATTATGCTACACAGGCCTAGAATTTGTGGACTCAAGTGCGGACACATCCAGTCTGATGCATTTTGCACACTACAATGACAAGAGCTGGCCAGAAATACGTGTTGAATTTGACCCCTTGCAGACAGAGGCCCTCTCCCCAATGGAAACTCAGGAGCTGATCGAGAAAGTTGTCCAACTTGATGCCAACCCTTGACCCTCATCATTCCACAACTTACGGACAAAGCTCAGACAAGTTGAGGTTGAGAAAATACAGGAATGACTTCCACATTAAGAATCCAAAGTCTGTAGATATTGTTGCCATTGTGCCAGATGGATACTGGCACTGCCGACACAAGTCTAGTGTCTCCATTCACACACACCATGTGATGTCTGCCTCTGACTGGTGCCAAACAAGGGAGGATGGGTTCCACTGAGGCAAACAAAACAAAGAACAGCCCTAGGAAAAAAATGTGTATCAAGGACCATTGAGTACCCTCTCTTCTCGGCTATACACTGTCTGAAAAGAAATATACTAAAGCTGTCACTGGGGCGATACCCTTTCAAGAGGTACTTATTAGTACCTTAAAACCCTCATCCTTCCCTCGGGTCATTTTGACCCGAAATTCTTTTTTTTTAAATTAGTATTTTAAAAGTAACAAATCCTTCCCTCGCGGGTCAATTTGACCCCCTTAGGAATGAATGAAATGTGTGAGCAATGCTTCAGTATACATAGAAAAACCTAAAAATGCTCAAAATTCAAACTGAAAATGCTAAAATTTTACCCAAAAAATATTTTATAATGTCTACATGTGTATCTGAATGCATACTGAAGAGAATTGACTTTAGGACCCTGCGGAACAGCTCATTTGCTCAAATAGTGCTATAAGACCATCTAGTGGCAAGAGTCATTAAATATCATGTTATAAGAGGTCGACTAAGACACCCAATGTAAGATATTTTGAGCTGAATTAAAAGGACTATGCATTACATTATTTATAAGTTATTTGTAAGTTGAATTTAACTTGAAAGAATGTGAGGAATGAGCTTGAATTACTATGTATTTATTATTTATTGACCAACTCTAGTAATTTAAAGGAAAATAAAATAAAAAATAACAAAAAAATCTCCAAAAATTGCCTTAAAAAATAGAAAAAACATCAAAATCAAATCAAATAAGCTTTCTATTAAGTATAATTTTAGGGCTTTGGGTCATTTTGACCCGCGAGGGAAAGATGTGTTACAAAGTGCGAGGGAAGTATGAGGGTTAAATGTACATATTAGTACCTAAAGTGTTTATACTATAAAAAAGCGGTACTACCTCTGTGACAGCTTCTGTAACCTTTTCCCCCTGAGAGTGTAGTTGAGTAGAGAAGGTACTCAATGGCCCTTTATACACACTTCCACCATCACCCTTTTCTTGGACGGTTCTTTGTTTTTCCTCAGGGGAGCCGGAGGTGTATGGGAGTGTTTTGAATCTGTCCCAACCCTCTATCCTCTCCAGCTTGGCACCAGTTAGGGGCAGACTGGGACTTTGCTTGATGTGTATACATTGCACACTAGACGTGTGCCAGTATCCATCTCAGCCAGGTGCCTTGGGAAGCAGCTATAGTGCACCACTCCACTTCGAGTGGGATAGGCCAGGGTTTGACCAGCTGTTGGACTTGGGCAGGAAGGCACCCAGTGTGGAAGAGGACACCACATGGCAGCCTGTTCCTCTTACTCTACTGTGTGGTGAGTCATCAAGTTGGAGAACAGGGAAGACCATATGCTGCACATCTGGAAGGTCCTTGAAGGAACTGGACTGACCCGAGAAAATTCCACCTGAGATTAATGGAGGTGCAGTACCTCGGTTTCTGAATTGGTCCCGAATTAATCATACCCCCTGAGAAAAGGAAGCAACAATGACAAAGTTCCCAGTGATGCAATCATAAACTTTGGAACATACAAGTCTTAGGTTGGCTGATGGCGATTTATTCCTAAGTTCTGCTGGGAAATTCTGAAAAAATTATTTTTAAAAATCTTTTTCAAAGACTAATGGGGCCATATTTTAATTGGTTACCACTGTTGTGTGGCAGTCAATACTTGTGGTAGCATTAATTTCAAATGTACCCACTCCTATACATCCAACGCTTAAAAACGAACGCTATCTCACGAACAATTCGTTCAAATTCGTACAAACTCACTCGTACGAATTCGTACAAACTCACTTGTGTGAATTCGTACGATTTGTCTGAACCCCAGTGATGTGTATGTTTAGGGGCGGGGTCAGGGGTAGGTCATTCGTACAAATTCATACGAATTGGTTAACTCGTAAAATATGTACGATTTAGCAAAAATCATATGAACGACGAACGACGAGTGAGGTCGTATGAATTAGCCACCTCATAAAATACGTCCGAATTGCTGTGAGATCGGTTGGTTGCTTGGCATGTTGTTCAGATGGACCCTTTTTGGTTCATTGGTTCTTGATCAGAATACGCTCATACGCTGAGATTTTACATGAAGGATACTACATTACGTGCGGTCACATTTACCTTTAGAGTGAATTTCTGCGGGTGAAATACAGTCATCTAAAGAGGAATCCACGTAAGGCAAAGGGACACGTAAGGCAAAAAAAATAAAAAAAAATAATAATAATATCCCATGTGGATTTCACATGGGTTTGTGGAATTTTGAATGCTGGAATTTGCAGCTTTTACCAATATAAAACTGCTTGGTTTGGAAGTGACCTCTGTGTAAGCAGTGCTTCATGCATTGTAATGCTATTGATAATTGTGTCTGCAAAATTGTACAAAAGACAGTGCCTTTAAACTCTACGGATCAAAAACTGTGAAAACCAAGCAAAGAACAACACACAACAGTGGATTTTAAAGAGCTAAACAAATGAAGGGAATAGCTAATTGACACATATGCACTTTCCGATACAGAAATAAATCCCAGTAGTGTCATCTAGTTGTTTACAGTGGAAGTTCTCACCAAATTAGCACAAAAACAAAAATAAATAAATCAATCAAACCTTTGAGCTGAAGGCTGAAAAAAAAAAAAAAACGAAAGTATGAGTTTGTAAAGGATTATGCAGAACTATTTGTCTGGTGCCTGAACCAAATCTGCAAATATCAGTATTCTGAAACCACAGATCTAGGGTTACCTAATTGACTAAGTTTTGGGGCAGAATTTTACAAGTCCTCTATAAAATATTCAGTCTTGTCTTGCAGACACATCTAAATTATTTATGGCTGCAAAATGAAAAAATCTGAGAAATTCTACAGGCCAGCTGCACAGGCTTTGGGCATTTTATTTTCCACTTATCTAAAAGCAAGGGCTTAATTATTAATGGCCCAAATTGTCATCCTCGCTTTGTCTGATCATGTGAAGGGCAACAAAGTCACACTGGTGGTAGCTGAAGGTGATTTTACTTATATTTGTTCATAATGACGGTGAGATGACCGTTGTTTCTGGGACATTTGGTTGAAGGTACACAAGGGTACAAACATTAATAATATGGATGGCCTGAATTAGCCCTCATACTTCAGCATATATCGTCTTTAATAAAGCAGCAGGGACCTATGATTTAAAACATTTCTTTCTTTCTCAATAATCACTTCTCTTTGTCATACTCTCCCTAAAGAAACACAACCACAGAGAATCCCCATTAAGAAAACCTGTTCAGCCAATATAATTATTTAATATTCTTTGAACATGCCAACGTGGTCCAACAATGGCAGATGACATTTAAATGTATATTTTATCTTTACTACAAAGAGGCTGTCAGTGACATTTGCCGATTTATTTATTTATTTATTGGCTTCCAAGCCAAATAGAGGGAGTGCATCAAAGCTGCATGCTGCATTTCAGCCCATAATCTTTATGTCTTAACTGAACAGTCCACTACATGTGGTAAAGAACTACATGTGGACAGGGTCTTCTTTTGACTATGTTCTTGTACTGCACATTAGTGGCATAACCAACTACAATTACATATTTAGCAGATGGTTTTATCCAAAGCAACTACGTTGTATTAATGCATTCAAGGCACAGTATGCATTTGATCAATTCATGCAATCCCTGGGAATCAAACCCATGACCTTGCTAAAGCTATGCTTTTCTGTTAGAGGTCCAGGAATGCTTGAACTACACTTGTCCTTTTGGGTTAATACAAAAATATTCTGCTCATATATTGCATGTGCTATGGCTGCTAAGCGCTATCAGCTTTGCTGTAAAAATGCAGTGTTTATTAATACAACTACACAAAGCTTTTATAATTAAGAATCAAGTGAACGGTCAGTGACTTTATTGTGCTGATAAATGAGAACCTCTGACATCATTAGATCAATTTTTTGTTTGTTTGTTTTGGATAGGGATGAAATATGTTACTATGAGTAGGAACAGAGGGACATTTGCCCTATTAATGTGTCATATTTCTGTTTGCCCTATCATATATAATGAATGGATTCAGTCAGATGGTAAATGACAAAGTCCAGCCTACTTACGCATCTCTACCCTGAACAGATGGAGCCTAAAGACACAGAAATTTCTATGTGTGTGCGCTTGCCATGAAAAATGATGTTTACTTTTGGTTGTTTGTTGCTGATCACAAAAAGCTCTAGTCCTGTCTTTGACTTCTGTTTTGTTTTCATGCTCAGAAATATTACCCTGCATGTCAGCGTTTAATAAGTGATATCCATGCTGCAACATTTACATAAATGCAATGGATACAGTTTTATTGAAGTTGAAAATAAGATGCACATTATTCATGACTCTGGTGTTTTCAGTGTGCCATAAAGGGGAGTAAATCTGAAATAAACATTTTCCATATATAAAACATGCCTCTTATGGTATTGGTGAACAACTTTTTCTTTTAACATGCAAGTACTCTCGAAAAGCAATTCCAGCCCACTGTTTGAAAAAAGCAAGAATGTGAAGGAAATCAATTTAACCTAACATGCCCACGGTTTATTTGAACTTTTGCATTATTTGTTGGGAAAAAGTTCTTTACGGTTCTCCTTTTTATTATTTAGCATCTCGCCGGTGGATCTGCCACAAAGTACAGGTGCAGCGGGATTTTGTCAGGCAGAATAATGCTTTAAGCAAATGACTTTGAAACTCACAAGGAGAATCTACTTTACAGTCTGCAAAAGTGCACAGCAGCAGCTCTGATGTCTCAATCAGGTTTTATATCAAAGTAGCACAGTAATGTGTTGCATAATTGCAGTTGTCATTGTGCCACACTCAAAGACTTTTCACATGAAGAGTTTAGAATGTATGTGGGATGTCATTCATGATGTTTTACAGTATAATTGTCATCAGCAAAGGCACTTATTAAAGGGATAGTTCACTCAATGAAGATTCTGTGATCATTTGCACCCTCATGCCATTCCAAACCCCTTTCATTTGTTGAACACAACAGGTGAAATGTTGCAAAATGTACTGGCTACTCAATAAAAAGTAATTTTGGGCACAATAAAAGTACTGTATGTGAGTTGTTTACTATATTTCAAGTACTCCAAAGCTATTGTACAGCTTGAAATTTAAGTACAGACGTTTAACACTGCACTTTTAAAAATAGTTTTCAAAAGTTATTCCATATAAGGACTATTTAAGGTTCCCAAAATAACTTATCAATATTTTTTTTTAGTATGAACAACATTTTAATGGTCTAAAGAACCTTTTTTTTCCACTATAAAGAACTTATATGCAATGGAAAGATCCCATGGATATTAAAGGCACACTATGTCATTTTTTGCCACTAGAGGTCATTTATTCAAATCAAAGGCGAGGCTTGATGACGCCTTGATTTCACGGAATCATGGGAGTTGTTGTCTTCACCTCTACAGCCGGTGGAGAATACGACGGGACTCGGACAGAAAACATATTCATAGATGACCGGTAATGTATTAAATATTTATTAAAGGATTAGTTCACTTTTAAAAAAACTTTTGCTGATAATTTACTCACCCCCATGTCATCCAAGTCTTTCTTTCTTCAGTCGAAAAGAAATTAATGTTTTTGATGAAAACATTCCAGGATTTTTCTCCATATAATGCACTTTGCTGGGCACCAAACGGTTCAAGGTCTAAATGACCGTTTCAGTGCAGCTTCAAAGGGCTTTAAACGATACCAGACGATGAATAAGGGTCTTATCTAGCGAAACGATCGGTCATTTCAAAAATAAATAAAAAAGTTAAAGTTTTATAGGCACAAATGCTCGCCTTGCGAACTCTCCTGTTCGAACTCATTGACTCGAAAAAAGATTTGTTCATTTTGATGAACGAGTCAATGACTCGAAAAAAGATTCGTTCATTTTGATGAACGAGTTCGAACAGGAGAGTTCGCAAGGCGAGCATTTGTGCCTATAAAACTTTAACTTTTTTATTTATTTTTGAAATGACAGATCGTTTCTCTAGATAAGACCCTTATTCATCGTCTGGTATCGTTTAAAGCCCTTTGAAGCTGAACTGAAACGGTCATTTAGACCTTGAACCGTTTGGCTACCATTGAAGTCCATTATATGGAGAAAAATCCTGGAATGTTTTCATCAAAAACATTAATTTCTTTTCGACTGAAGAAAGAAAGACATGGACATCTTGGATGACATGGGGGTGAGTAAATTATCAGCAAAAGTTTTTTAAAAAGTGAACTACTCCTTTACGTTACGAAAGCCGTTGGAGCGATTGCTAATGAGAGAAAAATCACAACACACGGCTCGAGAGCAGTGGAGCTTTTATTATGCCGCAGAATGCTTCCGCTTCTTCCGGTCATAAACATTTGAGTGTGTTGAAAGTTGTTATAATGCTACTCTGTGCATTCGCTCGGCGGCTACTATATGAGACACTTGTTGCACTTTGAGCTAGATCGATATTAGTCGTGGTATATATGGTATTTGAGGTAAATCAAGAAAATGAGATTTAACCAAAAAGACTAACTGTGTTGAGCTGTATAACAATGATACATTTTCTGTCAATGAATGTATCCAAACAGTTGCTCACACGTCTAATAAAACACATAATATATTAAACCGTCTTTGGTGTTTCCATGGTTTCTACAAAATGGAAATCGGAAATCGTGGGTAACGCGGGTATGATGTCATTGATAGGCGACACATGGCATAGTCCGTGTCCTAGTTAAAACTGCTTATTTCTCTGGATTTTAATTTTTTTTAGAAACATTTGGGATAATGTAAGTACACAACAAAATATCTAACATTGTTTTGATCCAAAAATCTTACATAGTCCATGGAACCATAGATGCCAATAAAGAACATTTATTTTTAAGAGTGTGTTGTAAAATACAAGATGATGGCACAAATGACATATTGCATCATAAATCGCTGGCCTTCTCTTATGAGCGTAATAAACAGGATTTGGTTTTCATCGTCAAACGAAAGGCCAGATAAAAGTCATCCTGAAGTTTCTTATAAATGTATTTTTTAACGTGACTCCCTCCATACGAAGCTTGAATATTCAACAGTGTTTACAACTGGTGGGGGGAAAAAACATATCTAATAGATTACTGCCTGCTGGATAGATTTCGGAGCTCTGTTCTCAGAGGACACCTTGTTGTTTTTCACATTGTCTGATTTTCACATCTATAGGGACGAACATCTTGAAGAGTATTTCCTCTAGAGGAACACACAAATGAGAGGAGACGGTAGATGACAGTGCAGACAGGAATTCAAGGGAAAGTGTTTGCACAGAGAGAGCCTTTGCTGCACACTTGACTGAATCGCCAAACAAGAACAAAAGAGAAGGAAGCCACAAGTGAAAGATGACGAATACCCTCTCCCTCTCCCATTCTCCCCAAAGGTAAATATTTGTTAACCGTGGCAGGTTTTATATAGATCATGTCTAGACCTATTAATTAGCATGGAATTTCAGCTAACATTGTGAAGCTTTTTAGATACTTGGTCTACTCCTCTGGGCTGTAATTAGGATTTGTTGGTTTGTGAATTTGTTACACTACGCAAATTATATTCTAAAACTTCTTTTAATTCGCATTATCCGGTTTATCATTGTGAAAAGAGTTGTTCTGTATAGTATTAAATGTGCACTGTGGTGTACTTTAAATCGTAAAAATATATATTTAAAAAAAAAACTACTTGCAGATAATGTAATGTTATTGAAATAAAAGGTCACTGAAAGAGAGTACACTTTCTTTAAAGTACCACTTTTAGCATAGCTTAGCATACATAATTGAAGTGGACAAGACCATTAGCATTTCTCAAAAAAAAAAATGACCAAAGAGTTTCGATATTTTTCCTCTCTTCTGTAGTTACATCGTGCACTAAGACCGATGGAAAAAGTAAAGTTGCGATTTTCTAGGCTGATATGGCTAGGAACTATACTCTCATTCCTGCGTAATAATCAAGAAACTTGATTATGTGATTAAGTGCAGCAGGCGTAATGATATGACGCAGCGCCTGAAAATAGTCCCCAGCTCGGTAACTTCCAACGTGACCTATTTTTAGGCGCTGCGTCATATCATTACGCCTGCTGCACTCATGGTACGGCAGTAAAGTTTCTTGATTATTATGCAGGAATGGGGGATGATTTAAAATGAGCCTATTTAAAAAAAAGTGGAGTATCCCTTTAAGCACACTTTTAATAAGTGCACTTTGTGACAATGTCAAATTAAAGGAAGGGGAGGCAATTTTCGGAAAGGCTAGCAATAGCGAGCTAGCTTTGAAAGCATAAGATCCCAGCCTCCCTTCAGAGCATCTCCAAAGCCACGCCTCCTTCAAAACACATGAACACACACAGCCAGAGCAGAGTCTGCAAAGTGTGATAAGAGTGTGATAAACTTCCTGCAAAGTGTGATAAACTTCCTCATGTCTCAAAGCACACATTACAAAAATAATGAACATAAACAACTTAAAGAGCTCTGACCTGTACCAACTGACTGCTGCAGATTCATTTTGGCATTGATGGTCTTGCCATTGTTGCATACATTTGAGTCATGAACCGCTCCGAGTATAACGTCACAGGTTTCCATCTATTTCAAGTGACAGTAGTTATGGAGTGAACGCAGCAAGACTTTCGACTTTCAACCATAACTGCTTGACGCGTGAGAACAAACCTCATTGGTTCTTATGGAAGCTCAAACGTGCTGCATAACACACGACAATGAACCTTATTGGTTCTTGTTGAAGCTCAAACATGCCTCATTGGTTCTCGTACGCCAAGCAAACATGCTTGAGCTTCCTTTTACCACAACTGTGTGAATTAATGAAAGTTTATATGCGACTAAAAGCCTAAATGAAATATGTTAATCATATAAAGTTTTATGATCTCTTTATAAAAAA
This sequence comes from Rhinichthys klamathensis goyatoka, assembly GCF_029890125.1. Taxonomy (NCBI): domain Eukaryota; kingdom Metazoa; phylum Chordata; class Actinopteri; order Cypriniformes; family Leuciscidae; genus Rhinichthys; species Rhinichthys klamathensis. The sequence goes on from NW_026606931.1 coordinate 47,290, forward strand.
TGTTCTGCGTCAAATTGTTAGTTGCATATCTGTCAATGAAGGAACAGAAATCTTCATTTGTGTTCCGAAGATGAACAAAAGTCTTACAGGTTTGGAATGACATGAGGGTAAATAATTAGACACAATTTTCATTTTTGTGTGAACTAACTTTTTTAAGTAATTTTTAATTCATTATGTTTTAATAATCTTTGCTTTAAATACACTGAACACAATTATAAATGCTACACTTTTGTTTTTGCCCCCATTTTTCATGAGCTGAACTCAAAGATCTAAGACTTTTTCTATATACACAAAAGGCCTATTTCTCTCAAATATTGTTCAAAAATCTGTCTAAATCTGTGTTAGTGAGCACTTCTCCTTTGCCGAGATAATCCATCCACCTCACAGGTGTGGCATATCAAGATGCTGATTAGACAGCATGATTATTGCACAGGTGTGCCTTAGGCTGGCCACAATAAAAGGCCACTCTAAGGCCCTGTCCACACGGACACGGGTATTTTTATAACCGTGACTTTTTTTACGCGGTTCAGCCGTTCGTCCACACGAAAACGCACTGAAACCGAACATTTTCGAAAACCCCTGCCAGGGTGAGGATTTTCAGAAACGCCGGTTACAGTGTTGTCGTGTAGACAGTGAAACCGGGGTTTTTGCCTTGCGACGTCAGAGTGTGCGCCGTTATCCGCTGTGTTTGACGTCAGATTTGCGCTTCTGATTGGCCAACGTGGCTTTGCGGTCAAGGTTTATATCGCCGCCTGCTGGCGTGGCATGCTCTTGACCGCGGTTGATAGCGTGTTTTTGCGTTTTCATGTAGGATTTTTTTTTAAAACGCTGTAGGAAAAACTCCGGTTATAAAAATACCCTTGCCCGTGTGGACAAGGCCTAAAATGTGCAGTTTTATCACACAGCACAATGCCAAAAATGTTGCAAGTTTTGAGGGAGCGTGGAATTGGCATGCTGACTGCAGGAATGTCCACCAGAGCTTTTGCCTGTGAATTGAATGTTCATTTCTCTACCATAAGCCGTCTCCAGAGATACCGTGAGGAGATCCTGAGGCCCATTGTTGTGCTATTCAACCACGACCATTACCTCATGTTGCAGCATGATAATGCACAACCCCATGTTGCAAGAATCTGTAAACAATTCCTGGAAGCTGAAAACATCCCAGTTCTTGCACGGCCAGCATACTCACCGGACATGTCACCCATTGAGCATGTTTGGGATGCTCTGGATGGGTGTATACGACAGCGCGTTCCAGGTCCTGCCAATATCCAGCAACCTCGCACAGCCATTGAAGAGGAGTGGACCAACATTCCACAGGCCACAATCAACAACCTGATCAACTCTATGCGAAGGAGATGTGTTGCACTGCGGGAGGCAAATGGTGGTCACACCAGATACTGATGCACATTTTAGAGTGGCCAGCCTAAGGCACACCTGTGCAATAATCATGCTTTCTAATCAGCATCTTGATATGCCACACCTGTGAGGTGGATGGATTATCTCGGCAAAGGAGATGTGTTGCACTGCGTAAGGGGAAATAGTGGTCACACCAGAAACTGACTGATTTTCGGAACCCCCGGATTCCTATTATGAATAAACTGTATATTTTTTGTTATTATTTTTGTTTTGGCTTGTAGAAGTTCCGAATGGCCGGTAACTTAAAAATGTAGTAGTTAATTTCAAACCCTGGTAGTGTGTATAGATTTATTTAATTGTAAATAATATGCAATTAAATGTCTGAAAACATTACATTCAGTAAAGAATATTATTTTAAAGCAAACTATTTTTGCAATAAGTGCTCTTTTTAAAAGTATGCTAAAGTGTATGTCTTCACAAGGGTAGTTAAAGGTAAAGTGCACCACCAAATGGAATTGAATTGTCTGTTACAGCAGTTAGTGTTTTAGTCATACATTTTATTTTTTACAAAAATATCCTATAAATGTAGTCAATATTTCATCATACATAACTCAGTATAGGTTTTAAAGTTGTTTAATTATTGTGATGGACATTTTTCGTTCAGTCTACATTACACGTTTGTTAATGAACATTTGCTTCAGTCATTTCGTTCGACGAGATTAACACTGCCCCAGATGCCCAACATATGCTTCTGAAGGTACTTTCGCACTGTCTTCTACAAAATAAGGACAAGTTGACAAAACACTGCAGTTGAAGTAAATTAAAGTAAAACCTTCAATAATTTAACAAAGAAAAATTGTGTCCTGTACATTGCATATGATATGGACATTTCCCTAACCCTGGTTTCTTAAACCTATAACGCTAGCAGTCAATTCTTCTTCAGTCTTTTCCAGTCAGCTTTAGTTACATAAGTACAAAAATGTTATCCTACTTTGGCTGATCAATAGCTATGACATTTGTTTATGCTGCAATAACTGCCATGATATTAGAAGAAAGTAACAATCCTGTGGAAGACAAACTAAGAGTAAAGGAACAATATGGTCAAGATTTCTTGTCTAAATTCAAACTGCTCTTTAATTAAAATACCAGCAGCACATCAGATGTAATATCACAGGAATTAAAATGCAAATAGCCAGCTAAAACTTTAAAGGAATGAAGCAAAAGCAATTACTGTCACGACTTTCACAGTGGCCCCAAAAATGCAGATTACTGCTCTTGTGTCCTCTCATGCACACAGCAATCAATTCATATAGTTCATTTCAAATACATTCTGCTCCTCTAGCTATTGTAATCACAGAGAGGTTCTGTTTGTTACCGATTGCAAGAATTAAACGGTTTGGAGATACATTCACAGATGCACTTTATTTATTCACTAAAAAGTGTATTGTAACTTTTTCATTAAATGACTACAAAGAGGCAAACATGGAGATGAAAGAAAACTTGCCTATTAGGGCTCAGAAGTAGCATTGGGCTTATAGTTCAATAATATTTCGGACTTTTAAAATATTTTTCAGAGGGCCCTTGCATGTAGCCATTTGAAGAAGGCTTTTAAATAACTGCATATTATTTTGAAGGGCATGATCAATGCTACAAACATGTAAAGCAAACCAAAGCTCAGCGCCATGCACCCTTTGGCTTTGGTGTTGTACGGTTATAAAACTATTGATGTCCAGCAGAAGGAAACAAAACAAAACGAAACAAAACAAACTTAGCTTGTATTGGTTCAGCTCAGTTTAACAAACAAGAACATACATTGTATAAGATTTGTTTTATGTGTGAGAGTTATACGAAAATTTTTATTGTGTCATGCATATTAGCTGATCATTTTCATACACAGATTTCACATTTTACATATTTTCCATTCTTCTTTATACATTTGCCGTAAGCAATAGTTTTTACAAATCGTATTACTTTACAAATCATGCGCTATGATAAATAGTCATAGCATAGTATTATGCAAGGAACCGCGCAAAAATAAGGGCCCTATTTTAAGGATATAAGCGCATGGTTTAAAGCGCAAGCGGCAAGTGCATTTAATTACAGTGCGTGTCCGAATCCACTTTTGCTAGTTTAACGACGGCAAAAATGGTTGACGCACCCGGCGGATGGCCTAAAAGGGTTGTCTCTATTCTCTTAATGAGTAATGGATCTAACGTGCAATAAACCAATCAGAGTCTCATCTCCCATTCCCTTTAAAAGCCAGTGGCGCTCGCGCCATGGCGGATTCGCTATTTACATGGCGGAATTTGAAAGCAGAAAAACTGAACGCTTCTCCAGAGAGGAAACAGATCTGCTCGTGCGGGAGGTAGCCTAAAAGTGCGCAAGCAAGGCAAGGCAAGGCAAGGCAAGGCAAGTTTATTTATATAGCACATTTCATACACAATGGTAATTCAAAGTGCTTTACATAGAATAAATTAAAATAATCAAAACAAATAAGAATAATTAAAACAGTTTAGAATAAAAAATAAAGTACAGTAAAAACAGTCGGACGAACAGTGGCACAGTGCTCATTCAGTAAATGCATAGCTAAATAGATGTGTTTTGAGTCTGGATTTGAATGTGACTACTGTAGGAGCACATCTGGTCTCCTCTGGAAGCTGGTTCCAGCTGCGGCTGGCATAGTAGCTAAAAGCAGACTCTCCTTGCTTAGAGTGAACCCTTGGTATTTCTCGCTGATGTGATCCTAATGATCTGAGTGATCTGTTAGGTTTATATTCAGTGAGCATATCAGCAGACCATCTACGGGACAAGCTGGATTCCACCATATCTTTATGTACACAATAATAATCTTTTACATTGTTTTACATCTTTTTACATCCTTTTATTTTTAATATTTGGCATGTTTGTGTGCTACTGCGCATCCCTGTGTGTGTAATAAGCAGGCATGTTGTGCACCCGCCTATAGGCTCATATTACTAACGCACCCTTTAAATATAAAAACAAAAATACCGCGCCAAGTCTTAAAGCTGCAGTCCGTCGTTTTTCCTCTGTGTCGCCATCTCTGATCGAAATCTGCAATTGCAGTCATTCGCGGAATTATCAACTTTACGTGAGTTGTACTTCAACACCCTCGACACGGCACAGCGCGGATGAACACAGTGTTTGAGGAGAGTGTGCAGCTGTCAATCACCGCGACGATGTGGATACTGTCATTCAGAATCACGGATTATTCTTTTTGGAAGTATGACCAACATAAGAATTTTCACCGGAAAATGTCATCTGAACTAGTAAGAAACATCCACCTTTGTTCTGGTTCTGACATTGCAGTAAATCGTGCTGATTAAATCTAACAATCGCTTATAAGTTATCATATCACGCAAAACCGTGCAAATTATACTTTGTTCTCAAATTGTTAATGTTAACAACGTCAGCATTGCGTGACTACATGTAATGTCCTTCCGATATGCTTGTTTTCGCATGGGTCCGGTTGCAGTCTCTTTTTTTCTGTAGTCACTTCGAAGTTCGAACGAACACTTTTGCATTTTACAGCGGGTGAATCTGTTGTCACTGGTGATTGTCGTTTGAACCTTTCTGGATCCACCATCAAATTAATACGTTTAATTATATCAAGTGCTGTGAGAAAAGGCTATAAATCTCCACCTCCAACATCCTCACACTCATAGCCTACCAGCCGAGACTCCTTCTTTATGTGTACAGATGTGACGTAATGACCCAAACACATGCTCGAATCTGCCGCGGAAATCCACCAGTACCATTGGAATTAAAAACATTACAAGCTTACCGCTTTGAATCGAGCTAAGGCAAGCAGATAGTGTTGAACACCGGCTGGTTATGTATTTTCTCAAATATGTATTTTGGATAATTGTTAACCCCCCAAAAAAGCTACGGACTGCAGCTTTAATTAATCGAAATTCTTCTCCTGTAATCACAATTTGTGCTAGAAAGGAATAAAAGTTGTAATTGCCACTAGTGTTCATTTCAGCTGGAAATTGTTATGTATAGGTGCTAAAATGTAGGTAAAGGCATGTTTTTTTTCTAATAAACCTATATGTTATCTACTAATATTAAATAAGCAAATATAATTGTGTTGTGATGCCAGTTCAGTTTTTGAGCCTGTTAGATTGGAGGAAGCCCTGAAGCCAAAATCAAACGTGTCAGTGTTTCGAAGAGCATATTGATCTCTACGAAATCTTTTCCTCACTGTTTTCATTTGTTCCACCAATTGTTTACGATGGAGCGGTGTTTCGTCCGTTGGCAGTTCTGCTACGATCGGAAAACAAGCTGGAGTCTGTGACAGCTTGTGAGATGTGCATTGCATCCACTGGAAGATAGTTGACCTTTTACTTTTGCCAAGGACTTGGTGGTGGAAACCATCCCTGAGAGTGAACCGAAAAACACAGACAGCCTTTATATGACAGCAGCCTTGGTAAGAATTTCATCTGCTGTCTAATGCTTTGTTCTTTTCAAGGTGTATGTGATTGAGACTTCTGCTTAAGATTCAGAATATGTCATCCTTGTGTTTACAGGTCTATGTTGTGCTGTAGGGCTGATCGCCAGAAGTTTTATTGAAAGATACAACATTGTAATAAGGAGTTCAACCCCAGTATGCTCATTATCATCTAAGCACTATACACTGTGCACTTATACACTATGTATTTATGCAAAGTCATGCATATTTATGTACTCAATCGTGTAGTGTATGAATTATTGTCAATTGAGTGCATGAAATGTCCAACATTCCATTCCACTTCATTTTTTTCGGTTAATTGAATCATATTTAAAGTATTCTTTTTCTATTTGGACTTTTCAGTGTGAACACACAGCTCACACTATTTATACTACAAAACGTCATGACTAGTGCACAAGTATGTGAATTGGGACACACCTATAGAATATAATTCTGGCACTGGTCAAGTAACAATATATAGATGACATTACTGTGACATCACACAACATGCAACCGTGTTTCTAGTTTCTTCAGGTAAGCAGCTTGTAGTGATGCATATGAGCAGTGCTATGGGTCTAATAATCTTAAGCATTATACAATGTAATAAGGTTAGTTAATTTTAACCAAGGTTACTAAAAAGTGCTTTATAGTTTAAAAAAAATATTGTGGCAAGCATTGCGGGGCCGAGAGCTGTGGAAAGTGCTAATGAGCAAATATGTAGGTTCTTCTTGACATATTAACAAAACCCTTCTTAATTTGATGTAACAAGTTGCTGAATTCCAACCTGATCTCATAAGAAAACATAACAATTTTTTTATGAGGTGATGATTTTGTTCTATGTGATTAATTCGAAAATGTACGAAACCCCACACCTAAACCTGACCGTCAGTGGGGCCTAAGCAGGGGTGCGTTTCCCGAAAGCATCGTTAGCCAACTATGGTCGCAAGTTGGTCGCAAATCCCACTGAACTCTATTGGTAACGACGGAACTTGCGACCATAGTTGGCTAACGATGCTTTCGGGAAACGCACCCCAGATCGTTCCAAAAATGTATGAATGGGATCGTACAAATTCATACTAATTGACCACCAAATGTAATGTAATTTAATGTAGTTACAAATTGCCATGAGATTGTGTTGTTGAATTCATATCCTCACATGTAAAATGCACTTCCAAAGCCTGATAAATGGTACATAAATGTAAATATAAAAGTATATTAATGTAAAAAAAAGTCCACTAGACAAACACACAAATCACAAATACACAAGTAATAATATTGAATGTTGATAAAGAAATGTTTTATATGTACAATTTACTACATTAAATATAACTGCAAAGATTTTATCAGTATTGATTGTATTTTATTTGCTCATCCTTCCACAAAAAGCCAATAGCACCAGCAGACAGTAAATCTTTAGGACTTGTGGTGCCTATGAGAGATACAAATCTACCATCACACAGTTGCCCAACAATTGCTTCTTATTAGAGCAAAAGAGATCATGATGATTGCCATGTGCGATTTATCATAATTTCTGTAAAATACTGCGTTTGCCCTTATCCACCTGATTGCCTCAATGGAAGCCCAAATCTCCTTCAATCTTTTGAAAACACCATGTTTCAGCCCCACACACTTTATGGTTATCTTCAGCTCAATTTGACTGCAAAAATGTAAAACAGACCTTTTCCAGGTTGCCTGAATAATAATAATAATGAATTTCACAATACACATTGTTTTAAGAGCTTTACAGAAATTCATGATGTTAATAATTATATCTTAATATCTTCGTGCCTTAAAGTCGTATTTAGCCGATTAAAGCTTGGCGAGGATGGTTTACATTACATTTGCGACACTACAAGCAATCAAGCAGTTGAGATTTGCTATATAGTAGCCTATATATCGTTTTACATGTGTGTACTGTATGTATGTTGATAAAGATATACTTATACAGTATATGTCCAGCCTTATATAAAGTGAAATAGTTTACATTTTGGAATGATATAAACAACCGAGCAATTGAGAAGCAGTCATATGGCTTTAGAAGACTTGGAATATATTGCACACGTCGTAAGAGCCACTTTCTCCATCCTTTTATTGTGTTTTTCTATGATTCGAAGTTGAAAAGCTTTAGTCTACTTTCTAAAGTGGAGAGAAATGACTCTTCTGCTGGTTAGTTTTAGGTTGGGCAACAGTTTCCTTCACATTTTCCACAGCATTGTCAGAGCTGCAAGAAAACCTTTCATTTGCATTGAACTGGACAAAGCACGAGGAAGACTGAAAGATCTTAGGCCGTCTCACTCCGCTGAGCTTTGGACAAACGGATGTTTTGAAATGAGAAGTATACTGCTGTGAATGCGAGAACAAAAGCAATAAAATGTTCAGATGAGGGTTAAGCAAGAGTTCACTCATGAGAAGAAACAAAACAGCGCCGCAGAGCTTTTACACCCACGTCAGAGGAGTGTCTGAGCCTACAATTTCAAAAGAGAAGGATGCATATTATGTGAAAGACAAAAAGATTCACAACTGAGGAGTTTTACTGTCTGTGCCATCTTATGTAAGATGAAAGATATATAATGATATTTATCGAGTGAGTTTCAACACGTTTGAATAAACCCCAGAATTGTAGAGTAACTGTCCATGGTGCTGAATTCAGCAGCACTATCCACATTTACCATGAAGACAGTTGCATTTAAAACAGTAGCTTTGAACTGCACTCGTTAGACTGTATTTTCGAAGTAATGTCTAGAAAGAAAGACAATAAATCTACTGGAAATATTTATCTTCTCTGCACAAAATATTTTTTAGCTCTGCGGTCTCTTGATTTTTTGAAAGTTTGCTCTTTTATTTCCAAATGTAATGAATATCCTGCTGCGGAGAAACATCGATATGGTAACAACTACTAAAGACCTTGTGGCTGATAGTGTTGGGACCTGATCTATTAATTATGATTATTTATGTATATTAATTATAAAAGAATTAGCAAAATGTTTAAAAAGTTTTAGTTGGGGTATAGCATGTTTCCTATTTAGAGAGAAAGAAAGAAAGAAAGAAAGAAAGAAAGAAAGAAAGAAAGAAAGAAAGAAAGAAAGAAAGAAAGAAAGAAAGAAAGTTAAAGGTACACCAGCAGTTACAAAAAAAAAACTGAATGCATTTTGTGGGAGAACATTGTTTTGGTGGTGCTTTGGCTCTGCATGACTGTACGGATGAATATGGTTCTTTCTCATAACTAAAAAAGTTATCCTACTGCTCATAAAACATTCACTTTAGGCTTGAGAGATATAACCAGTTTAGATGGAAAGGATCTCAAGCTGACTAGCTGAAGAAGTTACTGTAGCTTTACCCATTAATAGACATGATACTTCCTTGAATATAAATTCCACATCCATAATGAAATGACAATCACAATAGATCATGCTTTACAATGAACTCTTATAGAGAGCTAAATATGGCAATTTATCTTTTCAATAAAATACCTTACTCACCTTTTGAGTAATAAAAACGCCATCTCCATGTTGCTTTTACAACATTTCAAATCTCCCAGTTCTCTCCATCTCCGAAGCCAAGCCAATGTTGATTCTTGTTTTATTACGAGCTGTCCCATTCTCTTTTTGCCGGCAGACTCTCCTCTGTTCTGCGTTTTTTGAAAAGCGGATGATTCTCCGGAAGTTCGAGATTTAGCAGCTCCATGTCCACCTTTCTCGCTTGTTGTGACCACTAACCTATGCCCCTCCCACACGCCATTCACACGTCAAAGTAGCTGGAGCAACTTTTCTCTATTTACGGATTTGACGATTCAAACACGGGCAAGTGACGCATGCACTCAATTTCCCACGCTAAAAACCATCACGCTAGGTCTAAAATATAAACACTTATAATAGGCGTACCATAGTGATTCAGAGTAAGACAAAAATTTTGGAAGAAGGATTGATCAATTTTTAAATATTTTGTGAATTATATAGTGTACCTTTAATATAGCCTACATTTTAGTTTCAGGAAGCTCACATCTGTAGCAGTGATTATTAGGGCATGTCATCGTCCACTCACCGTTCATCTTTGATGTCAGTCTGAATTAGATCAAAGGTTTAAAAATCTGCTTCACAGTCTGCACTATTTCACACGCACTGACATACTACGCCACCTGAAGACAGCGGGTTGAAAGGGAGCTGCTTATTTGTTTCTTTTCTTGTTTGATAGTTTTTCGGCTGAAAAGTTTTTCAGGATAGTTTTGAAAAGTGTTTGTTCTGACTTTGCATTTAGGGGATAGGCAAACATAAAAGAAAGACAAGTCATTTATGTCTGCAGTGAATATTTTTATGGCCTTTTTCCTTTTATTTCGATAGGACAGCACAAAGGTAAACAGGAAACATTATGAGAGGAGAGAGGGGAACAATACGACATTTTTAAGCAGAGCTACATGACAATGTAAGATTTTCACGTAGAGCTACAAAGGATAAGGAAGACAGGGACATTTCAAGTTCATAAGCCATCATGTGTCTCTGCATATATCAAAGAGAGAGAGAGAGAGAGAGAGAGAGAGAGAGAGAACAGCACTCCTCAGCATGTGACTATTCCTTCCAGATAATGGTGTAGTTACAGCGTCTACCAGAAGAGGCTAACTAGATAATATAAATACTGATTTCTTTGATAGCTAACTATATAAATGATGATGACTAATTTTATCGGCAAGATCTTCATCAAACTATGACAGTAGCTGACCTGAGGCTTGTTCTTCTTCTGTGGATTACTCAGTTATCTGTATTTTACTGTTGACAATTTGACATGATCCAGGATTGTTAGTTTCTCCGAAGCTCATCCCAAAGTTGCTGTCATAGAAACAGGTCCGTAAGCTCAAACCTGGTCGGCTTATTTCATGTAAACAGGATTAGATGATACTTAAAGTCAGTCCCGACCACTTCTTCTTTCTTACAAGGGTACCTTATTGAACCAGGGACAATAATAATTTAATAATAACAATTTAAAAAAACATAAAAAAAAAAAATATTATAATTGTGCAGTCCATTATAATATAGACACAGCCAGTTTCACTCTTTGAGAGATTTTTTTCGTGAGGGAATAATTATCTAATAATTTTATTGGACATGGTGCCGTGCATGAATTTGAAAGGTGACAGCTATTATGCAGGAAACTTAGTAAAACAATGCTGTCTACTGTGCTATTCGAAAAAAGTCCTTGACCCTTAAGAAACTGCTGTCACGTAACAAATATGCTTCACAGGTAAAATTAAATGAATTGCTAATAATTACAACATTGAAATGAAAATGTAAAGCCTGTACAAATACCAGAAATCGAGAACTAATGGAAATAATTGGGAATCATGTAACAAACTGTACAAATTTCATTGATCTATTATAACTTTTATGTAGTTTTGGTCGCTTGGGAGTTTCCTTATACAGATCCAGAAATTCAAGTTTTTCATCGGGTGTGTGATGTTCTTTTTTAATTATGTCATTACGTTGCTGTCTTGCCAGCAGCCAATCGCTGCTTTGCTAATCATGGTTTCGAGTATTGATATATCTGCGCTTTCCAATGAACACAAGAACGCGCAAACATTTCACAGATGGAATCCAATAATTTCAACAGGATTCCATGCGATCAGGATTTATTTGTAATAGTGAAAAATTTCCCCTGCAAATTTCACAATTTCAAATTTCAAGTGATTCATGTGCTCTTAATGTTAAAAATCAAAACTGACAAATCTTTTTTTTTGAGGGGGGGTATTGCAGTATCTATTATAAATTATTTATCCATGCACATCCAGCCCGTTCTCATCCCAAGGCGTCATACATGTGACGCTTTTGACATTTCGTCTAAATCCGACGCACATGGCATCCTTTAGCGTCAATATGAGACGCAGATCCCAAGGCGTCATAACCGTACCCTACCCCAGACCTAAACCTACCCATAACAGTGCGTGTAATATTGACGCTAAAGGATGCCATGTGCGTAAGATTTCGACGAAATGTCATATGGCATCACCTATATGACGCCAAAGGATGAGAATGTGTTGGCACATCATTATTTTTCATCATTCATATGCCTTTGTAATCTTAAATCAAAATTATTCCCATCCCTTCCTTTCCCTTATAGTGTCCTTAACCGGTCCTACTTGACCCAATCAGAGCGGGATTCGAGCCGCCATCTCCAGCATGGGAGGCGGGCTCGCTAACAATAACGCTAAAGACCAAAGTCTCTAGCATGCCTCTTGAGGCCATGGGAGTGAGGTTTACACAGCTGTTTACACACCTCACTCCCATCCGGGTCATGGCACCAAATGTAACCGCTCTACTTGACCCGCTCCGAGTGGGATTTGAACCGGCGTCTAATGGCGTAGGCCGCTAAAGAGCACAGTCTCTAATGTCAGGCGCTAGTGCGCCTCTTGAGGCCAGGGGAGTAAAGTTTACACACCTCTTACTTGCTTGCCTCTTAGAATGCAAAAAAACATAAAAACCACAACTGCCTTCTCAGTAGCTTAAGAGCTCAAAAACAGACACACATACAGACACACACACACACACACACACACACACACACACACACACACACACACACACACACACACACACACACACACACACACACACAGATACTATAAAAGAAGGATTAATTAAAATGGTTAATCAACTATAAGCTCTGAAGTGAAGATCCTATGGACTCCAGATCAGGAGGCTGCGTGTAAAACATCTCGGTAAAAAAATGAGTTCTGAAGCAATTCAGGCTAGCAAACTCATCCTTGCGAAACAGCCTCAATCTTCTGCTTTTTAGGGCATCTAGGCTATTTTGTCCACCAATTAGTGTCAGCAGCCCAACCCTTTACCAAGTGGACTGTGGAAATATACCTTGGAAAAAGAAACACAGACAAAAATAAATGTCCTTTCTATCAGCAGCAATAAGCTTTCAGAGCCTAAGGGTTTCAGACAGAGAACGGTGAAGTCTATGTATACATACGTAGGGATTAATGATTGATATAGAACAGATTCCTCTCAGTGAACCGCAAAGAGATAGCCAGACACTCAGGGCCTTTTAATGGGTGCTGTGCATGACTGGGTCCCTCTTACTCACACCGAAACTAATGTAGCAAGACTAAAGGTATGGACACTACTCCCAGTGTGCTTGTCTGTTCTCGTGATGTGTATTGGTCAGATTTAAGGTCTTATTTTATCACAGTTGCGCAGCTAATGAAGCCATCATAAAGACGGAACTGGCTGCAGAGAGAGTTATCGCAATGACATCAGCTGAAATGAAATGGAAGTTTCAGTTAAATTTAAACTCGAGCAGATGAGTTTGTAAAGTTAAACATTTTCACTTTCACTTACGCTCAGAATCAACTTCCACATTCAAACTGCGTGAGTTTAAAAAGCTCCAAACCTTGGGGTGGTTTTTAGTTGGAGATTCTGCACACCTCCAGCAAATGGAAAACAGTTTCCAAAAGAATATACTTTCAAATAATTCACCGTAACAAAATGCCTGAGCAGGCTGTTTAGTGCCAAGCTCTGGTACTCAGTAAAGGTAAAGCTCTGAATGAGTTCATGACTTGGGTAAAATATAATCCGAAAGTAATAATTAGCTATTTGATGCGTGTAAACTTATTGTTCAGTTGGAGACTCAGAAAGCTGCACTGATAATAATAATAATTCGTTACATTTATATAGCCCTTTTCTGGGTACTTAAATCGCTTTACATGGAAGGGGGAATCTCCTCAACCAACACCAATGTGCAGCATCCACCTGGATGATGCGTCGGCAGCCATTTTGTGCCAGATCGCCCAACACACACCAGCTTACTGGTGGGTAGTAGACAGTGATGAAGCCAATCAGTATGGGGATGATTAGCAGGCCGTGAATAACAGAGGCCAAGGGGCAAATTTGGCCAGGATGCCGGGGTTACATCCCTACTCTTTTTCGAAGGACATCCTGGGATTTTTAATGACCACAGAGAGTCAGGACCTCGGTGGTTTAACGTCTCATCCGAAGGACGGTGCTCTTTGACAGTATAGTGTCCCGATCACTATACTGGGGCGTTAAGTCCCCTGATGGTTGCCTTTTTCGAGTTTTGTGGACTGTGATGACTGTTAGGTGATAGCAAAACAACACTAAATAAAACAAAATCTTGGTGAAACAGACTGCAGTGTAGGGTTTAAGGGATAGTTCACCAGAAAATGAAAATTCTGTCATTATTTACTCACCCAAATGTCATTCCAAACTAAGACAGACGTTTGTGAAACTATTTATGTTCCACAGAAGAATGTCAGGTTTGGAGTTTGAGTAAATGATGACAGAAAATACATTTTCTGGTGAACCATCCCTGATATAATAACATATTCATACATTATTTCTTTCTATTGTAATTGATAAGATGTTTTAGATAAAACAAAAACAATATAATTAGCCTATTTAAAAATGCTTCGAAAAATGTGTGTGTGTGCATATATAGTTGTCACAACGCTGTGTTGTAGAACACACACGAACACGATTATGAAGGGAAACTTCATCTTTAATTAATCCACAGGTAATAATCCACACAAAGAGAACAGCTTACAACACATCTATACAACTGAAAACAATGATGATTAAACACACACACCTGAACTGAATGATTAAATCAAATCTGTAACTATGACAACAAACAAGGCAAGGAGACACATGCAAAAAAAAAAAAAAAAAAAAAAACAGACTGAGACTTGTGACAATACAATTCATACAATTTTATTCAATAACTACATTTTTGCTTTTCTAATTAATTACAACTAATAATATAAAGTAAAAATAACATGAAATATAAAATTAAATTATAATTGATGTATTACAGTTTTTTTTCAATTGCTAACAAGCATTGCTCAATACTGAAACCACATTTTCAAAACTCTTCATACAGTCTGCAACATTAATTTTGGCCAAACAATTAATCTAACCTCCAAAACTCACTCAGACCAACAAAATACTTCATACATGTCTCAAAATAAGCTAGTTCCACCAATCACTGGCAACAAATTCTCATTCAGAAAACATGCATGTCACTCATAACACACTGACCTAAAAAACACTAGCAACAGGGAGCATTACATAAATTATGTTTGAATGAATTTTCACATAACCAGTATTTCATTATAGAATAACAGATTTTTTATTTATTGAATGCACTAAAGCAGACGTGTGTAACAAGAATGAATCAGAAATAATTAGTTTTCTTTGAATATTGTACTTTATTTGTGAAAATACTGTAAATAGGTGAAAAATTTTCAGGGCAAAAAACCCCCCCCCAAAAAAGTCAACACATCAACAACACGTGTAGTCACTCATTGTAAAGTCCTGTGAGGGTTCTAGCCCTCCCTCTCTCTTGAATTAGGCCACAAGTTCTCATCAACATCACATCTGATGTCTTTTCTGGCAATGCATCTTGGAAAGTATCTTCTGGAATGTCTAATCCAACCCTGGCAGTCTTCAGGAGCAATGTCTCCACACCCCGCATTCATTGCCTCCAGTAAAGTCATCTGGTCATGTGGATGGTGGTCATAAGCCTTAACCTCCATGCAGAGAAAAACTCCTCTATGGGGTTTAGGAAGGGGGAGTGGAGGCAGGAATAATATTGACATCCTGGGATGTGCTGCGAACCAGTCTGTGACTGCAGCAGAGAGGTGGAATGCCACATTATCCCACACTACAACGAAGATAAGGCAGTTTGATGCCCCTGGCCTTCTCTCCTCTGCTGGCACAAGTGGATTATGCAGGTCATTCAGAACAGAAATAAGCCTCTCTGTATTGTAGGGGCCAATGAGTGGTTTGTGTAACAGCAAACCATCATTGGACAGTGCTGCACACATCGTGATGTTAGCTCCTCTCTGGCCTGGGACCTCCACTGTTGCTCTCTGTCTCTGTCCAATCACATTTCTTCCCCTGCGTCGTGTTTTTGCCAAGTTGAATCCAGCTTCATCCTCAAAGATAAAAGTATGTGGAGTTCGGCTGGCTTCCATCTCCATTACCCTCTAAATTACAGACAGTTTTACAGTAATTGACATAATGCATAACTGCATGTGTATGTACCCTGTGTTTGGTTACTGAACAGACATCTTACCTGGACATACTGATACCGGAGTTCTTTCACTCGTTCAAAGTTTCTCTCAAAGGGTACAGTGCACATTTGCTCCATCCTTATTTGATGTTTCTCTAGGACTCTGGCAATTGTCGTTGTGCTGACCATATTCACATTTCCAAAAGTGACTCTGGCTGCGTCCGAAACCGCATACTCAATGAGTAGGTACTTAATTTCGATGAGTACTTACTTAACGAGCGCTAAAAGAGTAGGTACTTTATAGCCAAATCTCGTTGAGTATGAATGTGATCCGGACATCATCCGCCATGTTGACGTTATCATGTGACCTACGACGCGTTTAATTCATCTATCTGTAAATATCTTGATATTGATGAAACTTGCTCATTGTGTGGTATTGTTGAAGAAACAGCTGCCAATTTATTTTGTGAATACATTTAGGGTTGATTTAAGTTGTTATATTTTAAACCCGACTAATGTGACCCACAGTTTTATCCTTATAACGATATATTTTTTCTTATGAAACCCCAAAATCGTCATCTCTCGTTGTTAATTTCTTTATTTTATACCCAAAAGGTTTCTCCTTTAAGTTTTCCTCTTTTCTTGATGAATTTACCTCTCGTTTCATCCCTCAGACTTATAACAACAAAACCATTTTTAATGTAGCCTATTATGAAGAACTATTTAAAGATATTTAGCCTTGTTATTGTTCTTTTTTCCTGTGTATAAATATCATATTATGATGTACACAAACCAATGATCTTTATGTTTTCTGTTTTGTCATTATGATTGTTCATTGTTAGATACAATGGTATCTTTCCATGATCTTTTTCTTTATAAGTTTAAATAATAAGTGACTGGTGCACTAACACTTCGTAACATCAGTAACTCGACAGCACAACCTAGAACAGTTTTCCTCGGCGTTTGTAATGTCTGCACAAAGGAGACGGGCCGCTGCTCGAAGATCTCCTGTGGAGAAAACTGTTGACTATACTCGAAAAAAATGTAAGTATCGCTCCTTAAAAATTAATATTAGCCTACCTCAGAATGAATTGCATTGTTAGCCCACCCCAAAACTTAAACAAAATAATATTAAATGCTGACCAATACTTAATTATATTACTTTTTTTATATAAAAAAATTATATAATTTAATAAAACAAGCAAAATGTAATTTGTTTTGTCATATGAGTTATTTGAATACACGCGAACATCTCAATTGTAAGTCAAGCAATGAATTAATTAAATAAATATATTTTACTGACAACAATAAGAAACATGAATACATGAGTAAAAGAACAAATAAAAGTAACCATCACACAAAAAAACAAATGCATATACAATTCAACAACACATGAAACAAATCTTTATTCAAACTACAAGCATGTATTTACAGGCGCTGAACCCCACATACTGCCATCTCAACACAGCGGTTCCCATTCTGCGGCTTTACTCTGATGAATTCACCAGAGGTGACCGTGCCTTCGTGCCGGAGCTTGTTGCTGCGCTTCACAGTCTGAGGCAATAAGGGCAGATGGAGAGATGGAGGGTCTCATCCATGGCACCGTTTCCAGGATTCAGCTCTGGGCTCCTCATCCTCAGTGCTCACACCAGTCTGAATAAAAACATGTTTAGTTACTTTATAGATTTGTTTATTTACCTTATTTACAGCACATTTGTCTAATGTCAACAGTGTTGACAACAGTGAATTAACGTTATCCTATAATAATGCCACACACATACATCACTCAGATGTCTTTTTCATGTTGTGATCTGCTCATCTGCAATATGTCAATACTTACAATATTTTCCTTTCAGATGTAAATAGACATTTTAAATAAGCGTGTTTAAGATGTATATGGTTATGTAAATCCACTTTAGAGGTGTGCTTAGAGCTCCCCTGTTAGCTAGCTATACAAAACATGTTTTTACAGCAAAATCACAACTATACTATACTGTCTAACTACTTTACACCTTCAACAGTTAAAACGTTTACTCTATAGTAGTTTAACACATAAGGAACCGTGTTTACTCACATTTGAAAAACCCTGCGTCGCTGATCTCCGTGATGTTTGATAATGACGTATACTCTCGCGTGGCCTCCTCCTGGGATAGATGAGTATCCACAGTATCCATGGGTTGAGCACTCAAAAATCTGGGCTGAAGCAGTAAGGCATCCGGGAACTTCTCGCCTACTCTTTTCTGAATACTGATGTTCACGTACTGTTTTCGCCTACTATATAGTAGGAAAGTAGGCATATTCGAACGCACTTAAGTCCGAATCTCGCGATAATTAGTACGTCACCCAGGTAATTCTCGCCTACTCTTTTATGATTCGTACATACTTTTCGCTCGCCTACTCTTTTTCCCATACTATAAAGGGAAGTATGCGGTTTCGGACGCAGCCATTGTCTGCCTGCACTCTATCCCGAATTTCCAGCAGTTGTATTGCATTGTTGGCAATTACCATGTCAACAATGGCAATTTCCTGCACATCTGAAAAGATTCTGCCACTCCCTCCTCTCTGAGGCAACCTTTGAATCCTAAAACACAACAATTACTGTATTGTAATAGGTTTCAAAATTTAGACATATTGTATTGTACTGTAATACTGTATGTATCATCTCACCTGTTGTTTTGCCGGAAAATTTTACGCAACTGTTGAGCGGTGCAGATTTGGTTGCACCCTTAGACCGGCCTCTCTCAAAGCGAGACCATGGTTCACAACATGATCAATAATTGTGGCCCTTATTTCATCAGACATAACCGCTCTTGGTCTTCCTCTCCTTTGTCCTCCACGCACTCTCCCTCGTACCACTCCTCTTTCCCCACCAACCTGTCTTCTGTGATCCATATTTCCAGGCAAAATCAGTTCCAAGCTATCCCCTTCTCCTAAAATGAGACTAAAGCGAAACACCTGGGTTGGCTTTGAGTTGAAATTGCAATTAGCTTGGAATGATTTTTTTTTTTTTTCTGCTAAGATTTTCTATATTTCAAAATAATTACTGCAGAAATGCTTGAAATTTGCCATCATTCTGATTTTGAATGTCAGTTTTGAAAGCAGTGTGTTAGCATATGAAAAATATCCTGCAAATATATCGTTTTTTTTTGCAGTTTTTGAGTATGAATGACAAAAGTGTTTGTGGATTTTGTCTGAAAGCAATGAAAAATTATTCACAGTTTGATCCGTATACACTTGTGTGTCGCTGAATGTGTGAAGAGTTTTGAAAATGTGGTTTCAGTATTGAACAATGCTTGTTAGCAATTAAAAAAAAACTGTATTATGTAACTATATAATATGTACAAATATTACATATTTGGGCATATATTAATATAACATGACAATATGGTAATCAAATGTATAGGTTAATACATTAAGACCCTAGACTGTAGCTTTTGGCATTAGAGAAGGTGCTGATTCATTCTTTCTTTTTGGCTGTCACCATGTTTTTTTATTTGTGTTTTATTACTGGTGATTAAGACAGAAAGTACTTGATGAAAAAAAAGAAGACTGCTTTTCATATTCCAAGATAGAAGGGATGTGTTTCTCTGACGTGTATATTACTCATATTATCTACTGTGATGCTATGACAATTTCAGAGCGGTGCGCATTACTTGATTTTAATTTCACAAGACTCAACATTTAGCCTCCTTATGTGCTTCACAGTCAGTCAGTAAATCAGTCATTCACTTGTCCAAGTAAAAAAAAAAACACTTTTCCAAAAAGAAAGAAAGAAAAAGGTTTAATTTATAATTTGTAATTTATTCTGAAGCAATATCCTCATCGGTGTTCTATCAACTCTTACTTACTTAAAGGGATACTCCACCCAAAAATGTAAATTCTGTCATCATTTACTCACCCGTAAGTTGTTGCAAACCTGTATGAGTTTCTTTCTTCTGCTGAACACAAAGGAAGATATTTTGAAGAACGATTGGAACCAAACAGTCGTTTGGCACCATTGACTTCCATAGTAGAAAAAAAATATACTATGAAAGTCAATGGTGCCAAAGTTCCAATCGTTCTTCAAAATATCTTCCTTTGTGTTCAGCAGAAGAAAGAAACTCATGCAGGTTTGCAACAACTTGAGGGTGAGTAAATGATGACAGAATTTTCATTTTTGGGTGGAGTATCCCTTTAAATCATGATATTTGTGATATCTGCCAGCTTAAACTGATTTCCAGGGCATTGATTTACCTTTATAAAGGGCAAGGGCATGACTGCATTTACACTACAAATTTACCACTGCAAAAACTAAACTAAAATATTGTGTCAAAAAAATGTCACTTAATATTAACTACTTGTTTATTGAACTGTTGTATAAAATCAATGTCACATTTGTGCTGATATTCGGGAAAACAGCACTCTTGGTTGTGTGATATTGATCAAAGTTGGCATGAAACTGAAGTTGTGATAGTCTTTTCTTCCATATTGTTATGTATATCTGAGAGAGAGAAAAAAAAAAACTAGGGCGGGACTTGATTTTGTCCATTTGGAATTGATTGGGTGGTTGGATCGTTGGCTTTTGCTATTGCTGTGACCTCATGTGACACCTTTGTGTGTGCTGTTGTGCTCATTTTCATAGATTTTTCTTCCCCAGAGACAGGCTGTGCGAGCCTCAACTGGCGCGACCTTGTTAATGTCAATACATTATCAATTGTCAGTCGCTGTTTACACTGAATGTAATAGCCTAAAAGTTTCACCCATATTTTGTTTCGGTGGCCGAAGTTTTTGGTGCTTCCCTATCTATTTTTTATTACTGACATTTTAATAATGCTACTTGTTCGGTCAGGCAAGTAAAATTCTCTTTCACTTGCCCCAGACAAGCATTAATGTTGAGCACTGATTCCTAATTTGATTCCGGTTTGCTTTCAGTCCTGTTCAACATTTGAACATGGCATGCCTCACATTTGACTAAGTGTCATTATTGTTCCATTTTTGGAGTTTTCCTGTCTTGTAGGCACAGATGAGTCATCTCTAATTGGTGGAACAATACAGCTGGCTCAGCAGTACGACAGAAATGAAGTGCATCCATTTCAGTCAGCATCAGCCTCTATAAATGTGAACTGAGTGGAGAAGGTGCCAAGCATGTTTAACCAATAAATTAAAGAGCGTCTACTCATCTTTCACCATCCAGGGCCAGCCATTAATCAGATTCTGACAAATGACCACAGCTCTCCTGGTATTTTCTAAAAACCCACTATTTGTTAAAATAATTCATGAATGCAAGCTTAATTAGACCGACGCGCTCCCGACAGAACCACTTGTGACTACATAACCAATGCCATCAGTTAAATCTCACGATTATAATATAGAGTTAAAGAATTCCAGTAAGAATATCTCACAGTTGCATTGGTCGCATTTTAGTTTAGGGTCTAATTCTCACTATTAACTAACTATAAACTACGTCTTTTGCCTCAATAAAGTCCTAATTACTGCTTCTTAGTAGTTAGTAAGGTAGTTGTTAAGTTTAGGTAATGGCTGGGATTAAGGGATGTATGGTCATGCAGAATAAGGCATTAATATGTGCTTTATAAGTACTAATAAACAGCCAATTTCATAGTAATATGCATGCTAATAACTATAGGTGATAGTGAGAATTGGACCCTAAACTAAAGTTTCATCGTTGTATATGTCCATGCAGTGGTATCAAGCAAATTTTGAGGATATTAACAGCTTAACTGAAGAATAATGAGGTTTCATGATGGTTAGGATGTTGCCTTAAAGGGATACTCCACCCAAAAAAGAAAATTCTGTCATCATTTACTCACCCTCAAGTCGTTGCAAACCTGTATGAGTTTCTTTCTTCTGCTGAACACAAAGCAAGATCTTTTGAAGAACGATTGGAACTTAGGCAGCTCACAAACTTCTGAAATAAAGCTATGATCTCATTCAGTGGTAGTTCCTAGCCAAATGTTTATTAACAGGCCACTCCTTAAATCCAATCAGGCAGTATTAATCAATTGTGGACAGCACTAAAGAAAACACTAAAGAAGAGGAATGATTTGCTATCACTCTTGATGAATCAGTTCCTCTACTATTTAGCTACTTTGCTTCTTATAGCACTCTGTAGTCAGGTATTAATTATAATGTTAAAGTACCCTTATTATGCTTTTAAAAAATATATATTTTAGATATTGTCACGATTAACAGTTGGAGTGCCCTTGATAGCCACCAGAGGGCACTCCACCCCGGACTATTGCCACACCATCTCGGACTACATTACCCACAACCCACTGCCCGGACTAATCAACCATGATTGTCATCAGCTGTTCCTCAGAGCCTTGTTAACTCTGTGTATAAGCCTGGTTCACTTTGTCATTCACTTTGAGGTTTTGTTAGCCATTTACACCATAGATATCCATAATAAAGGCTAGATGTCTCGTCCGCGCTGCTGGCCAATGGAGGTCGGCGTCAGCACCTGGCGGCCATCTTGTCACAGGCAGCTCGCTCACTCGTAACATTGTGTTAATGGTGCATGCACTTTTTAAATAACCATAACTTGCTCAATTTTCCACCGATTTTCAAACGGTTTGGTTTGTTATAAACGTCAGAGATGTAGTTATGACACTGCACACTTATGAAAAATAAGTGTATAAGTAAATAATCAACCAAAATTATCTAGCCACGTTAATAACGTTTGTAAGAAACCAAACCGTTTGAAAATCCGTCAAGATTTCAGCAAGATAAGAGTATTTGTGTTCTCACCATACATCAGCACCACAGAGCCCGCCAGAAAGCTAGCCTGTGACAAGATGGCCGCCGGTGATGACGAAAGAGACTCCGCCGTAAGACATCTAGCCTTTATTATGGATATCTATGGTTTACACCGCATCTCTGATTTCTCCCTGGTTTCATTGTCTCTTGGTTCTTGGATTTTTGCCTGTTTCTTGGATTCCCTTTTTACCTTTGACCCCTGCCTGTTTGTTTGTTTGTTTGGACTGCCTTCCTGTGCTTGACCCTTTGCCTGTGTTTAGATTATGATTCTGGATTACGATTCTACGCCTGTGTATTCGGAAGAGACAGCCGTTTAAATTTGTGTATGTTTGTAACAAATTTGCATAATGCCAGCCGATGATCTTCATTGGCCGCCTGCGAACAACATCTACATTTCCTCTTAAACACTGTTGTAGCTGAAGCCTGAAAGAGCTTGGATTGCGTTATCAACATGTTGAGAAGACGCTGCTTTCTGTGCTGGAAAAGCAAATTCACTTTGAATGCACTTCCAAAAGATGAGGACTCGGGCTCAAGTTGATGTAATAAAACGAATCGGTTACCTAACGTAACCTCGGTTCTCTCTAGAAGAGGGAACGAGTATTGCGTAAGCTAGCTTACGCTGCGGGAAAGATTCATCTTTGCTGAGATATTGAAGCCAAAAAATTATTTCATAATTTTGTATCCATACACAACGCAGTTCCTCTGCGGCAGACCTAGAGCGGGCTAGCTAGCAGCTCATTGGTTCGCTCAGAGAGAACTGCTTAAGCCTATGGGAGAGCGGGGCTGAACCCGCTTCCAATGAGAGGCGCCCGCGCGCTCATTGCGTCATGACCCGCCAGAATGGGCGTGGCCATGGTGTATATAAGGAGCTCTCCCAGGCTTATATGTTGATTTATTTCAGCGTGAAGCGAAACGCTAGTAGCGCAAGCACGGCCGGGAACGCAATACTCGTTCCCTCTTCTAGAGAGAACCGAGGTTACGTTAGGTAACCGATTCGTTCTCTTACGAGAGGTTCTCTCGTATTGCGTAAGCTAGCTTACGCTGCGGGAACACCTGGCCAACGCCGTGCGCGCTACGAATCCACTCATGAAAAAACCCAGGGATATACCGGGGGAATTTTTTAACGTGGAGTGAATGTACAAAGAGGCCGCAGAGCGGGCTCATGAAGTGTACACATAAGCATGTATGGGGCCAGCAGAGCGGGCACATGAAGTGTATAAGCATTACAGGAGAGCACAAGGGGCGAACCGGTTGTGAGGGACCTCCAGAAATGCAGCTTCTTAGAGAGCTGTTCGTCAGACAGCTAGTAATTTTGCCTGCAAGGCGGGAACTTCCAAGTTATAAAACCTGACAAAAGTGGACGGGGAGGCCCATCCCGCGGCCACACAAATGTCATGAACGGAAATTCCACAGGACCATGCCCACGATGAGGCCATGCCTCTAGTGGAGTGCGCCCTGATGCCCAGAGGGCAGGGCAGGCATTTAGATGCGTAAGCAGAGGCGATAGCGTCCACTATCCATCTAGACAGTGTCTGTTTTGAGGCGGCCAGACCCTTGGTGCGCCCCCCAAACGACACGAAAAGCTGCTCAGCGCGTCTGAACGCGGCAGCGCGCGTAGTGTACAATCTCAGAGCCCGCACCGGACAAAGGAGATTGGCATCGCGCTCACTATCGGATGAAGGCAGAGCCGATAGGGAGATAATCTGAGCCCTGAACGGGGTACCAATCGCCTTCGGGACATAGCCATGCCTAGGTTTGAGAATGACAATCGAATCATTCGGTCCAAACTCAAGACACGCGGCGCTGGATGAGAGCGCGTGAAGATCCCCAACGCGTTTAACTGAGGACAGAGCCGTCAGGAAAACGGTTTTGAGCGAGAGGTATTTCAGATCCACAGACTCGAGCGGTTCGAACGGGGGTGCTTTCATAGCTTCAAGGACTATAGAAAGATCCCAAACCGGAACCGACGGGGGCCGCGGAGGGTTCATCCTCTTAGCTCCCCTGAGGAAGCGGATGACTAACTCGTCTTTGCCCAATGACTGAGCGCGTCGGGGTTCCGCGAACGCCGCGACGGCTGCCACATAAACCTTGAGAGTGGAGGGGGACCTGCCCTTGTCCAGCATCTCTTGAAGGAAAACAAGCAAAGACGGCACCTCGCACGACCGTGGGTCCAGCTGTTTGTCGGTGCACCATTTTGAGAACACAGACCATTTAGACGCATAGAGCCTTCTCGTGGAAGGTGCTCTAGCCTGTATGATAGTGTTTCTTACTCCCTCTGGCAAATCAACGAATAGTCGTTGATCACCCATGCATGTAGCGCCCAGCGCTGTGGATGGGGGTGCCAGATCGTGCCGCGAGCTTGAGAGAGGAGATCTGCTCTGACTGGGATGGGCCACGGGGCTGTCTGTGACAGCTGCGTGAGCTCCGGAACCCAATTCTGACTCTCCCAACGCGGGGCTATGAGGAGCACCGAGTGGCGTGTGTCCCTGATCCTCTGAATTACCTGTGGTAACAGAGCGATCGGAGGGAATGCATAGAGCGGGCGGCGAGGCCATTCCTGGGCTAGCGCGTCCTCGCTCTCCGAGAAATATATTGGGCAGTGAGCGTTCTCTTCTGACGCGAAGAGGTCTACTTCTGCTCTGCCGAATAGTCGCCACAGTAACTGGACCGTCTGTGAGTTCAGGGACCATTCTCCTGTGGAGATGAGGTTCCTGGACAGTATGTCTGGACCGTCGTTCAGATGGCCCGGCACGTGCGTCGCTCTGAGCGAGAGCAGGCGGCTCTGAGACCAAACTAGAATGCGGTGCGTCAGTAGACAGAGATTTCTGGATCTGACACCGCCCTGACGGTTGAGATAGGAGACCACGGCCATATTGTCCGAACGGATCAGGACGTGGTGTCCCTGGAAGCGCGGGAGAAAGTGCGAGAGCGCGTTCTCGACCGCCAGCATTTCCAGACAGTTTATGTGTAATGGGCTTTCCTGAATCGACCAGTGGCCGAAGGCCGGTGAGCCCTCGCAGACTGCACCCCAACCCGTGTTGGATGCATCTGTCGAGATGACTTTTCGGCAGGAAAAGGTCCCCATCGTGACGCCTAGACGAAACCATTCTGCTACTGTCCATGGCTGCAGCGCCGTGAGACACGTTTGCGTAACCCTGATCAGCTGGCGGCCCGTGTTCCACGCGCGGTGGGGTACACGGCTGTTCAACCAGAACTGAAGCGGGCGCATGTGCAGAAGGCCCAACTGAAGTACAGCGGAGGCTGAGGCCATGTAACCCAGCATCCTCTGAAAAATTTTCAGAGGCCTGTGGGTGCCCATCTGGAACGAGGCGGCTAGACGCTGAACACTGCGCGCGCGCTGTGTAGACAGGCGAGCCGTCATCGTGACCGAGTCCAAATCTATTCCTAGGAAGGAAATCGATTGACTGGGATGAAGGGAGCTCTTTGTCCAGTTGACAGAGAGGCCCAGCGTTTCCAAATGGTCGAGGAGAACTGCGCGGTGCGACAGAAGCTCCGTCTGTGATTGGGCCAAAATCAGCCAGTCGTCCAGATAATTCAGAATGCGCAGCCCCTGGCTTCGCAGGGGGGCGAGCGCCGTATCCATGCACTTCGTGAATGTACGGGGCGCCAGAGATAAGCCGAACGGGAGAACGGCGTATTGATAAACAAGACCCTCGAAGGCGAAACGTAAGAATGGCCTGTGACGGGGATTTATCTGGATCTGAAAATAGGCGTCTTTCAGGTCTAGAGATATGAACCAGTCCCCCTGGCGCACCTGCGCGAGGAGTTTCCTGGTAGTGAGCATCTTGAACGGTCTCTTCATGAGCGCTTTGTTCAAAGACCTGAGATCTAAGATCGGTCTGAGGCCGCCGTCTTTCTTGGGAACCAGAAAATAACGGCCGTAAAACCCCGACTCGGTCATAGATGGCGGGACTCTCTCTATCGCGCCCTTTTGCAACAGCGTCGCAATTTCTGAGCGGAGCGTGCCGGCGGCCAGCGGGCTGACAGAAGATTCGAGCTGCGCGCGCGCACGAGGCGGGCGGCGGCGAAACTGTAGCAGGTAGCCGTTCTTTATAATGCTTAACACCCACGGGGAAATGCCTGGAATGGCTTCCCACGCTTTGGAGCATGCGGCTAGTGGCCGAATGGCTGTATTGCCCTGATTGCTGCACATAGCGGGCTGGACACAGTGTGTGGGCGCGCTTTGAATGTGTGTGGCAACGGGATTTGCACTCAGAGAGGAGTCTATGGGCCGTGACACAGAGCGAGCAGAGAGGGGACACGTGCACGAACTCGTGGGCGTGTTTATGTTCTCTGATATTAGAGCGGGCTGTGCCCGTTTCATGTGATGGGGCTCTGATAGAGACACGGGATATGTTATGCTTGTGTGTATGGGTGAACACATGATTGTGGGCACATTTTCTACACAACTGGCAAAATTTCTCTTTTTGAGATTTCTCTGGGTAGCCGTAAAAACGGCTTTTTGTCGCTCGCAAGCGGGCTGGGACACCGGCTTGTTTGTGGCGGTCAACACTACAGCAGTCGGCGAAATAACGGGGACTGGCAGAGGGCGAAGCTTTGACGGCGGTCCGGCCGCAGCGGGAGAGCACCGTCGTTTTCTTGACATTGTTAGGCAGACTTCTGATGATCAGGCTTCAGCGTGATCTTAGGTCGCGGGCCACGGGGGGGCGGCGGTCTGCGGCGGCTGTCAGAGCGAGAGCGAGGGCGAGGGCGGCCGCTCTGACTGCGCTGAGCTGTTTGAGTCTGCGGAGGGGGGCGCTGTGATGGGGCTCTGGCGGAGGGCTCGTGAGAGCGGCCCGCTGAAGAGCTAGCGCGGCGGGGTAGAAACAAGTTCATCGCCTGAGTAGCTTTCTGTACTTCAGAAAAGCGATCGACGATTCCCGTGACGGCAGATCCAAACAGGCCCGTCGGGGAGAGGGGCGCGTTGAGAAACGCGGCGCGCTCAGAATCTCCCATGTCGGCGAGCGTGAGCCATAAGTGTCTCTCAGCAACACAAAGGCTGGCCATGCATTTCCCCAGAGCTTGTGCGGCGGCTTTAGTGGCGCGAAGGGCGAGATCCGTAGCACTTCTCAAATCCGTGACGGCGGGGGGGGTTTTTCTACCGCCTTCGGCCCATTCACGGAGAATATCGCTCTGTAACACTTGGAGGACAGACATAGAGTGAAGCGCAGCGGCGGCCTGACCGGCGGCGGCGTAAGCGCGAGCATGAAAGCTCGAGGTCGCTCTGCAAGCTTTCGAAGGAAGGGTGAAGAACGCCATCTAGCGGAGGGCGGGCAGAGGTGCGTGGCGACCAAGTCCTCGACGGGCGGCATGGCTGCATAGCCTTTCTCGGCGGCTCCGTCCACCGAGCGCAGCGAGGCGGATATATCGGAGCGATTTCTAGCCGAGAGCGGTGCATTCCAGGATTTTGTCAGCTCTGCGTGAAGTTCAGGCAGGAATGGAGCGGCCCGGGTGCACGCGGGGGTCGAGCGCCGATGAAAAAAGCTACCGTCCATTCGGTTCGGGGCCTGCTCGGGTGGAGGAGACCACTCGAGACCGAGGCGTTCGACGGCCTGTGAGAGGAGGCGCATCAGCTCCTCTTCTATCCCGGCGCGGGTCCCCGTCGACTCTCTCGCGGATCCGAGAGATGACCAGTCTTCACTGTCAGAAGCGAGCAGTGAACAGGAGTCCTTCTCCTCCGCGGCGTCATCGGAAACAACAGAGCGGCCACTCGGCGGCAACTGAATGTCCGGCAGGGGCGGGGAGGGAGAGCGGGAAGCGGGAGGCGGCGGCGGCGGCCCGCATGTTTCCGCTGGGGGCTCCGGCGGCCTTTGAGAGCGGCGTTTCTTTTTACGCGGCGAGAGAATAGGCGGCGCGGGAGCGGTTTTCACTGCCAGAAGTCGTGCCCGCAGGGACGATAACGGCAGGCTTTCACAGAAGTCGCATCCTCCATCAGCGAGGGCGAGTTCTGCATGCTCGAGTCCCAAGCAGAGAGCGCAGATGACATGGCGGTCTCCGTCCTCGAGACGAGCGCGGCAAGAGCCGCAGGAAAAACGAGACATCTTTAAAAAGACGCTCGGCTCTTTTAGATATAGAGAAAAGGATACAATCGTCGGATGGCCTAGCTTGCAGGGCGGCTGAAGGTGGCGAAGACGGCCGGCTTCTTCAGGGTCCTTGAGCTCGCTAGAGGATGCCTTCTTCGACGGCGATGGCTTTTCTCAGGAACAGCAGAAGCGTGCAGCTTGCTGAAGATGAAATGAATCAACATATAAGCCTGGGAGAGCTCCTTATATACACCATGGCCACGCCCATTCTGGCGGGTCATGACGCAATGAGCGCGCGGGCGCCTCTCATTGGAAGCGGGTTCAGCCCCGCTCTCCCATAGGCTTAAGCAGTTCTCTCTGAGCGAACCAATGAGCTGCTAGCTAGCCCGCTCTAGGTCTGCCGCAGAGGAACTGCGTTGTGTATGGATACAAAATTATGAAATAATTTTTTGGCTTCAATATCTCAGCAAAGATGAATCTTTCCCGCAGCGTAAGCTAGCTTACGCAATACGAGAGAACCTCTCGTAAGAGAACCGAGGCCATCATTACTGTTCATATCACTGCAAGTGCTGAGGAAGCCTCCGGAGCTGAATTCAGATATTGTAATGGCCGTTTAATTTCTGACATACGCTGTAATACATCATCTATGTTAAAGATGGCTCTGTTATTGGAATGAAACCAAAATCATTCCAGAAATACTCTACAGATCTAGCAAAAATGCACTATTTCTGCAGCTCATTGAGGCCCCCTGCTGGTTTGGAGCCCTGCATGGGCAGATGCCCGGCTGGCCTGTGCATTAATCCATCTTTGTCTCTAGTGTCCAACACTCACAGACAGGGACGTGCACAGGGGGGTTGCTCAGGTTGCCCGGGCAACTGCCCATATGCCCTTCTCGACTCAGGTTGCCCTTCCGAAAAAAAACAAAACAATTTTAGGCCTAGATAAAAGAATTTCACGTAGGCCTAGATAAAATAAAAATAATAAAACAAAAAATCGCAAAGCCTCATTCACTTCCATTCGGGCACTCAGCTCAACTGTTTACGTGGCTGCAGCTCTGCACGCGACCATAGACTGCACGCGACCGGTGAGACCCCGCCTCCATCTCGTGTCATAGCGCGTCAATTAATGTGTACAACATCCATGACAAAATAAAGCGAAACTATCCTTCTGGTCACGAAAAGAGGAAGAATAAAAAAACCATGAGAGTGAATTGCGGGAACAACAATCAGGTAAACTTGTGTTCTCTCCTCTCTAAGTTTGATGTCAGCAAAGTTTGATGTTTTTCGGTCTTGCTAACCTAGCTGGGCAGGCAGTGCATCTCTTGCATCACTTTGTGCCTGACAAAAGTGAGAGTAAAATACAATTATTTATTACGTTTGTTTTTGATAAACGACAAAGTGCAACGGTGTTTGTTTACTGCAGCTCAGAAAACATAACCGCGTCGCGTGTGTTATCCATGGTGTTATCATGCGTTCATATGCGCGTGCACGAAGTGAAACGTGCATTTTTCAAGCAGAATATGTGGAGACCAGACATACTGTACAATACATGCACGTGAATGATGGCACTCACAATCAAAGTACACATTATACGTTTAAAACAAGACACTGATTATCTAGTCTCAGTGTTAAAAACTCTAAACAACTGCACTAATTATGCAAGATAGAAAGCAATGTATTGACAATTTGACATTGATTGACTATTGATTTATAGGCTATATTGAATTTAAAATGTTGATTAGCTGGACATACTGGTCAATATGGATGCACATCCCTCAGTAAATAATAACCATAAATCAAGAATTGCTTCAACATGCATAATAATAAATAAAACAATCATTCTGATGCCGAAAATACCCAGGCTGTAGAGACAACCAAAGTTAATCCCAAAAGCCAAAGCTCAGGGTTATAATTTATTATTTTCTTCTTATTTATGTTTACGTTAATGTTCACTTGTTATCTTAACATTCTATAGAAAATACTCTATTCAATAAATATTGTTTGTTTGAACCTCATTCTGTTCTATATTGTTGTACTTATTCTTTGACTGTTTTGTTTAAAGGAGGGAGGATTGTATGGGAGCACTGAAGTGTCAGGTGTGACTGTGTGGCAATGGCAAATGGTTTACATAGCTCACGACATCACGGGACAGGTACAGGACCCCTTAGGGCCCCAGGGGGAGGTCAGGATCGGCACTGGGTTTAGCAGTCGATTCTGTTCCCTACCGGAATTCCTGTTCCCTTTACGCAATCACTACAAATCATGCGTAGTTGCCCGTAGCCTACCATCACAACTGAATACGAGCAAGAAGCACAACTGAATGTACGGGAAGCCAAAAGGTTAAAAAAGGATTGTATTTTTTCCCAAAATCTAAGTGTTGTTTTTTTTATTACAAGCGAGTTTTTCCATTCAATCCAGATTTTTTCAGGTCAGAGCAACTGCCCCTCAAAATTCCTGTGCACGTCCCTGCTCACAGATAAGTCTCCACTTCTCTTAATGAAATGACGGAAACACTGTGGTTGGCACAGAATGAAGATAAAGCATCGGCCATCATAGCCCATATGCCAAGTGCTCAGTTGATACCATACTCATTGTCACATTTCTTCATATAGGCCCTTGTTATGCTCAAAGTATTGACCCACAGAGGAAGGTCATCCACGCACTATTTCTGCTGGAGAATTGCTTGGGTAGGTTTAATTAATGACTCTGAGTCATGGACGGAGCTTGTGGGGAGGCTGTGGTGTGTGTGTATATTGTCATTTAATTTAACCCTAAAAAGCCTGATAATAGTAATATTTTTTTTTTAATGGAACCATTTCTTGGAACTTTAGAAAAAAGGACTAATTATAAAAAACGGTTGC
This sequence comes from Rhinichthys klamathensis goyatoka, assembly GCF_029890125.1. Classification (NCBI taxonomy): domain Eukaryota; kingdom Metazoa; phylum Chordata; class Actinopteri; order Cypriniformes; family Leuciscidae; genus Rhinichthys; species Rhinichthys klamathensis. Next base: position 78,794 of record NW_026606931.1, read on the forward strand.
ATATGTGTTTTTATCGAGTATCATATTTGATACATCAGGCTTTTATGGCTCATATATTATGATATGAGTATGGAGCTCATACTTGAGAGGAAAAAAAGCAACACCTCAATTTTATTCAGAGGCTTAAACTGAGCAGAAATATGCAATTTGGTAGAGTTGCTGATATTTATATGACCAAAAAGTAAGATGAAATTCTGATAGCTTGTACTGTAAATCAGTGAGATCTGTATAAAAATATAACAGACTTACTTAAAATGCATAAGCCTAAATATCAGTCGTCATTCCATCTCACAATAATGTCTTAAGATGATATGTAATGCTTAGTTTTATGATCAAAGCTTTGTAGTTTTCATTGTGGGGGGGCAAAACATACACTCACCGGCCACTTTATTAGGACCACCTTGCTAGTACCAGGTTGGACCCACTTCTGCCTCCAGAACTGCCTTAATTCTTCATGGCATTTATCCAACAAGATGTTGGAAACATTCCTCAGAGATTTTGGTCCATATTGACATGATAGCATCACTCATCATCATTCACTATTCTCTACATTAGCCAGCTAATATAGTTCTCTTGAGGGAATGAATGAAATCGAGTGAGTGAATTCAGACACTGAGTGTGAAGGAAGGCATAGTTCTAAGCACTTATGCATAGTTTATGCTTGCTATTTAATAATCATTTGCAAATAATTTGGCAGCTCCAGTAGTAAAGAAAATAGCTTGAACTCAGTCATGGATACTATTTATAAACCTTAATTAAACGATTTAATAATAAAATGAAAAAGGAATTTATACCTGTATGATATTAGTCTGTCGCAGTGGTTTAGAAAATGGATGGATGGATGATTCAGCTAATTAAGTGGCCGGTGAGTGTAAACTTGCGTTTACAAGTTGTAGGGCTAATTACAAGTTATTTTTCAGGATCTCGTAATTACAGTCATTCCGACATTGCGTGAACTCACCTTATATTTGCCCATCTGACATCACAAACCACATCCAAACTTGTTTTTGAATCTTGGTTAAATAAATGTGCTTTTTGGACTGAGGATGATATTTTTTCCCATAAGATAACATAATACTTAGAATAAATAGCTGACATACGAAACAGCCTGCTAAGACGAACAATACCGGGAACTGAAGAGTGCACAATTAGGAACTTAAATACATGGTGTGATGAGGACAAAATAACGAACAGCTGAGATGATTAGTGTTAGTGTCCATGGTAACTGATGAGTGGCGGCAAGAGTGGCGGCAAATGAGAACAAGGAACAAGTGTGACGAATGAAAGCAAACTGAGAGTCCATAAAAAAAGGAAACTAATAGAACATAACAGTGACAACAGCTCTATTTAAAAAAAAAAAAAAAAAAAAAGCACTTGACAGTTTGTACCAAAAGCCAAAATGAATAACATATGTGGCCATAAACAAAAGTTATATAAATGTGAGCCTTTATTACAACCAAAATGACCAGGTGGTCAATGACCCAGTTTTAGAACAAGATATTAGTTGAGAGACTGTATGGAGTGTGAATTTGAATGTTTGTTAAAGAAAAGCTAAAATGTGATTAAAATGGTGACTAACCAAATGGCGACTGCATGGCTCGGTCTGACCCCACTAGCTCAAATGTCAACTTACGCCCATGCTCGCAATCATTTTACAGTGATTTGTCAACTCCATCTTTGAGGAGGACAAATAACCATATTAATCACAGGTTTCATATATGTCTCAATTACTGACATTTCTCAGTCCTTCATCTCTGTATTCCACCAGTAGTCTTTGCATTCATACTTGTTCTGTGCCTGCTAATAATAATAATAATAATAATAATAATATGTCCTGCTTTAAAGGTTCTGCACAGATTGTAGAGTAAAATAGCTTGTTTCCAAAGTAACCATTTCTGTTTTTTTATATATTTGTACAAGAGAATGGTATAAACAAATATATAATTAAATAAAGCATGGTAAATAAAAAAAAAATCTTCAAATCACACATTCTTTGAGGTTGTGTAATTAATAGCCGAGCTTTTACATTTACTGGCTGTGTTACAGCCAAGCATGCATTTTATAATCATTAATAAACGTACCTGGGCTATCAGTGATGCCTTCAAATGTTTCTGTGATCCAAAATTAGGGCTATTATGTTGTCTAGCTTTGTGCTTTATCATCCTGTAATTTTTGTTTTTCTCTTTGAAATTCTGTGGAGAAAAGCTTTCTGTTCATTTATGTTGCCCCTTTTATTTGAATCAACAGCACTTTTAATCAAAACACAAACAACCCAGTCTACATTCACACTATAGTCGCTTTAATGTTTGAAAACCACCACCAAAGCCCTTTGATAACTTTGATAACACATTCAAGGATAGGCAGATGCACTTTTTAACAATATAGTGTTATCAGTTCAAGTTCTTACCTGTATCCGTGTTCTCTCCTGTTGACATGGTTTGTGCAGCTGAAACACAATTTTTGACATAGTAGACTCATATCTTGTTAACAGCAAAAACATGATAATCTAATGTTTTTAACTCCAATCCAAACTCCCCTCCTCCATGATTTTTGGACTTTTTGTCCATTATTCAGGATTGCATGTGTATGTAATGATGACATTGTCTGAAACTGTGATCAGATTCCCTAATTTTCGCTTGCTCTTTACTCACACAGTAATCTATGAGACATTCACTGCAATGTGTTGTGAAAAGTGAATGACTGAACAATGTGACAATGTGTAAAAATTCTATTCTATTTGTTGTATGAGAAGGTTTCCTGGCATTGTGTGCTTACTTAAATCAGCCAATGTAGATACAGTAGATATTGACAACACTGTCGTAACTAATGGTTAGGATTTCATCATTTGTAAATGTGCAGACAGACAGTCCTAAAGATTGGATTTGAAAACCTATTCACGGAATTCGTGTGCAGTGTGAACAAAAACCACACACAGCTTCAACTGCAGTCAATATTAGAGACTGCGGGGCTGCAGTTCCTATAATTACACCCATAGCTCTGAGCTGCGGACCAGAGAAAGAAACTGTTTTTTTTATAGAAATATTCCAGATATTTTACTATTTAATGTCTGTGCAGTAGTTGTGAATTGGTTTTGAGCACCACATGAGACTGGTATGATGCAGCAGTCTTGTCTGCTCAGCTGCTACAGGACTTCATTGTAAATTAGTACTCTGAAGGCACATTCTGTTCTCTTTTTATAAGCTAAGCAACAAATGTGTGTGTGTGTATACAATATATATATATATAGGCCTATATACATTAATTCATATATAAAATGTTCAGACTCAGAAGTTCCCAATGAACAAATCAAACAAAAGTAACTGAAATAGCTCAACACAACAAATGTTTCAAGTGGTTTCCCCAAATTCAACTGAAAATGCAACTTTTAATGACTTCTGCAGTCTCAAAATTATTCAACCCCTTCATGACAAGCATCTTTAGTACTTAGTAGAACACCATTTTGCTGTTATGACCTGCTGCAAACGAGATGTATAACTAAACACCAGCTTCTGGCAGCGCTTCTGAGGAATCTTAACCAATTCCTCATGAGCAATGACCTCCAGTTCAGTAATATTATTCAGCGTTCTCACTGATGGCCTGACATTTTCTCCTAGGATTTCCTGATACTTCAATGAATCCATCTTGCCTTCCACACACTGCAGGTTTCCAGTGCCAGAGGATGCAAAGCAGCCCCAGAGCATCACCGAACCCCACCATGCTTAACTGTAGTCAGTGTTCTTTTCAGCATATGCTTCATTCTTCTTCCTCCAGACATACTGCTGATCCATAGGGCTGAAAAGTTCAATTTTTTTTCCCAATGCTCCACAGAACAGAATTCCAAAACTTCTGTGGCTTATTTATATGATTTTAAGCACTTTTCTTGTGCTTTTGGGTCAGTAGTGGTGTACATCTTGGTGTTCTGGCATGTGTTTAGTATGCGCTTTACTAAAAGCTGAAACCTTAGTGCCTGTTGCCACCAAGTTTTGCTGCAGGTCTTTTGCAGTCACTCTAGGGTTTTTCTGAACCTGCCTTCTCAGAAATCTGGTTGTAGCCGTTGAAAACTGCCTTTTTCTGCCCCGTCCAGGTAGTGTAACGTCCTGGTATGCTCCCTGAAGGAGGGAACGGAGGACGTAGTCGACGTCGACTGAATAGGATCACGCCAGGGAGCCAGTCATCTTCGAGTACTATTGAACGAGCCAATGGAAATGGCGTGCGTGATTTGCATCAATCATGCTCCTTCAGGGAACGGTGGGTTGCATATGCAACCAGGACGTTACACTACCTGGACGGGGCAGAAAAAGGCAGTTTTCTATACAACCAGATTTCTGTGGTAACGTGGAGAATACACATATGGACTGGGCGGATGACCGGGCAGTACAACATATGGAATGTCACTGGGATGACTCCAGCCTATAACAGGGGGGAGGATCAACCGAACAGTGACGGCAGAGCAGGCTCTGCCGAGGGAAGACACGGGCTCGCCGGAGGGAGCCGTACCGTAGAAGAATACACATATGGGATCGCTGTAGGGATTCACATCATATGGACCCAGCCTAACACAGGTTCCACCAGTGCATACGAGTGATAGGCCTGGCTTCGAACTTTCGGCCACGTCCGTTGCCGAAGGGTATGGAGGAACTCAACAGGGTTCGGCTAATAAGGGGAACTCAACTGGAGCAAGAATTGTGCACGTATCCAGTCCATAGGAGGGGAATGGTGCAGCAAGCCGACACTACAAACCGGGCTTACTGTGAAACTGGCTTCATGTGAAGGGAGCCCACGGGAAGCAGCGGTTCGACACAAAGGCTAGTTCTCTAGCGAACATGATGGGTGTCGCCCAGCCCCCAACTCTATTTAACATCTGTTCAGGGAGGCACTCTGTGTCAACGCCTAGGAGGGAGAAATACTGTACCTTCACCTAGGAGGAGCTCACCACCCAGGTGGGCACGTGCATCTTGGGAAAACTTCCTCACCAAGATAAAGGCAACCACATGTAGAGGGCCAACCTCTGCTTGGAAACAGCCTTCCCTTCTGCTGGTCACTGTAACAGACAAGAGCTGGTCTGAGGTCCAGGCTTTGCATTCTGTGCACGTATAACCGCAATTGAGCGGACGGAACAGAGAAAAGCCAGGGCTGGGTCTGCCTCCTCCGGGGCAGCACTTGCAGGCTCACCACCTGGTCCCGTAGGAGAGGTAGGATCCTTGGGCAATATCCAGGCTGGGGTCTCAGATTTCGCGAGAGGTAGCCGGCCCGAACTTCAGGCACGTTTCGCTGACCAAAATGTAAGCAAGTCCCTACCCTCTAGTAGAGACCAAGCAAGCAGGAGAACTGTTTCTTTAAAAACAGGATTTTTAACTCACTGCCTGAAGAGGCTCAGGGGAGGTCTCTGAGTGCAGTAGCACCAGAGATAATCCCAAGAGGGTAAGATAATAAATGGTGGATTTATTCTCCTTGCTCGCCTCAGGAACCTGACGATCAAATCGTGCTTTCCAAGGATTTGCACCCCTTTACTGCATCATGATGTGGGTCAATACAGAGGCAACATACATTTTGAGGGTGGAAGAGACAGCCTCACTCCAACCCATCTAGCAGGAGGAAAGCACTGAAGTGATCGAAAACATTCGGGATCTCCTTACAGAGAGAAGATTCTTTCAACGAATAGGTTCCACTTCTAAGGTGGAGAAAGCCTTATTTTGAGGGTGCTCAACAGAAGTGAGGGTTTCTACGGCAAAACCTTGCGGTAGTAACCAGAACCTCCGCGTCCCATTCTGTTTAGAACCAGACCTGGAGAGTCTCCAGGGTGTACAACAGATGTAACTGTGCGTCCCAGAAGTGGTCCCAAACAGCTGGACCGCCTGGGGATGGAGTCTCCACTCTCCCTGGGCCACAGCTGTTGTGAGGCTTGTCAGCGGCACGATTGAGCAGTAATATATGGAATGAAGCGACCTCAGCAGCTTCTGACTCTGAGGAGGAGGTGGCGAGCGAGTTGCAAGATGTGAGGGGAGAGTAACCAGTCCTTCCAGAAAAATGTAGTTTTTTTGTAATTGTTGCGTGCAAATATCCTTGATTATGCGGCCCGTTTTCTTAAAAAATGCGATGGAATATGCGGGATATTTATGCAATTTTATGCGATGAAATTGCGGGAACTTGCAAAAGTTGCGGGAACTTGCAAAAATTGCGGGAACTTGCAAAAATTGCGGGAACTTGCAAAAATTGCGGGAACTTGCAAAAATTGCGGGAACTTGCAAAAACTGCGGTTTGATGAAAAAGAGAGAAAAAAGTTAACAACATCCTGTTCTCACTAGGCTACTACCTTAATGTAAAGAGTCATTTCTTATTACTTCCTATGATAAGCAAGCATACTACATCACAGAAAGTGCTGGGAATATTTAAGTTCTCATCTTGTTTTATTTCAGACCTTAATAAAAACATCAAACTTACAAAACATTGAGTCAAACAAGTTCTGTAGCTTTACAAAAGGAATATGCTACAACTTCTGTAAAAATGAATAAATAAAATATAAAAAAATAAGTGTGCTCCTGTTTTACAGCTTTTCGATGATGTTCACGTCACTTCATAACGTTCCCATCGCAACAGGGGGAAATGGCTGCTCTTGTGTGAAGCAAACTTTTATGCAACGAAAATGCGAGGATTATGAAATCACGCAAGCCCCGCATATTTTGCATGGAAATCGTCAATTTATGCGGCGAAAGTGCGGCGTATTTGAAAAAATGTGGCCCCCGCATAAATATGAGGACTTGCGGGCTGATTATGCACTAAATCATGCGATCGCATAATCGCGTTTTTCTGGAGGGACTGAGTAACTCAACGGTCGCAATGCTGTCTTTTCAGACCAGTACAAGCTCGCTGAGCAGCGGTGTCTCAAAATGAGGTGAACTGTAAGCAACTCGAGGTAATTGACACCAATGCAGTCAGAGGGCGCCCAGACCTCTGTTACTGCATGCCCTTTGTACATGGCCCCTCAGCCGGTAATGGTGGACATTAGTTCTAGGAGCCGTTGGCCCAGAGAAACAAAAGGTCTGTTTACGGGCTGAGGGTTTGGCGGCCGGCCAGGGTGTTGTTACATGGGGCGTACCGCTCTGCCACGGCCACCTTGGGACCCGGCCGAAGTCTTCATATGGAGGAAGCCGTGCGGCTGCATCTGCCACATGGCCCAGGAGCCTCTGAATAAGTTTCAGTGGGACTCTTTCTCACTTCTTTAAGAGCACTGGCCTGACATACACTCTTGTTAAGAGATGCGTTGGGCAGAGTCACCCTCCAAACTAGAAAAGAGATCCTCAACCCGTGGGGGAGTTTACTCTTTCCCAGTTGACCTGAAGACCCAACTGGCTATAGAGCACTCGAAGGGTAGGACTTTGTACTGATACTTCGCACCTTTGAATGCAAGAACACAGAATGGTCTGTAGAGTGGAAGGATAGAGATCTGAAGTACTGTCCTTCAGGTCGAACGCTGCAGGCCAACCTTGGGGACGGAGCATTTGAAAATGCATCTTTGTGTTAGCAACTTGATTGGAGGCTTTCGAAAAAGGGCCCGTTTCAATTGACACAGATCCAAGATGGCCATAACCCACCACATATCTAGGGTACAATGAAGTATGGGTTTATAGAAACCGGTCTTCATATCAGCTGGAGGAAGAGGTTACATCGCGTCCTTCGCCAGTAGGACTGCGATGTGCGCACACAGGACAGGAGCAGCGCTCAACACGTAGGTGTGATAAATATCACTAATTTTACGAGCATCTCTGCTCAACACCTAGGTATGATGAATATCACTGAGCCAGGGCGGCAGCCAAGCGAAATGAATCGCAAGCCGAGTCTGCTGGTCAGATTGGGGCCAGGTGGACCGGTAGGAAGCACTTTTAGGCTTACAAGCACTGTGCCAGGGGCCAGGGAGACCACAGACGTACCCGAGGTGGGGCAGCGAGGTCGAGAACAGGGGCTTGAGAGGCCCGGAGGCGGCCCGAAGTGTGCAGTGCAGCACTTACCTGACTCCACTGGGTGGCCCGCCTCAGGTTTAATGCTTTCGCTGTCGCTTGCCATCTGGCTTGGCAGTGCCTGAAGTGGGCGGGTCACCCCTTCTGCGGCCGGATCTGCCATCGACAGACTGGTGGAGGCAGCAGCAGGTCGTCGGGGCAGGATGTGCCGGATGGCCTCCGTCTGCTTCTGGGCGGGCGAGAACTGCTGGGCAAAGTTCTGTACCGCGTCGCCGAACAGCCCAACCTGGGAAATGGGAGAGTCCAGGAACCGAACCTTGTCCGCTTCTCTCATATCCGTCAGGTTGAGCCAGAGATGCCTTCGTGCCCCGCAGGGCGAGGTCGGTTGCAGTGCGGAGCTCACCCACAAACCTGGAAGACCTTCTGAATGTATAAACAGAAGGTTTATATAAGGTTTTTTTTTTTTTATTAGAAAGGAAAATATAAAACATATAAAGTAGTCGGGAGAATAAATTAATTAATAATTTACTGCCAAAGTGAGAATAACATGTGCATCTCCCCATTTGAAAATTGTGCATGTAAATTGCAAAACAGCTAAAGAGACGGTATTTATAGAGATTTTCTAGAACACTATAAAACGTAAATTAAATTCTGTAAAAGAGCCTTTGAAAGCTACCCCGGGGGCTGTACCAAAACTCTGATTGAAAAAAAAAATACATTAATGTTATACTTAGACTTTCTATCATAATTGAAAAACTTAACTTTACACAGTCATGTTGAATCATTATTGGTCTAAAATAATGATATATATACAGGCGCCCAGAACTAAAACAAGACCATTACTCTACAGTATTTGCTTGTTTCCCTTTAATTTTTCATTTTAATTAATCTCTTCAATAAAAGCTTTCAATTAGGATGCATTCCAAATGCACTCCATCAAATGCTGGCAAGTCTGCGATGTGTGATAACTCCCAACCTTTTAATTATGAGTGGCTTCAAGCGGTGACATTCCTGACAACTCCCAGCTGATGAAATGTCTGGAAACATTGCATGGTTATATTACAGGCTACTTTGCCAGCTGATGCGTGTTCCCACAATACACATACCTGGGGAGTGATATTACACATTTTCTTTTTCAGCTTAATAATATCAATCTTCTGTTACAGTCACCTTTGTGCCACTGTTCTCTAAATGAAGACCGTGGCTTTGTTCTGCCTTCACTTTACTGTTGGTACCTATTAGTCTGATGTGTTGATGAAAGGTTTTTTTTTTTTTTTTTTTTTTTTATTCAGGAAGATTTACTGATTTCCCCATCTAGTCAAATAGATCTGCACTGTGATTTAGAGCATTTCTCCCTGATGACAGACGTTATACCCACCCAACCTTCCAGAGAATTGTTTCCAGAGAGTTTAAAGAGGACCTATTATGCTTTGTTGCATTTGAGCATGAAAAAGGTCTGCAAAGTTATAAAGCACAAAGTCATTTCAAAGGGAGTCATTCTCTATATCAGCGTGCACCATTACTGAACTCCCTGAGTCGCCTCCATTGTAGTCTTGAGTTTTCTTCCGGGATTCAAATAGGTCACAATATTCCTCATTTAAATACTTCCCACCCAAGTCATATGCAAAAAAATTGGTCGAGGTCGGGTTGAGTTGCGTGGTTATGTTAAGGGGCGTGACATTTCTGAAACATGCTCAAAGCAGTTGACCAATCACAACACACTGATCCAGCCGACCAATCAGAGCACACTGTGCTTTTCAGAAGGAGGGGCTTCATAGTAAAAGGAACTGAACAGAGTGTTACTGACAGACTGGGAAAAGAGGTGCTGCAACAATGGGAAAAAGGTGAAAAAGGTGTTTTTTAATATTTAAGCATTAAAACCTATTCTAGTAGACCCCAAAAACAAAACCAAGATTTGTAAAGTTTCGTGTTGACACAGGGGAGGTATACTATACATACAGGACTGGTACACGAAATGATGTGACACTAAGGTGCAAAATAGGTATAAGTCTACTGTTGTATGTACAGCAACAGAAACACTTTCCTTTTCTCACATTTCGGCACAATATAACAAGACCTGTAAGTGAAGAAGTCTTTGCATCAGTTGAAAACCCACATTATTTCCCATGGGAGTTCTAAGCTCAGAGTGTACATCCTCGAAGGCAGTCACAGATGCCATGAAGGCGGTTGTTATTCTCATTTTACCTACTACTAACCTCTAGAGTGTTTATGTGTGAGTCTGGTATTGTAAAAGCAATGATGGAAATAAAAGTAATGATGTGAAGCAATGAACGTGAAGCACTATAGCCATTTTAAAGCATTTGGATATGTATTATAACCCATTTACATGTTGAAATCCCATTAGAAAAATATGTTGAATAAAATCTTGCATTTCATTATGCATTGAAAGGTTATGAAGTATAAATTAAGTTAAACCCTTGTGAAAAAAAGTGTGCTTGATTGTATTGAATGTGCACTTGTAGTGTACTTCACATTTTAAAATTATACTTAAAAAAAATTGTATTTGGAGAAAATATATTAATGAAATGAAAGGCCATTTAAGTGTAAATAAAGAAAGCACTCTTTCATGACAATTTCTTAAAGTACACCCCAAAAGTGCACTTTGTAATAATGTCAAATAAAAGTTTTACTTTAAAGAACATTTTAAATCATGTTTTTTTATAATGCTTTGTCACGTTTCAATAAGTATTTTGATGTGCGGGCTTACATACTAAGACATGTAAAGTAATTGATTATAATGTTAACTGTAATCTGTTATTTGATATCAGATTGCTATATGTTTTCAATGTACTAAATTGCTACATCATTACATGTGTAAATATAAGTGTCCACAGAAATGGCTTTAAAGTATATTTTAGTCCATAAATGCCTGCCAAAACATTTGGCAGTACACTTTAACCATATTTAAAATACAAACATGAAATAACATATATAGATGTACAACTACATCTAAACTTACAGCCTATTGCATTTAATATAAACGTAAACTATAATAAATTGTTTGCAGTTAAGTATATTGTTTTAAAGTACATTATTTCCGTGATACTTGTTTTAAAAGTACACTAAAGTTCACTTATAAAGTATTACATTATTTTTTGTCTGACATTTTCCATGTAATCTCAAGATTTGCGTGACGTGTACTGGCTATGATGAAGTTTACAAATTGATGACCCAAGCAAATAGAAATGACCTTATGAACCCTTGTGAAAAAGAATCACACTTACTTATTACGGAAATAATATATTTTTTTCTAGTGCAAACTGAATGTAATGTTTTCGGACATTTAATTGCATTTTATTTGTAATTAAATCAAAATATATTATAGTTTAAATTGACATTTAATGCAGTTAATTGACCTTAGTTCATCCAAAATATGAAAATTCTGTCATCATTTACTCACCCTCAAGTTGTTCCAAAACTTTATGGATTTTTTTTCAACACACTTGTATGTAATTTCATAACTATTTATATTATGAAAGATTGTCAGAAGACTATTTAAACATAACTATTCTCATGCTCTTTAAAGTAAAACATTTGACATTATTACCAAGTCCACTTTTTAACTGTACTTAAGTGTGTAAAGTGCACTCTGCCTACACGTTTTATATTTCGTTAATGTTATATTAATTTAGTTTTATATATATATATATATATATATATATATATATATACACACACACACACACATATTCACATTTGATCAAATAAAAGTCAATACTTCTAACTTTCCAAATGCTTCTGGTATTAATGTAAGCAGTTCATCAGTGCACTTTTGTCTTTGTAATTTTTGAATTCAAATATAACAACTTGCTTCGCCTCTGTACCTCTGTAGCAACTTGCTTTGTGCACTGATTACTAATGCCATTATAAAATAAAATAGCAAAAAATTCCTTGAAAAGGAACTTTTTTTTTTTCATTTCTTTTCCGCTGTGGATTATTATTAACAAACAACAATAGTCTTTACAAATGAACAGCTGTCTAGAGAGCTCAAGTAGGTTAAGACATCTATTGTTTGGATAGCGCATTAAAATACAGACACATTGTCAAGTAAAAGACATAACACAGAGTTTATGCATTGTATTTTCTTTAGTACTTACATATAAGGAGGGAAATACAACAGTTGTTTTTTAGGGAGGATACAGGATGTTGTAACAGTGCTCTGTACATTAAGGGTGTGACAGCACATGGCTGACAGTCCCGTGCTTCAGCAGGTCATAGAGTACAGCTCAAATCTACACCACAACACAGCATGTGGTCAAGGCAAAGGCCTAGTAGCAGCTCCTCTTGAAAAAGAAAAATGAAAGCACAGATATTGCAACTGCTGATTCATATACATACATACTTACATCAGTTGAAAGTAGAAAACAATATGAAACCAAAAATGTCCTGATGGTGATGTTACACTAAGGAAAATCATTTTAGAACACGGAAACGTCTATGAGCTGCTACCAGAGACTTGCTAGTAGTCGTATCGAGTCTCGTGTACCCCATCAGAAGACCTTAATAATACATTGGAAATTATGTTCATTTTGATCACCAAGGTACAGTTGAAAAGTTTACATTCAGTTCTGAGCCTCCATATCTGTAAAGTGTGTGCCAAACTAAACATTTGACCAACACTCCAGCTGTCAATCAAAACCTAATACCTTGACGTGTTACATCATCAATTAACATTTCATCACACATCATATGATTGAGGGTTTATTTATTCCTTTTTTTTTTATAAAAAGGGTGAAGAGGGCAACAAATCATAGGAGAAAGGTGGAGAGGTGTCAGTATTAAATTCTCTGTAACTCTTATCTGGAGTGCAAAGGGCCTCTGATTAAATTAGGGGTGATCTATTTAAAAAAATAATAATAATATAATAAAATTACTATAAAACAAAGAAAGCAAATATAGGTATTCCCTCCGGTTACAGGAAAATGACTAATGAGACTATTAAAAACAAGTCAAAGGTAAATCCTGCATGTTACAAAAAAGCACAGTGGGAAATAAGCATTTAATACAGTGTGTGAATTTAGACATCCTGAAGAAACCGAGGGTTGGGACTGTAACCCTGAAACTAACCTGTGATTGGTCAGCAGCAATACAGATACAACTTATTTGTGCCCCACCACAAAACAAGCTTCCAGACCCGTTACCAGCTTAACCCTTTCTAAACTAGTAAATGTTTACATTTTTGGGCTTGATCTACTGTGCTACCGCATTTTGTGGTGTTTTCTTTAACAAATCTAGCGTGTTTCAAAGTAAAAAATAACAACAAAAGAAAACAACAACAACAACTTAAATCTCAAAACCTGCAATTTACACTGTGGCAGATGTTCCAACTAGTTTGAGATATTTCTTGGTATATTAACGAAAGTAACCGTGGTGCTATAATAACATCTAGGGCAGATTTACCTAACCACAATAATCAACCCCTCCAGTGTGTTTGCATAGCATTTTATCCTTAACTCTATTACCACCTGGATGGGAATTCACGGTGAGTTCAGTAAAGAGAAACGAGAGCCTCACTGAAATTCAAGTATCTGGCTGCCGAGTTCCTATATGGCATCTGCCTCCCTTATTTCTCAGGCTAACTGAGTCATCAAGAGTTGAGCGTCAGCAGTCGTTATGTACTGAACATGGTATGTACATAGGAGGGAGGGTCTGGCACATGCATGTAATGCATGGTAACATGATATGTCCTCTATTATCATTTATGCATGATTAGATAATTCTCACAATACAAACATATACAAAGTAAAAAAGAAACAAAATTGCGCTAATTGTGCCTCCAAGTCTCCATTCATGCAGAGGAATGTTGGAGAAGATACCTAACTCCACAATGTACAAGCTCTCGTCTTCCCCATGCCGACACATTTCATTGAGATACAGACATCCGTAGAGTTGCCCCCTGCTTTGGCCCTTACCAATATGAACAAATGTGGTGTCAGCACAGAGAGAGGTTGTGACTATTGAGATTCATTTAATAAGGCATTTGACTTAACCAAGACAGTGAGAGAAGCAGAGGTGGGATCCAGTTTGAGAATGAAATACCAAAGACAGACGAATAACTAATTCAACAACCAAGGCATGTGTTGAACTGAGATAACGCTGAAAAGAGGGGCAGGGGGATAAAACCATTCCACCTTTCCAACACTGACAGAAAAGAATCCATGGCACGTTCTCACGAACATCCCTGACAGTTTCTGTGGCTAAGTGTCAGGTTTATCAACAATGGCATGAAAATGATCCATCTCAAACACAAATCTGGGACAAAAGTAGATCTGCACGTCAAAGGCCTCTTTGTTGGAGAAGAATCTGTTGGATTGAAAAAAAAAGAGAGAAGAAGAAAAATGGACACAGTGCCAAGACTCCAGGCATTCCTCTGAGAAAGATCCCATCCACAGTAAGGATGACCCACACATGATTGAGTACTTCAGGGATTAATTTTGATATTAGTGTTCACAACTAAAAAACTCTGTTTCCCAGAAAGATTGTACACTCACCCTTCTACTGAGCAGCAATCACACACACCGCTAAAGCCATTTTAGCTAGAATCCCTTAGACTTGTCTTTGGCTTCCCTGGCAGCGTCATGAATATATTTTTTTATAGTGTCAATGTGTAAGGGAAACAGCACTGTGCAGAAAACCCCAACAAAACTGGACATTAGGCCTTGGTTGTTTTTTTTTCTTCGTGAAAGGTACCTCCTCTAGAGTGAAAAATAAGAGAGAGAAAAATAGAAAGGAACGTCTTTAGAAAGCATATAACCCGATCAGGCTATTTCCTTTATCCTGCGCATGTAGTCGTGCAGTTCCTCTGGGTCCTGAAAGCCCATGTCTTGACAAACCCACTGAATGTCCTCTTCATTGGCAATGGGGATGGAGTTGTAGGGTAAATCCTCTGTGGGAAGGGTAAAGGTGGTGAACTTGACACGCTTGCGTTTGGAGGTTGGCGAGTTGGCATCTTCTCCGTGGTCTTTGGTGGAACCGCCGGAGCTGCCGTCTCCTCGGCCGTGGACTTGGCTTTGTACGCTGGTCTGCGAACTGCCACTGCTGTGGTGGTCCCCGTGACAACATGTCTGTACCCCCTCCAAGGTGTTGCTGGGGCTCTCCACCGTTTGAGGCGAGAGGTCGTTCTGGGTGCGCAGGGGTTCCCCGTTACCCAAGAACACCCAGTGATGGGAATGGTCCATGTTGGCTTGGCCTTCAGGAGGGATGCGCTTATGGCGATACTTCAACACAAACACAATGCAGTTTATAAGAAAGACCAGTATGGCGAGACAAAACACGCCGAGGAGAGCATACATGCCGATCTCTAGGTCAGTCATGCTACGGGGATTGTGCACAAACTCGTCATCCTCCTCATCTTCTTCAGTTGGTTCCTCAGAATTGCTTATTGTAGGGAAGTTGGTGTAATCAATGGGCACGCTTGCGGGTTGCTCATTAGATGGCTCATACCCTGCACCACCTACGTTGGGATCGATAGCTGGCTTTCTTGTGTTGGAAGCCATTCTAGTGTCTATTTCAGTATCTGTATCCACTTCCTCCTCAGAGTCTTCATCTGGTCCAAAGCGGACTTTGACGAACACAGGAGATGAAGCAATTACACTCTTGCGTTTAGTCTTCTGGCAGGTTTCGCTGATGGTCATCTCCACGTGCACTACCTCTCCTGTGCCCTCACTCTCAGCAACGATGACCGGCCACCGCCCCTGGGGTTGTTGAGCCACCGAAACCACTTTATCATCTGCTGTGGAGGCATTGAGGTTGTAGTCTTTAGGGTCGTACATACTCAGGGGGGCGGCGGTATTGTCACTGTAGTAAACCCAGATGGACAAACTGGCCTCCTACAAACACAAAACGAAATGAGCATAAATTCAACCAGTAAACCACAGTTAACCTTCGAATTCTGTCTTTGAATTCTTACTTTGTTGTCTGTGATGCACTCCACACTGAATGAGTGTTGGAGATTTATATTCTGTAAATAAAGTGGTAAATTGTGTTTTTTTTTGTGTGTGCAAACAAAGCACTTGCGCCATTTCATAAAACCGAGGTTTAACCATTAGAGTAACATGGATTTCTTTTATGATGTCTTTCCTACCGTTCTGGGGCTTGAAAGTGGTAGTTGCGTAGGCTGTCAATGGAAGGACAGAAAGCTCTAATTTCATTAAAAAGATCTTCATTTGTGTTCCGAAGATCAACGAAAGTCTTACGGGTTTGGAGCGACATGAGGGTGAGTAATTACTGACAGAATTAACATTTTTGGGTAAACTAACCCTTTAAGGCAATGACACAGCTAGCATTAACACAACACATACATTTTTCAAATGCGAAAACATTGTACAACTTTCTCTTAATGCAAAGAGATTATCCATATTGGAAGTGTTTCGACCTTCATCTCCTGATTTTCAAAACTTCTTTTAACTCTTTCTCCGGCAGCACCAACATTTAACATTTTCACAGAACTTTCGGTTACACTTTATTTCGATAGTCACTTTAGACATTCTACTAACTATAAGTAACTTTTCAACTACATGTCAACTAACTGTCATTAGAGTGTTAGTAGACTGTAGGAGACTGTCAATAGACTGTTAGGTTATGGTTAGGTGTTAGGGTTCGGGTTAGGAGAACAAGTTTACTTGTAGTTGCGAAGTTACTTATAGTCAGTAGAATGTCTGTTGGGGGACCAACAAAATAAATCGTTAGCAGATATTAAGCAGACAGTCTATTAATACTCAAATGACAGTTAGTTGACATGTAGCTCCAAAGTTACTTATAGTTAGTAGAATGTCTAAAGTGGACTATCAAAATAAAGTGTTACCGAACTTTCATGGCCCCCAGAATATCTGAACATCCAATGTATCAAAAGAAATAACAGACCCTCTGCTTTTAAACAAAATTGTATTTTTGTCAAAGACTACATCTGGATGGGATTCAGAATGATGATAGATGGACAAGATCAAGTCCATCAACACTTCACCATCCTATAGCTCATCCTGGGTCGACATTTCATTTGGTAACGTTAGGTTTTGGTTGTTTTTATTTATATGCCGTTTAATGTTGATGATCGTGTTATGCATCTGCTGACATATGCTATCGCTTGTATCTGCTTCTTCACCTGTGTCTTGATCGGATATTATGGGCTCTTTTAGAAGATGTGTAATAGCGCCCCCTACCGTATAACAGTGAAAACGCGGAAAACCGGAATATTCCATCAATGGCGGGGAAAGAGTTAAGTGTTAATTATCCTAAGTTTACTGGTCCATAAAAGACAACTGTCTTGAGCAAGCAAAATACAGCTAACACCAGAGGTGCCTGCCTGCTTTGGCCGTTAGAAACAGACTGAGGGGAAGCAGTACTGGCGCGACGCTTGTGTTCTTGTCACCTCATAACAAGCCTGAGCTTGACAGTTGTTTTCCTGCTCTTGCTCTCTGCTAAAGGAACAGCACAACACCTTACACCTGTTGGCAGGCAGACAAAATAAAACCACTCTGCCAGAGTGCTTTTAGTCAGAAATGAAGTGTTGCTTTGCTTTTATATTCAGGAAGAGAAGTATTTATCTGCCTCAGCAACGGCCTGTTGTGAGGCTGTAAAAAAATCTCTTCTGTCGCGTCACTAACTTCAAGGTTGTTCTGACATTCGAGCTCAGGCTCTGTCAACACTGCTTGTCAAGATGAAGAGAGTCTTTGATATGCATGATCTGAATAATACATTGAGGATGACATGATGTCCTCGTGGACCTTTTGAGATCACTCTAGCCACTAAATAAAATGACATCAATCACACATGGTCCTTGATTCTTCTACAAGCTTCAGTTTTTGAGACATGACACTGTAACTTTTACATAGATAAGTCATTACATTTCTAACTGCTAAAGGTTTTGAGCTCTATCTTGAAAGTAAGTTTGAATTCACTGTACGCAACAAACTATAAAAGTAAAGTGTTCTTACACCCAAGACACACTTTAAAACGGAATAATCGCTTACACCAGCATACAGCAAAATCAATTATTTAAGGCTGCCAGTTAGACAAAAGAAAGGGGCATCTAAAGTGTAAAAGAAAGAGAAAGAAAATCAGTAACACTTTACACAACACGCTTCAAATCGTTAACATTAGTTACTTTAGTTTATTGCCATCCGAATTCAGAATGTCAGTGTTTTTCTCCCACTCCCCGCGTAAAAATCCCCGGCCGAAAAACCTACTGTTTTTTTCCACAAACACCAAGCTTGTGTGGTAAATTAATAGCTGTCTGAATCCACATCACTGAGTTTACAAGAAAAAAATTCACTGTTTAATCTTTGGACCACTGCTGAGTACGGTACGATAACGGTTGCGTTTCGCTGTAATTTGGATGCATTTTAAAGATCTAGCCTATACTTTTATCACTCAAGTGCTAGAAAGTATTTACAAGAACAATATTTCATCACCTCTCAAAAGAGAAAGAGAAGAAAAGCACGTAAACATCAGAAATGGGCAGTAATTACATACGTTAAAATATGTATCTCATGCAAATAACCGGCTGTATGAACTTATTTCCACATTTTTAAAATGCAATACATAATTTTGAGATAAAATACAAGACAGAAAACCATTTTAACTATGATGCATCCATCTTCCTATTTTAAAACAGGAAATTTAAATAATCAAATAATAAATAGGATATTATTTTCCTATTATTAAATTAAATTAAAATAGAATTTATTATGTTTTTAATGTTATTTACATAAGACAATTATGCGACTGACCACGCGTTCCAGGGTTCGTAGGATGACAAAACTCGCTCCTCCAGCATTGTAATGATTCCACTGGAGGCGAGCTTGCAGAACCCAAGTGCAGTTTAATTATATACAAACAAGATCAAACATAAAACAAAAGCATGGCGTGGCATGAAACTCAAGACTTGAACGTGAACATAAACATTGACATAAACTTCACAACAGTGGTTACAGGTAACAATACTTGACAAGGACACGTGGCCAACATGAGGGCATAAATAGGGACACCTGTGAACAATGAACCAATCAGAACATGACACATAAGACAAGGGAACACATGACAGGATCGCATGACTATAACAGGGAACCACATGACAGACATGAAACAAGAACATGAAACAAAACCAAAACGTGGCAACCATGAATAAATCGCCAATCCAAGTTTATTTTACGGACGTCCACGTGAGAAACATATACCGTCCGAATAGTGCCAATGATACGTTATGACATTTCAAGTTTGTAGAAATGAATAATAGTTAATGTATTGTCAACAAACATGAAGTAACAGCAAATAAAAGTAGATGTACTAATTAACTCCAAGACTAGGTTAAAAAGTTTTAAAGTTATTTCATAAATTCACTTTTGTTCACTGTTAATTCATGTTCGTTCATACATTAATGGTAATTTATTCTATAAAAATGAATGCATATATAGAAATTATAATGATCTTTTAATAAATTATTAGATTATATTAATGCCTTTTAACAGACTAATATATGCTGTAAAAAATTATTGTCCAATGTTCATGATGCCTAATGCATTGACTAATCCCAACAAATTGAACCTCATTGTAAAGTGTTACCAGAAAATCAATCAATAAAAAACTGAGGGCAGAAACTGAGGGCTGTTATTTTGTGACTGCAGAGGTGAAGTAGGCAAGTGCACAGAAGGATTGAAATGATGGACTGGTAGTAGTGGAGGAGGAGGAGGGTCATCAGTGATGTTTATTGCACAGTCTCCACAAGCACTTAGGCTGATACATTACGCTAATTAAAACCAAAGGTGGCGAAGCACAGAGCGGGGGAGAACCGCTGGATTTGAATGCGTCGACTGAAAGCAGCCACCCTCGTCTGATGTTGGTCACAGGCTAAGTACAGAGCAGGAAAAAAAGGCCCCGAGCTCTCGCGGCAGGGCTCCGTGACCTGCCCAAGACATCGTATAAATTAGCCCGGCAGCATCCAAGGTCTTCACTTGAAAATACGAGTGAATGCGCTCCAATTAATGCTTTGAGAAAGATTATACAGCAAACGCATGGAGCTCCCCTGATGACACTCGAGAACGCCAGAGAACAGAGGTGGCGGTGGCTTCTTAATAAGCGAGATCCTTTCTCATTTGGTGTGCTGATATTAAAGGAGATTTGAATATGTCTGAATGCCAAACTAGCCTTTATTAAAGTAGTGAGGGCCGTGCTGAGGCTAATTTGCCAATGGTGTATAACCTTCATGGAGACTGGATTCATCAATATGAGGCTAAGTCCAGCCAGTGTTAACTCTCGAGGAGCAGAATAATCCTGAGGAATTTCACAGAAATGTCACTTGCATAATTAGTTGCAGGAGGCCAAAGGTTAGAGCTTTTCCATGGACTCAGCTGCAGAGGGGTATATGATGACAAATTATACTGTCATATTTAGACAATTACACAAAGATACAAGTTTGTATTTTGTGTATAAATTAACTAAGATTCTTCAGTGTGTTTCTTGCCCCTAAACAAGTGTGATCATATTAGTTACACAATATATGACTTGACACTGCACCTTCATTCAGGGCCTAAGAATGTCAATTATAAGACATGTTGTATTTCACACAAATTCACATACAGTAGATTATACCATGACAATTCAACTAAAATATGCACTTCGGATGGTTTCACGTGGTCTGTAGCTGGTTTAGTCTACTCATAAGATGGTTTATGCGTTGACTAGCTGAAAATGGAGGCCAGAATGAGTTGGTAGACCATCTTGAACAAGTTTATTAGAGCTTGGTACAGTGTTATTTTAGTATGATTGATATACTATTATAGTTTTTTTTGTAATACTTAGAATTAGATTTTGTGTTTATATTTAGTTTTCTCTTTAAATTTAGTTCATGTTTTAGCAATTTTGTTGTGCGTTTTTGTCCTTTTTATTCATTTTTAAAAAGAAAAATCAGTATTTATACATTTTTATTTATTAGTTTTAGACAATGAGAAATGTAGCTTTGGCAACACTAGCTTAACCCTTATGTTGTGTTCAGGTCCTTTTGACCAGGAGAGGATTTTCTTTTTCCTGAAAGTGCTAGTTAATGTTATCGCATTGGACTACTTACTGATTTTGCTTACACAGGTTGTAACTACTTTCCAAATTTTTGGGGGATCATTTTTGTACTTTTTGGGTGATTTCTTTCCCGGTCAAAAATTACCAGCCTAGAAATTCTACAATCAATAGAAGAGTTCTACAATCAACCAGTTTAAAAAATAAATACAAAACATGTCCTAATTGAAAGAAAACAAGTTGACAAAAAGATTGAATCCAATATTTGGTAATAATATAGCATAACAATGGATTTATAAACTTTTTTTTTATAGGCCGGCCATTTTTGACCAGGAATACAACAAGTGTGACTTTGTTCCATTTTTTTTTACAAAATAAAAGCATTTTGAAACAAACTTCCTGGTTAAACATTAAAGCACACTAGTGTGATAAACAGTGTAAATCTTTTTGTTGAATAATGACAAGATTATTCACAAATAATGCTTTTTTTCACTCAAAAAACTGAGGTGCATAAGCTGTAATGAGGCCTACGATCAATCAGTTCCAAAAAGAAATGCAGAAATCCTGTCTTTATTGGAA
Source organism: Rhinichthys klamathensis goyatoka (assembly GCF_029890125.1). NCBI lineage: Eukaryota > Metazoa > Chordata > Actinopteri > Cypriniformes > Leuciscidae > Rhinichthys > Rhinichthys klamathensis. The sequence goes on from NW_026606931.1 coordinate 100,354, forward strand.
TAAAACAAGTTGACCAAAAGATTGAATCCAATATTTGGAGATAATATAGCATAATGAGAGATTTACAGGACATTTTTTAAAAGGCCGGTCATTTTTGACCGGGAACACCAAAGGTGTAACAGGGTTTTCAACACAGCGTTTTCATAAGCCTAAGATTTGTATATTTTATTCAATTTCAGTTGATGTTTACTGTTGGTATGTTATTTCAAGTATTTTTTTTTTTTTAGTTAATGATACCTTGGCATGGACCAGCAACAAATCTAATATACTGCACATAAAAAAAAAAAAGTATTTTGTTTAAAATGTAACAATATACTGTCAAGACGAGATGTCATTTATTCTAGAAGGTGTGAAAAACAATGAAGGGATCAACTATACCTGCTTAAGAGTGGAGAGTGTCTGCAGGCCAGTTGCCTTGGCAACCATGGTATGGCTGTTGCCAGGGCTTGGTTGAAGATTAAGTGCCAGTCCCGAGATGGCATGAACACGAAGCTCCGCAATGGACACTTTCTCGTCTACCACAAAAAACTGCGTTTCACCCAGTACCGCCTCCACTGCCAGTGGGGATTCAACCTGAAATCAACAAAACAAGATGAGCTTTCACACACCGAAAGACAATGGAGGAGTAAAGACAGTCTAAATGGAAGAAAGAATGGGGAGGAGTGAAATTACAATGCCTGTCAAACAGAAACATTTAGTGAGTAATCCCACATATTCAAGATGCAGCCCACTGAGTAAAGGAAGCATGGGAAAATGCTTCTTTTCTCCAGAGGACGGCTAGCACTCGGCCTCCACATAAATCCTGACACTTCAAACCCATTATGTCACCGTTTCTTCACCTCCTACCAGCGTTAAAGGTCACCAGGGACTTACCGAGTGAAAAGTCAAGTGGGGCGGAACAACTAGGAGGGTCAGAGAATCTCATTTTATTTCCTGGGTGTCTTTGCTGAACCACGAGGCCCTGGGAATCCCAAGAGCCACACAGAGCGTTAGATAACATGAGCCTCAATATAGGGATAGTTTTTCTCTTTTCATAATTCAGAAAGATTAACTTAAACTCACATTTTGCAAGACAAGAACAAGGCAGCCTACATGGAGCGTTTTTGCCTCGAGAAAGACACAATAAGAGGGAGAAGTACATAGAGATTGGATGAATTTTAAAAGGAACTGAATCGTTGCCAGCAGCCTACACTTCAGTCTCTCAATGACAAACGGAATTATGACTAGTGAAGAACACTTAAAGATGTTGACAGATCCTTTTACACCGTGTGGAAATGTCAAAATGACATTTGCAAAGTGAGCTCATTGTCTTATCTTTTCAATTACAACTATACTGAATAAAGAACAATAATATAACCTTCTTATTATTGTCTTAATCACAGCTGAGTCAGAGCTGGTTACACTTATCCACACACGAGGGAGCAAAGCAAATTTTGCTCTTGATAATTTAGCTCAATAAAGTCCATAATGTCTGGTAATGGTGTTCAAAAATCTCCAACCTCTAGAGCAAATATTTTCATTTCCAAGCTGCTATTACTTCCCTCTTCAAAATTACCCATCTCCAGCTAAAAGCCCTCAACGCTGATGTAGGTTTATGAACTAGCCATGCTGCTGATTAAACTTGGTCTGTGAGTGGCAATGCTCAACCATCTTTTGGCATAGAAAAGCCATTTTTAAGCCTCATCTCTCGCTGAAGAACATGATGCTGTCTTGGCATGCGAAAGCTCAACCCAGGCTTTTCCTGATCCAGCCTAGACTTGCGACCCATATGTCCCAGATGCACACTGTTTGTGTCCCAATGCACTAATGTTTTGGAGAAGGCTGTTACAGTTCATTGACCATCCACTCCTATACAATCCTCTCTCCCTTCCTCTGGTTGGAAAAGAGATGTAGACCTTGGGGGGGAAAGCAGATGAATGTATAATTGAACTAAACTGTTTTGTTCCTGCATTTTTTATTTCCCGAGTTCAAGGCAAGCTTCAAAGATACAGCGCATTTGAAGGAGAGAAACGGCAGATAGAAAAAGGGGAACTAAAAACAAATTCTTGCCAGAATGGCAAGTTTGTTTGGTATCCAGGCGGTTCCAATTAGTTTTATTATACTTGCTGATATACCTTCTTTTGATGTTTGCATTATAACCAGAGCTTTGCATGCATGAATAGAGTGTGCTCAAAGGCTAAAAAGGGACTGCCTATTCCCCCAAAACCTAATTACTGTACTTGATAGACCTGGCGAGCCAATTAAGTCATAGGAAATACAAAGAATTAGGCTCAGAGGGTAAGTATTGTACACTTAATGCTACTGTAGATGGATTCCCAGGACCATTACAGCTCAGTCGATGCTGAGAAGGGGTCAGCAATACCTTCTGCTGTTCATAAGATTATCAAAACAATGTGTCACGGGAGACGTTCAAAGCTTAACGGCGGAGCGTCTTTGTGTTCGGGCCAAAGTGACGGGTTGAGGATGAGCGCTCTGGCAGAGAAAGATCAAAGACCCACCAAATGAGCTAAAAAACCCTGGTGTGGTCGACTAATAAACAACATTATTCATACCTTTCCCTTGTTTCTTTTTCTTTCGTATTTGGAAGGGTGAAATGATGCTTCAGTGCTCAGACTCGTTTATTTTCAGCTTGCATTCAGCAAAAACATTCGAAATCTGCATTGGCCATTAATTATTAATGGCCTTGCAGTTTTCCCTAGTTAAATTAGCAAACTTTTTCTTTTATGCTCAAATTTGTTTATGGGCAAAAACAGACAGTTTTTTGTAAGCCAAACAACAGACAGCACTGTGGAGAGGTGTGATGAAGCTGTCACGAACAATCAAATCTCACTCTGTTTGGACACAATGAACTGATTGTGTTCTGATTCAATGGAGAGAAAACTTCACTTTCAAGAATGATTCCCCCAATTTGACATTATTGAAGTTTTTATAAAGCACTGATAATGCTCTTCCCAAACATCCCCGTTTCTGAATAGCCTACTGGGACTAAATATGCATATGAATAGCTTTCTAACGGGGCATTAAAAGACAAAGACAGCAGCAGAGCTAACCTAGATAAATTAAATATGAGAATTTGAAATATTGATTTAGGACCCCTATTGATTTTATCAATAAACTACATTTATATTCTTAGCAATCTGTCTGTTTAAAAACACTTAATTAATTATCAGGTTGACTTTGGACTATGAACAATTGTTGTAACAAAAGAAAAGAGAAAGGATGAGAAAACAAAACAATTTCTCATAATTCCAAGTACAAACTTTATGTTTTGACATGTTATAACACTGGCAGGGTGGCCTATTTTATTTTATGTATACTTTGCTTTGATTTTATTATACTAGCTGATAAAAAAAAAAAAAGAAAAAAGAAAAAAAATTAGACCACCATACCAGTGTCTAAAACATAACATCAGGGAAGAGAGTGAAAGTTAAGTTTTTTTACTTGGATATATGAGACAGTATAAGGGATTGTCCCTTAGACACTTTGCATCATGTCTTGACAGGTATAAAAACAATGAGTAAGGACCAGTGTCCAATAATGTTGGATGAAGAGAATGTAATACAGCTAAATTAAATTGGCTGCATTGTAATATGGTACTGAGAGCTCCATTCACCTCTCCCCCCATTATTCCATCAATCCTGAATTTATAAGGTCCATTCTTATTTGTATTCTACCTTCAGAGTGGATGATCCAAGCTCATTGGCCACAAGCACCGTCCTGTCCACCAGCTCAGCCACCCTGGCGTCCACCACCTTCAGAGAGTCTTGCACCAGCTCAGTCACATCCACTTGCCAGTCAGGACCCAGCATAGTGATCATCTGGTTTGTGCCTTCAGTAGAAGTAGTGTGGAACTGGGTCAGAACCTTAACCTGGGCCCTCTGGTACTGAAGCGTACATCCACGGCTCACTTTACGGTCATCATCATCATCGTCATCGCTGTCTCTGGCCGTTCTGAGGAGATGAGGGAGAGGTCATTCATAGTGAGTTAGATAAGAAATTCACACCAGAATATATGTGCCATTCATATGCATGTCAGTGTGACTTTTCGTCTCTCACTCCATCCATCCATCCATCCATTCAATATACAGTAGTCAACATTTGAAGTGGATCAAAACCTTTCATCAAAGTTATAGAGGGAATGCATTAACGTCACTTTCCCGCCGGACCACGCCCCCCTCAGCCGGACTGAGTGGCAAAAGAGCTGCTGCGTGACTGGAGTTAATAGGGGAAACTGCGAAAACGCGAGTAAAACAAACTATTATCAGTTTAAACTAAAAGTTGGACTCGATATAGTGTTCCTTACAACTTATCAAAGATCCAGTGATCCATGGATATTGACATGCAGCCAGGAATCGTGTTTCCTGACATTTATATGTGCCTGATTTCGACTCCGGGGAAATAAATTAAGAAAATTTGCCTGTAAACGTTTTATATAAATCCAATATAGATAGGTCTAAATCCGAGTGATCACTTACATTAATGTTATACTGTATATCAATATCGTCCAGCCCTAAAACTCGTATAGTTTTTTGTCAGTGTTTATTTAAAAACATCCAATTATGCAGAACATAGTCTGTTCTGTAGCTTTTTGCAGTCTGTAAAAATATACAGTACCTCAGATTTCTGGTCAAATATAGTTGTACAGTCAATCGCAAAGCTCTTTCCCGTTTTAGATGTGTTTTGTGTGTTTTTCACGGCATTCACGCTGAAAACAAATGCTGCCGCTCAGTCTTTTTGCCACTTGTGGGCGTGACTGCATTCACTCCGGCTGACGGTGACGTCATGCGCATACCCTCTATACATGAATTTTGAACAATACCCGTTCTTGTCTTAGGACAACTTTGATTAACTTTTTGATCCATTTCAAATGTTGACTACTGTATATATATATATATATACACTCACCTAAAGGATTATTAGGAACACCTGTTCAATTTCAATCTAATCAACCAATCACATGGCAGTTGCTTCAATGCATTTAGGGGTGGCCATAAAGGGATGGACATGGTCAGAAACAATGCTCAGGTAGGCCGTGGCATTTAAACGATGCCCAATTGGCACTAAGGGGCCTAAAGTGTGCCAAGAAAACATCCCCACACCATTACACCACGACCACCAGCCTGCACAGTGGTAACAAGGCATGATGTATCCATGTTCTCATTCTGTTTACGCCAAATTCTGACTCTACCATCTGAATGTCTCAACAGAAATCGAGACTCATCAGACCAGGCAACATTTTTACAGTCTTCAACTGTCCAATTTTGGTGAGCTCTTGCAAATTGTAGCCTCTTTTTCTTATTCGTAGTGGAGATGAGTGGTACCCGGTGGGGTCTTCTGCTGTTGTAGCCCATCCGCCTCAAGGTTGTGCGTGTTGTGGCTTCACAAATGCTTTGCTGCATACCTCGGTTGTAACGAGTGGTTATTTCAGTCAAAGTTGCTCTTCTATCAGCTTGAATCAGTCGGCCCATTCTCCTCTGACCTCTAGCATCAACAAGGCATTTTCGCCCACAGGACTGCCGCATACTGGATGTTTTTCCCTTTTCACACCATTCTTTGTAAACCCTAGAAATGGTTGTGCGTGAAAATCCCAGTAACTGAGCAGATTGTGAAATACTCAGACCGGCCCGTCTGGCACCAACAACCATGCCACGCTCAAAATTGCTTAAATCACCTTCCTTTCCCATTCTGACATTCAGTTTGGAGTTCAGGAGATTGTCTTGACCAGGACCACACCCCTAAATGCATTGAAGCAACTGCCATGTGATTGGTTGATTAGATAATTGCATTAATGAGAAATTGAACAGGTGTTCCTAATAATCCTTTAGGTGAGTCTATACATACATATATCCAATCCAATATATATATATATATTTAAAGGGAGGTGTTGGTGTACATTTTCTATAGAGCTATAGCAACAGTTATTCATCCAATGATCTGAAATGATGCACAAAAGCATATAAGACTGAATAATTCACAGCGCTGAATAATGCATCTAGACTCATTGCACAGATGGCCGCACTTTCTATATAGTGAATGTTACTGAAGTGTACAGTACCCGCTTCTAAATCTGTGATGAGTAAATTGCGTTCAGCACAGATTTTTTGGCATGCTTGTGCCATTACCTAATTAATTCGCATTTCTTAAGTGCATTGGGTGTTAAAATAGTTAATGTGTGCATATAAACAACGCTCCATCATGAATTCCCTCCAAAAATGTTTGTTAGAACTGCATAACAGTATGAAAAAGTGCATCATCTGGAGACCTGTTTCATAGAGTTTTCGCATCAGTGACTCTTACATGCCTCACACATTCACATTCAATCTATCTAATCTGCTCCCTTGGCAGCGTGTCACCATGTGAAGAAAGCGAGAGGAAGCAGGGTAAGGGCTGGGTGGATCTTGAGAGATTCACTCATTCTACACACATAACTAATTAATCAGATAACTGGAGATGTAGAGACAGCTGTCAGACAACACATGTGACTGACAACACATGCCCATCGATAAGCCTAAACTAAACTGAATGTAAAGCATTGCGTTATCATGCAAGGAGACACAGTTACTTCTCAGCAATAAAGAGAGATTAACAGGCACACAAACACAGAAGTAGAAGACTTATAATAGTGGAAAGCAGTTGTTGATCAGCACTTTGCTCTCTTCTGAGCTAAACACACGCTCCTGTTTCCATGGAGGGGAAAAACAAGAGGCTCTTGCATCAGTTGAAGAACCCGGCAGACAGAAGCTCTGTGTTCTTGAGGACAGTTGTACTCTCTTGTTTCCTCACACAGGTTAATGCGAGTTTCAGACCAGAAGAACACACCTCAAGAGCAGAGCCTTTCTTGAACTCATTAGGCTGTTAAGAGAACCGGAGATTTCATGCGCGGAAACTTGCTCATCCAATAAAGATGAGTGTCAGTTTTTGCAGACACATCACTGTTTCACCAGTTTAGTGAGCTACATTAATCAATTGGTGTGGAAGGCCAATGCGAGAAACCTGCCCACTGACACGTCTTAACATTGAGCAATGTAGTGGAATGAAATGGACAGAGCAGAGGAGGGAGGAAATGAAAGAAAGGAAGAGGGAAAGAAAATAAGGAATCCAAATCCAGTTAATTGTTTAATAAAAACAAAAATCTATAAAATAAGTGTCAGGTTAGATCAGATTAAAATAATAATCATAATATAAAATTTAATTTGGGATGTACCATGTATTTGATGGCCTACACAAAACAGTAGTGTTACCGCTGTGCCTGAAATCACTCATTTACGCTTACATGTGAAATTCACTATGTATTAAATGGTGAATAAGTAAACGAACGAGTGGGTTTTTGCACAGAATATGCATGAATGTGTAAGCAGTGCAGAAATGCCTTTGATGCTTCCGCATGATATCAAAACTAACTGAATGTATCCTCTTAATGTCTGTTTCTAATCTTATTGTGAATGATGCATCAGTCATAACGTTCACAAGTTTGGGGTCAGTGAGATTTTTTTTTTTTAAAGAAATGAATTCAGAAAGGATACATTGAATTGATCAATAGAGAATAAAGACATTTATAATGTTGCAAAAGATTTCTATTTCAAATAAATGCACAAAAATATTAAACTATTTTTAACATTGATAATAAGATTTTTTTTTCCTTTAGCATCTATCATTGACACTGAAGACTGGTCACAGAAATAAATGACATTCATATTAAATGACAAAATATATTAAAACAGAAAACAGTTTTTTTTTAATGGTAACAAACTATATAAACTGTCAGACTAATTAAAGTACTAATGTGCCTAGGACTTTTGCACTGTACTACACACACACACACACTTTCAAATCCAATCAACAACCTTGTTTGATAAGCGATTTTATGCAGCAATACATAAGTGAAGTTGGACTTGTCAACGTGAATCTTATTAGGGTCTCTTAAAAACAACTGATTTTGTAGGTAAAAAACCCCCCAAAAAAACCCGACTGTGTTCTGCTATTAGTGTCATCCACACAAATTCATAAGCTTGCAGAGATTACACACATTATTATTATTTTTTAAATTTCTTTTTAAAATATTCTATTTAAAAAGGAACTGAAAGAAATCATGAGATTAATCAGGATTAGCTGCTGCCATGGCTGGGTTTTATGCCCCATAGCTCAGCACTGTGACAAGATGTCAAGAATATCAGCAGAGACAAAATGTTACGTTTTGTGATCTCTTTCCTTCCATGGTGACAGCTACTCTCGTATGTCTTTTGGTGCCATGCTGACTTTTAAGTCATTACTATAGGAACCATATAAATTCAATAGATCAGATCTCTTCACTTGCAAAATGACAGTGCAAGCACCGGGATAAAGATTGCATCTGAAAAACAAATCAGAATTCAAGCCGATCACACAGAGATTGTATGTGTGAACAAAGCCTTAGAGATCTCAGGTCCTGGGAGGAAGCTAAATCAAAGGCACTCAAATTGAGGTCAAATGCAAATGAAATGACACGCTTGTATTGTGTGCGAATTGTCCGTATGAAACGGGTAAAATACTGAAAGAATAACTGCACTGATAGACTTTGCTTACAACTGCTTGATAACAGTGAACCGCAATACACTATCTAGATTTTCTAGCAGCTATATACTGTATGATGTTTTTAAATGTTCCAATGTTATTTAAGATATCAAAGCTAAATCTCTAAAGCTGGATTTGTAATAGATGACTTATTTCTACCTTTGCATGGTACATGCGTCATACCGCCAGCCCTACATGAAGGCTAGATCTAGATTGACGATTTGCACCCAAACAGGATTAGCATAACCAAATCAGATCATATTTCCATTTTAATGGCCCATTTGAATGAATTTAATTAGAGATTTACATCACAAAAGAAAGGCCTCTGTAAGGGAGCAATAATGATACCAGTGAGTTACCAGAATGTTTTCCATCATGATTAATTCTGGAGAGGTTCCTCATGAAAAATGCCTGTGCTGATATTCTGCCGTTGCACTGTGCGACAACACCCCAGCTTCAATTTGTCAAAATCACAGTAAATGGGCTGTATGAAGAATGACATTCGGGTCTCATGCGGCATCAGCTCCATGGTCGCATTGTAACTAACACAGCCCTTAGTGACCTAGAGTTAAAGCTTTTAACAACTACACTAATTAAAATATTACACCGCTTTATCACCCTCACATCGCCTACAAGTATTACGTGTAAATAAACAAGCAGCAAAATAAAAGAAAACATGCATTAAAGGTGCTATACTGGGGAAATTAATATGCATTTATAAAACGGTTAGTTCCAGATTGGTCAATAGCTGTTTTTTATTCACGATAAAACACGGCTTTGACCGCCTCACCCAACGGTTCTATGTATCACTCCACAACACTCCTAGCAACCACTCTTAGCAACGTAAACATATGTTCTGAAGCTTATAGAGTAACGTTAGAGTATTGTGAGAGATTGAGTAAGCGAGTGTACCTGCATTTACATTAGACATAGCATTTTCCTTCAGGTCAGTCCTATATTCGTAATAATAAAATAAACGTTTGAATGTCCGCTGCGTTATCTTGTCCTCTTAACAGTTAAGGGGTTTTCCCTTGCCCTGACACACTAGTCATTTGTCAGTTGCGTCTTGTTTTTCCAAGTTTCAGTCCTTTCAATATAAAAATGTCTTCTCTAGTCTACTGACTGACTGGATTTAATAAATAACGGATTTAATTAAAATCGAATGAAAACACACTGCTCTCTGCTTATGTAGCCTAATCCGTATGAAATGTGCATTTCTCTCTGGCGCGTTCACTACTGCGAAGATCGCGAATCAGCATCGTCAACTTCACCTTTGCAGCCGACACTGACACAGAAAACACTTGTTCATTAATAAACAATTAAAATGTCTCCTTGCTATATTTGACATATTCCTAATCATTACTTTTGCAGGTTCTTTGTGACAGCTTTTAGGTGCTTTATTGGCAGCGCCACCCTTACATGTTACATGAAAGCGTTATCACCGCACCCCGGTTTTGTTGGGTCAGACGCATCTGCTAGCGATGGGGGGCCGAGACTGAGAAAGCTACGTGGAAAAATATGCACCAAACAAACGTTACTTTTAAATTTAGCTGTTTTCATGAATACAAAAGTTGGGTGACCCTCCCCCCAGACTAAAAAAAGTTGGATGACCCTCCCCTCAACAAAGAATAAAAAGACATGACCCTCCCCTATTTTCCTCCGTGGGGTCCATTCCATAAATACCAAACGGTCCCTTATTGCTTACAAACACTCATTCAGAGTTCAAGAATATTTGAGAGCACAGATATGGTGGTGTCTTACCTGCGGTCGGGTAAGATTGGCACCCTCCAGCCCTTGATGAAGCTCAGTCTGTTGTCTGAGAGCTCCACTTTAAGGGGCAGTTTGGGCACCCAGACAGTGAGCTCAAGAGGGGCACTCAGGTGCTCATAGCTGAAAATCACCCGAGCGTTCATGGAGCCACGCGTCTCTTTTCCATTCACAAACACATAGTCACAGTTCATGGACACCTGTTGAGGAGAGCAAAGAGAGGTTTGATTGCTTTCACCGCATCCTCTGGAGAGTCTGCACAAAACAAAAGCTCTTCACGGGCAACTGCAAGGATGCCGGTCTGTAATAGGCCTGTGAATTAAAAACACATATTTGAATAAATCGAAATGAATCACATATCAATATTTGCTATGAAATCCCCTCAAAATGATGCCGACTCCACAGCAGACTACCCGATAGTCTACACAGCAATGCTTCACGCTCAGATGGGGACCGAAAAGGCATTTTTTTAGCATCTCACATCATGAGCAACCACTGCATTGTGCTACTTTCAGCTGTTTTTGAACCAAGAATGCATCCTATGTGAACAGCTCCCCACTATTCTGTAAGTATGGTTTGCCATGCCAAGTAGCCTGCAGTTTTGTATGGGTAAGGTGTTAAATGCATGATTTTTTTTTTTTTTTACCACATGTATCACATTCTTTTAAATATAATAATTGTACTAGCTAAATAACACATTAAATTAAATGACAGGCGTAGTTTCAAATTAATGTTCTTTTAAATCAATTAGCACCAGAAAGGGTTAAAGTGTCATTCTGAGTCACTTTGAAAACCATCAAGTAAACCATGAAAATAATCCATTCAAAAGTATTTTTAAATTGAAGTCTTTTTACTTGAAACATGTTTCCTAAAATAACACCCCATAGGAATTGGGTCTGACAGCTTTTTTCCTGAGGCATTGTTTTTGTTTTTTTGAAGCAGCAGTTGTTATTCACTGCATTCTTTTTTTTTTCTGAGCACACAAACAGACACATCAATGAACACACTACACACACATTTTTAAATCTCCAAGTTGTGGAAATTTCATTAAAGCTCCCAAAGGTTTACCAAAGAAAAGTTGGTAACCCTCCCCCCTGTTATTCCTTCTGGTCTGCCAACACATTTCATATGTACAGTCAGCAGTCTTTAATAATAAATTATTTACTGTAATAGATAGCTGAAGCTTTGCTTTGGGGTTCCATCTATGATTTATCTAGGGGTCTAAGGCAGCTGACACTGTAATCAGAACCTAATCTCCCTCAAATGGAGGTCGGGAGCTGCAGTCCATCCAAGACTGGAGATTCATCATAGTGGGGGATATCTGTGTAATAAAATATGTAGGACTGCTAGACAGCTCCCTCTCTTATCCATACCATCAATACGGGGAATTGATCAGAGGAGATGTCTCTCTCCCCAGTAGCCTTTAGGAGAACCTGCGGGGAATCTCTGCTTGCCTACTTCATTTCTTTTTTAAAGGGACTGTTATTTATTGAGAAAAACTATGAATAATACTGCTGTAAAAAAAAAAACCTGGCATATGGTGAAAGAGCAGAGAGGATAACAGCACAGGAGGTACAGAGAGCGCGTTTCATGTGCAAATGAAACATTTCCTTGCTTGGCCTAAATCTAGATGAGAGAAATCTCACTAGTAAAGTTTTGATAGTCAAAAAAAAAAAAAAAAGTCATACTTTTAAGACCCCTTATTTTAGGGGTCCAAGTAGCTTTATGTATTCTTTCAAGCCAGCTGCACAGCCAATCAATTTCTTTTTCTTAGCTACACAACCTTATTTGTTCCCATCCCAGACTGCTCCAGCTGAGTACAGTGTGCTAGATCATTTTCTTTAGCCTTCCTCCTCCCCAGCACCACTGTCTAGATCTGCTATGGGGTTCTCCTTACCTTACCTTGCAGCAACCATTCCACCAAGATCATTCATACCTAAACTCAATTCTTATCAATAAAATGCTGGTAAAATCTATTTTGAGACTATTCTAAAGGGACAGTTCACCCAAAAATGAAAATCCTGTCATCATTTACTCACCCTCAAGTTGTTCCAAACCTATATGAATTTTTTTCTTCTGTTAAGCACAAAAGAAGATATTTTGAAGAATATGGGTAACCAAACAATTGATGGGCCCCATTGACTTCCATAGTATGAAAAATATATATATATTATGGAAGTCAATGGGGTCCTTACCGGCATTTTTTTTAAAATATCTTATTTTTTTTGTTCAGAAGAAGAAAGAAATTCATATAGGTTTGGAACAAGTAATTTGGTGAGTTTCCGGGTGGTGAGTAAATGATGACAGAATTTTAATTTTGTGGTGAACTATCCCTTTAAGTCAAAAACACTATGTGGCGGTATCAGAATATTGCTCTGGGGTGAGTTTCCCGTACAACGACGTAACTCGCTGCTTAACTGCCATAGTACGATGCATCGTTGAAGAAATCAACTAGCTAGTCACGACTGTTTCCCGAAACCATATTGTCGCAAAGTGGTCGTTCAATCACGTTGGTTTATGACGTCACGCACGTGGTGGAGTAATAACTTATTTTAATGAAACTATTTGAGATCGAATTAATGCTAGATATTTTGATATAAATTACAGACATGGCATCTGAAGACTATTTCTCATTTTTCTCAGTTATTTCGCTTTATTTCCAGATTCAATCAGCTCGTTCTTACATAGTTGAGCACATTCGCACATGCGCAGTCTTCAAAAACGGTGCTTTAAAACAAACTTAAAGACGTAAATTACATTTGTATGTATTCTAAATAAAAGACACAGGTTGTGCTGAATGTCAGCTTGCTTATTTTCCTCAAGATAAGGATTTATTAAGTCCACATGTCATGTAATCTAGAAACTATGCTTCTTACCACAGCTCGAGAACTGTCGTTCCAACCACACAACTTTGCGATGCTGTTTGCGAATGTTCGTTGGAACGATGGTTTCGGGAAACATCGACTCGTTGAACTATGCTGATAACGACTGAACTTGCGACCATAGTTGGCTAACGATGCTTTCGGGAAACGCACCCCTGTTTGCATCCCATCAGCCAGACTACACAATGTTAGCTCAACCAATGGCAAAAGTTCAGGGCTGTACAATGTGTTCTGTTGACCAATGGTGTATAGGGGCCGGGGGGAGTGTTCAGGTAAGTCATTATATTTGAAATGCCATTTGGCACTGCTAGAGAAAATTACACACATCACACCTTCAAACAGCTTGGATATTTCTCAAAATATTTCCTTGTAAGAGAGAATAAATGTGAATGACATGAGGGTGACAAACTGATGACAGAATTTTCATTTGTGGTTCAACTATTGTTTAACAGTAATATTAACACCCAATAAAAGTAGTCACTATTGTAACTATCAAATAGCGTGGGTGGGTGGCACACAACAGAAGCAGCAGTAGTTTTGCAGTGTTGCTCATGTCCTGTCTGGTTCCCACTGCACTCTACAGTCTCGTGAATGTGTTCCTGCTGTGCCACTTCTGTTGATGTGAGCTCAGTCTTGACCCACTTGCTCCTGGGGCTTCTAATAAACTTGGATGGATAATTTTTAAGTCAAAAGCAGTTAAGGACTGTGGGCATCACTAGCCAGCAGGGGCCGGCTGGAAGTACTTTTTACGTGCCAGCCAGCAGTCAGAGTCCCACGGAGTCACTAATCTGCCCTGGCACCTTGCGTGGTTCTGGAGGAGTGGCAAGGGCGAGGTCAGGATAGTGCCACCCATCGAGAGGCCTCCAGCTCCACACACCCGCCAGCTGTGTTTAATCCAACAAACACCTCCTGTAACCCTCCACCATCCAGGCTGCCGTCACACAGTTAAGCAGATCCACTTTTATCTGTGTTGATGGTATCATGCGAAGGCCGACTTTACATTGTTAAAGACGAACATACTGCCGATAGCTTGAAGCAGAAACTGGTGATTTGATTTAATATGACAGGTAGCTTCTACAGAAACAGAATGGTTTCGCATTTAAAACACTGGTATAAAATAGAGAGTTCCAGTCCTGAATGCCGATTGGTCAATTCAGCGCTCCAGCTCTGCTAAATTAATGGAATAACATTCTAGAGGCCGAGCTATATTGTGAATATAGTCACTGCAAAAGTGAGTTGTACCAAAAATGTTATTACCGATATTAATAATAATAATTCATTACATTTATATAGCGCTTTTCTCGTCACTCAAAGCGCTTTACATAGAAGAGGGAATCTCCTCAACCACTACCAATGTGCAGCATCCATCTGGATGATTAGTATCTATTAGTATAGTATATATATATATACCAATTAGTATATATATATATATATATATATATATATATATATATAGGGATGATTAGAAGATCCATTATAAAAATTATAAATAAATCCATTATATTGGACATTATATTGGATTTTTTTTTTTACATTTAGATTTATTTTGCTGTCAACACTCACTTAAAGTATAATAATAATAAATAAATATATATATATATATATATATATATTAATAGTTTAACAACACTGTTAAATGTAATCTTGCAAATCTCTACATGTTGTGATATCAAAATTCACTTAGATATCACTTACGTAGCACTTAAATGACTGTGTTAGTTTATTTTAGTCAAAATAGTATTATATTTTATTGTAGCTAAATCATCAGTTATCATATATAAAATAAAATTAATTTTTAATAATTATCAGCTTATCTGTTTTAGCCAGGATTTAAAAATGTTATTATATACAGTAAATACATTAAGTGCCATCCTTCCACCATGTATATTACATATGATCTGATAAACATGACTCAGAGTGGTTACTATTTTGCATATTTCGTAGTACAACAGAAATTCTGTATCGACCAATCAGTACCGAAACTATCCAATTCATAATATTTATGCTTTACAATTAACCTGGGATAGGAGAAAGTATTTTAACATTTAAAAGAACAAAATACATCATCTTTAAAGGCCGAAGATAATCACATGACATTTGCTATTATTATACATTATACATATTATTCAGTGATTGCACCGGAATCAAGGTGCGTGACTCATCTATACGTGGTGATTCATGTCTAAATGTGCGTGTTTGCTGTGTTGGGAATGTGTGCAGTGAGGATTCCCGGAATGGGAACGTGTGTTCTCAGATGCCTCGTGTGACTAGCTGAGCTTTGAGAGGAGAGATCAGCTGGGAGAGACTGTTCACAGATTCCTGCTCCAAAACACAAAGCCCCACAGGGTCTCATCATTCAACACACAGATATAACACACAGAGCAATGTAGTAACTATACCATCCAAATGTGTGCACAAATTTCAAAAGATACACCTCACTGGTCTTATTTTATTACCAGCCTGTATACAGAACCTGCGGCAAACATGATATTAAAAGTCATTTCCATGCATGCGGCATAAAACGTCATTCTCACAGCTCTACATGTAACCATCTGTTCTGGTGTCCCTGTGCTGAAGTAAAAGCTTTGGCTCTAGGCAAATAAGCCGTGTTACAATAGATCCTCGTGACTACCTTTTGAATAAGATAAGCTAAAAAGATGTTAGTGGCCCTGTAACCTTTGCCTTCTTAAGACGCTTTTTTTGCCACTGCACAGAGCATTTTATTGAACTGTCAGGACTCATGTTGTCTCAGCTTGAAGGGCTCATCTTGAATTAGCCTCCAAAGTTCAATAGCCCGGGCGGCCAAAGCAAACCCACTCAATAACACCAGAGCTAATGCTCTGCCCAGGCACTGCGGCACACAAGGCTATTCTGAATCTTAAAACAGATAAACAACGGATGCCCTCACGGCCCCTCTCGGATGACTTATGGATCTCAATCTTGGCGGACAGATGACACTCCGAGGCATATTATTATTTCGCTACATTTTTGATACGGTTTATAGTCGAATGGGATTTCTCCTTTCAGATTCTGTCGTGCTATGGAACAGATGGTGAATATTGTTGAAATGATTGTTTCCTTCAGCAAAGGACACTGCAAAATGTTTTCGTCCTGTATTTACAAGCCCTCAGGTGGAACCGACTGCCCCCTTGTGCAAATAAAGAGAAATAAATTCATTCATTGACTCAAACACACAACCTTAGCGCTTGAATTGAGACGGAACTTAATCCAAGAACCAGATTATGAGGATTTAAAGCAGTAGTTCTCAAACCTTTTTGACCCAAAGGCCACCTACTGTACTGTAATCTAATGGATAATGTTATCTTTGTTTTGTTTTTTATCACTCTAAGGGCCAGATTTACTCTTTTGATGTTAAAAACAATCCTGTCAGAATCATGCTAATTTGACCTGTTTAGTAAATCTGGCCCTAAAAGTCATACACTACTGTCAAAAATATGTCCATATTGTTGTATGAACAAACCCCTCTGTACAAACCTAATAAAACTGGAAGGTTTGATATGCAAGTGCTACTTGCTCAGTGCACGTGAAAGAGAAAAAGACTGTAAAGATATGTACTGTAATTGAAATCTACAGATGCAAATAGATAAAGACACAATAAAAACTCAAATGTGTATTGTATTGTAGTCTTTCCAGTAGTCTGTTCAAGATAAGTTTTGGCTGCAAAATAGCCTAAAAGCTCAAAATTATCCAGTGGCTGAAAAAAGGAATGGTTTGTCTGCAGTGTCTTGCCTTAATAAAAATAGCTTTGGTGCACTGCTTTCTAGGAGACTATTCATTTAAAAGCATTAAACACAGGTCAAGTGTGTGATGTCTGCGGCTGTTCGGTGGGAGATGTTGTTCTGTAGAGCACTGAACATTTTTGATGTACTGTCTAAGACTGAAAAGGCATCGATCCCTCTAGGGGATCACAAAAGCAGTGGCCACAGGAGCATATATAAACTCAGCTTAAATTAGGTTTTGATGGTCATTTTATGGTCTCTTAAGCTGTCCGCGATTGATTATGAGAATAGTAGACGACATCCTAGTTCACAAAACCTCTCAACGTGGGCGGGACGTACCTTGACGATGTCCTCGTTGAATGACTTGCACTGCACAAAGGATGACACATCAGTGACTGCTCCGTTTATCTCAATGGAAACCACCTTGACAGGGATGGCCACAGTTCGGCCAGTAAGAACTGCCGTGTTGATAATCTCAGTGTCCTGAATATGGAAGAGAGAGAGAGCATGAGTCAGGAGGTTAGCAGAAGTTCACTGCTACAAAAATCTGAATGTTCAGGAAAGCCCCGGAGTCAGTGCTACACTGCTTAAATACTATCTATTTTCAATTCAAAAGCCACGAGCAAGGAAAATGTCCAATCAGTAAAAAATCCAGTCGACTGGTTTTAAAACTCGAGACACCTGAAATCAGAAGAGCTCACATCCCAGGAATGTGTAAAATATGTGTATTTTTGATAATTAAATAGCATGGTTATTGTAGAATAGTGAAAATATTCAATTCAATTCAAGTAAGGTAGTTGCTGTAGTGGTTATGTTTAGATATGGAGTAGGATTAAGGGGTGTAGAATATGGTCATGCAGAATAAGGCGTTAATATGTGCTTTATAAAGTACTAGTAAACAACCTATATGGTAGTAATATGCATGCTAAAAAGCAACTAGCTAATAGTGAATAGTGTTCCCTAATCTAAATTGTTAACAAGTAATTCAATATTGTATAATACATGTCTACTGTCTACAATGCAGTCACCCGCTACATCATATAAACACTCTCAAGAAGAAGAAAAACACACACACATAATACCTTAAATGCACCACAAGCGGATGTCACTACATGAATCACAACAAGGGTTACAACCAACCATCATTGGAAAAGAGAAACAAATTCATCCTGACATCACAAGACAACTCAAGTTACTACTTGTAACATCATCATCAACAATAACAATGTAGATAAAAGTGGCATACAGTCAAACAATGCAACCATATTCATTATTCATGCCCCAGTGCATGCTGGGAAGCAGGGCCGGAGTAGGGCCCATTTTCAGCCCGGGAGTTTAATGCCGCTTTCCATGGCTCTCTCACTGAAAAAGAAATAGACACTTGCGCTTTCCGAGTCCTGTGTAAAACTGCCTTTATTTCTAAGTGGCACTGCTGGTCCAATTTATGAGCCGCCCACCGGGAATTCTCCTGATGGCCACTCCGGGCCTGCTGGGAAAAGTGCAAATGGGGATAAACCACAAAACCAGTACAGGCCAATACAACTCAAAAAGGCATTAATCTAACTCAAATGATGTGCTTAGTTTGTCTGATTTAAGAAAGTTGTATTTTTTATCATAAATCATAACTGAAATGCTGCATTGGGATGCATTTCTTGTTTTTATTAAAGTCCTGTAAGTTTAACAATCAATGCTAAGTAAATATTTGGTTATTTTTCAGCATTATTTCCTGGAACTCACATGACTTTCATAGATCCTCTGCTTTAAATTGAAATCGAAATTTGGTTGTATTCCGAATGTGTCATGTAAATGTAGTGACCATACTATCAAAACCTGATTAAGCTAATATTCTGTTTTTCTGAAATATACTTGTATTAATTTGTACAGAATTCTGTCATATAAACGGCTTATTAAAGGGATAGTTCAACTTAAAATGAAAATTAAGTCATAATTTACTCACCCTGGTGTTGTTCTAATGCTGTATGCCCTTCTTTGTTTTATGAACCACAAAATGAGAATTTTTGATTTTTTTTTTAAATATGGCTCGTCAATATAATGGCAGAGAATAATGACCAGCATCAAGCTTTTTTTAAAAAAGACATGAAAGTATCACAGAATGATCCCATGTGACACGTACTGTATATTCAAAGTGTTCTGGGGGTATACGATAGGGTTGGCCTTGGTCTTTTATCCACAATTAGTACAAGCCTGCTGTAGCGGACCCTGTCCGAATGATGGCCAAAACTTTACTGATGAGTTTTATGAAGTTTATTGTACTTCACACAAAAGATGAAGCGTCTGTTTTCACTCCAGAAAATGTCATTAAATAATACATTTCAGTTTGTTTTTCACCAAACCCTATCGTATACCCCAGAACACTTGGAATGCAGAATGTGTCCCATGGGATCATTCTGTTATACTTTTGTGTCTTTTTTAAAAAGCTTGATACTTGTCATTATTCACTGCCGTTATATGTGATGCGATCTGGGAAAACCTGTCAGATGTCGGGCCGTTTTCAGGAAGATCAAAAAATCCGTTTTTTGTAAACAAATTTTTTTTCATTAAATTATTATTCCATAACATCTTGTCTCTTATCTCTGAAAATATCTTGGCAAAATTCCCTTGTTTAGTGCAGAAAAATAGCGATTTATAGTGGCAAGCTGAAAGTACTCTCTTTCTCTAATGCGACCATTTCTCTAACGCCCGGCGGAGGTGCAAAAAAATCCCCCATACCTGTCCGTCTCTTAACACTACAAAAATAGTTTACCTATCAAAATAAACCACATAACATGCACAGTGAAGGTGTATCAGTGCGCATTTCACGCCAATCCTGTTTAAACTGTAACGACGCGCAGTTTTATAACATTATCTCGAGATGGAGGAGAACAAGAAAACAACGGAGCCTGAAATAGCTGCTCACTTAAACGATCTTGCTCGCCTCAAACTGCTAATTCCTGATGTCAGTACAATAAATGATGTCATAATGGACTCACAGGATGAATTTTGAGTTTGTAAGCTTTCAAATAAATGATGATTACTAAACTATGTGATATGAAAAAAAAGGCAATAAAAAAGAGTGCCAAGTGTCAGGTCAGCAGGATGTGACAGTTAATTAAACCTGTTTTTCTCAAAATTCCGTTCCTGAAAATCATAGCGATCAGCCAACTTCAGATAAACATATATTTTGCTACCAACAAGCTATGAAAAAAATAAAAACAGACTTGGAAAGGGCTTGATACCAGCTTTCATATGGATATACACTCACCTAAAGGATTATTAGGAACACCATCTAATACTGTGTTTGACCCCCTTTCGCCTTCAGAACTGCCTTAATTCTACGTGGCATTGATTCAACAAGGTGCTGAAAGCATTCTTTAGAAATGTTGGCCCATATTGATAGGATAGCATCTTGCAGTTGATGGAGATTTGTGGGATGCACATCCAGGGCACCAAGCTCCCGTTCCACCACATCCCAAAGATGCTCTATTGGGTTGAGATCTGGTGACTGTGGGGGCCATTTTAGTACAGTGAACTCATTGTCATGTTCAAGAAACCAATTTGAAATGATTCGAGGTTTGTGACATGGTGCATTATCCTGCTGGAAGTAGCCATCAGAGGATGGGTACATGGTGGCCATAAAGGGATGGACATGGTCAGAAACAATGCTCAGGTAGGCCGTGGCATTTAAACGATGCCCAATTGGCACTAAGGGGCCTAAAGTGTGCCAAGAAAACATCCTCCACACCATTACACCACCACCACCAGCCTGCACAGTGGTAACAAGGCATGGTGGATCCATGTGATCATTCAGTTTACGCCAAATTCTGACTCTACCATCTGAATGTCTCAACAGAAATCGAGACTCATCAGACCAGGCAACATCTTTCCAGTCTTCAACTGTCCATTTTTGGTGAGCTCTTGCAAATTGTAGCCTCTTTTTCCTATTTGTAGTGGAGATGAGTGGTACCCGGTGGGGTCTTCTGCTGTTGTAGCCCATCCGCCTCAAGGTTGTGCGTGTTGTGGCTTCACAAATGCTTTGCTGCATACCTCGGTTGTTACGAGTGGTTATTTCAGTCAAAGTTGCTCTTCTATCAGCTTGAATCAGTCGGCCCATTCTCCTCTGCCCTCTAGCATCAAACAAGGCATTTTCGCCCACAGGACTGCCGCATACTGGATGTTTTTCCCTTTTCACACCATTCTTTGTAAACCCTAGAAATGGCTGTGCATGAAAATCCCAGTAACTGAGCAGATTGTGAAATACTCAGACCGGCCCGTCTGGGACCAACAACCATGCCACGCTCAAAATTGCTTAAATCACCTTTCTTTCCCATTCTGACATTCAGTTTGGAGTTCAGGAGATTGTCTTGACCAGGACCACACCCCTAAATGCATTCATGCAACTGCCATGTGATTGGTTGATTAGATAATTGCATTAATGAGAAATTGAACAGGTGTTCCTAATAATCCTTTAGGTGAGTGTATAATCCATAATTATATGTAATAGGTCAAATTTCACCATGATGTGGGTTTTCCCAAATCGCATCACATATTGACGAGCGTGAGGGGGACAAAATAATTATTTTTTCATTCTCCTTTCATGGTCCATAAAAGATAGAAGGGCATACGGCATTAGGACAACAACAGGATGAGTTAATTATGATTTAATTTTCATTTTAGAGTGAACTATCCCTTCAACCTGACATAGTCGTGGTTTCGCTTTTTAAAAATATTAAAAGAAGTGAACATAACTCAATATACAGACAAGTGAAAGCGACGTAACAGTGTTATGACCTACATTTTCTAGTTAATTGTCTTGTGTGCTGTGTCAAGGACATTAATGAGAATTAATGAGCTGAATTACTAAAATGAATTAAAATAAATGGCAAGAGCATCTTCAGTAATGTCCACAAGAGATAAAGCAATATTTTGATTACATAATGTTCCCCTAGCTGTGAAGCATTTAAAGATCTTTTCTGGAATCAAGGCTAAACCAGGATATGAATCTACATCTAAAAACGGTTACAATAGTAAAAGAGAAGAATACATCCTGTAAAATGTATGAAGCTTGAAGAAAAGGATGCACGTGTTCAACAGTGTCATTTGACAAACTCAAATGGGATTGAGGTTCTCATTCACTTCGTACAAACCTCTCGGGCTACGGCAGTTACAGCACTCCATGGTAATGGATTAACTTTTAAAATACTCTTGTTCATGAGCTTCCCAATTTAAAAGTTTTCCTGTTGGATGACACATGCAAATAAATCTATGCTTTCAATTACATCTCAAAAGCTGAAGCCAATTAAAGAGCACATTGGCTTTCCAAGAAAAAATCAATTCATTATTTTGGATAGAATTGCTGCAGGGATGTTGCACAACTAACTGTAAATTATTTCCCTTGTGGCCCACAGGAATAAAGCAAAGATTATGCAGCTCTCTCTCCCTCAAGCTTCAATCAAAACAGCACATTCGAGGAGAAACTTTCCACTGAGCCCCTTTGCTTTAAAACAGGCATTTAATATAGTAGAAATAAAAGCATGCTAGTATGAATAAAAAATCCGCAGTCTTATTTGAACTGGTTTTCAATCAACATCACTTTGTGTTGTTTTTTAGAAACATTTTACATGTTTTTATTTCCAGAGTGCCCTTTCAGGTCACCAGGGTTGACAATAATGTATTCCACATAAAATGACTCGACTCTTCATTTGGAAAAACGTATTTTCTTTTCGCTTTGCTATGCTAAACTGCTTTTAAGGTGCGAGACCAGTCATTGATAGTGATAATACATGTCAACTAACCCGGATCATAACCCAACAGTCTTCTAATACTCTAATGAGAATTAGTTGACATGTAGTTGCAAAGTTATAGTTAGTAGAATGTCTAAAGTGGACTATCGAAATAAAGTATAACCATAATAACAATCACATTGGAATGGCACTATAGGATTTATCACTTGTCAGATTATTGCATCACAAGTCAGGCTGTATGACTCATTTCATAAAAAAAAATATAAAAAAAAATCTTTATTCACATTTTTAGCATGAGAAAAGTCACCAGATGAAATGGGTCATAAATGTTCGACTTGCAAATAACGTCTGAATTAGGTTCTCTTTAATATCTCCCCACTGAGCAAATGAGTTATTAGCTGAGAATTACTCTGATAGCTTTAGCTGAAACTGCATAATCATAATTTTCATTCAAAGTGCATTACTGGCCTGCCTGCCTTGTCTAAATGGAAGTCTTGGGTACTTGCACTAAGAAATAAAATTCATTATATGCCCTTGCAATGGCTTTTCATCCTGCAGCCTAGCTCAATTCTTTCCCTGACATCTCATTTTTATGCAAGGTAAACTTTAAAGGTCAACAACATCCACCCATTGAATTTATTTAATTCATACGATTCATGTTCAGGAAAAGCCTTTTGTGCCGGTGTTGCCTACCGCTGTCATTTCCTCCACTCCAAGCAAAAAGCTGAACAGATGGTCATGGACACACAGGGACTCTCAGCAAAGGAAGCCGATTCAAATCCAGGTTTATTTCCAGCAAATAATAACTAAGCACAGAAAAAACTACAAGAATAACGACATTAAGGTTTATCTCAGAATTTGAGTATCTCAAAAAGCTGTGGTACCCATGCTGACTTATCAGATGATAATACCATGGACTTTGTACTTTGATGCCATAGTATTACCATAAGATATTATGATAAAAAATTATTACTCTATGAAAGAAAAAAAAACACTAAATTTTTTGTGACTCAATTTTAAAGAACCCATCATGCGAAAAGGAAATCTCTTAAATTATTGCATAAAACTTTCAGGTTATTTCAAAAAATTTTCTAGTGATAAAGTATGTTTACAAGCTGCTTAATTTATAAAATGTAATACAAATGAAAGCAACATTTATGAATTAAAACAAAATCCATAAAAATGATCCCATGATGATCTCCTAAAATGTTCTATATATCAAGTGCCCGACGGAACCCTTCAAGGTTCTATATAGACCATACCATAGTATTCCTTTAATTTTTACTATGATATACAGTCAAACCAAAATGTATAATACACCTTGCTATCCTAACTTACATAAATGAACTATAGTGTCCTGCACCCACTATAAAAAATATAACAAATAATATATGGTGTCTGGATAATTTTTGGTTTGACTGTATACCACTACTTTGATTATTGATTATTACACGATTCTCATGGTAATGCCGTGGTAAGAATACAATGATACATGTCCAAAAAACCTAAAAACAATAACAATGATAATTTTTGAATCATAGTAATATAGCGCTCTACTCTAACACAAAGACAGGTCAACGCTGCCCCAGCCCATAACTTCACTCGGAATCATTTTTAAATTGACAGCGATGTGTGAGCGTGCTGGGGAATGCAAATAAGAGTATCATTCTCGTGGCGGGCAGTATTTACAGTGACAGACAGCGAGAGCCGAGCGGTCTCACATGACGGGTGAAACAGCCAGCTCAGATGGATTCAGACAGCTTTAGCTGTAAATAACAGCAAGGGAGCTTTTTGCAAGCCATTAAACACTTCACACACAGTCAGAGCAAGGTAAACCTGAGCCTCTTATTCACACAAAAGGATACCAAAGATACAGGCTATTTGATATAAAACACTGCCGAGGTGAC
Source organism: Rhinichthys klamathensis goyatoka (assembly GCF_029890125.1). Lineage (NCBI taxonomy): Eukaryota > Metazoa > Chordata > Actinopteri > Cypriniformes > Leuciscidae > Rhinichthys > Rhinichthys klamathensis. The sequence continues at coordinate 124,941 of NW_026606931.1, forward strand.
AGACTGCCCTTATGATGAGATTCTTCTAAGCTATTTACAGTTTTGTGCACTGTACTACGAATTGCTTGGTGTAGAGGAGCAAATGGTTTATGGGTTTTAACAAGGATGTATGTTGCTGTGGATGCATGTTGCTTGCAATAAAATATGACCATTTTACAGTTTCGTATTTCGTAACCAATTTGACTTCCATGACATAAAACAAGATATTCTGACTGATATTTCAGACTGAAACAGGATTTTTAACCTTCAAAGTAAAGCAAGACTAGATTCAATTAAATACTATGAAAATTGTTTCAGTTATGACTCCCCCCCCCCCCCCCCCCCCCCCCGTTTGATTTAGTCTATTTAGTTTTGTATCAACTACAATGTGATTTTCTTGACCGAGATCTGGCAGAAACAGATAACTAATTGTACAAATTTTCAAATAATTATTATTTTGATTGTTTGATATTTTAGTAATTGTTTTATTTTATTTTTTATTGTTCACTTTTATTTATCTATATGTTTGTATATGTCTATTGCTTTGGCAATATTGTGCTATTGTACACATTCATGCCAATAAAGCTAATTTGAATTGAATTGAATTGAATTGAACAGGAGATTTTCCCGCTTGGGCGAGCGATCAGCGGACAGCTTTCCCTGCGCATGAAACCCCCCATATGCCAGCAAACCAATTACAGCAAAAATTTGCAAATAAATAAATGACAGAACCAACATTTTATCATGTAAGCTTTATGGTACACTTCAAACAAGGGAATTTGTTGATTTGGAAATAGTATTAATACTAATTAGTGAGTCCACAAATGGCTTGGGTATGCAGAGCATTCGCAGCTTATATTATATATATATATCTATATATAAATAATTTGTTAGACTTTACAGGATTAAGGGTCAAGTTAGTGTTAAATTCCACAGGTTTAGAGCCTGAGAGGAAAAAATAAGGTCATGATGACCTTACGTCCAGAATCTCCTCTTTCATATCCCCTGCTCTGAAAGTGTTTGCATGATACAAGTCCCAATTGGAAGGCCGTGACATATTTTATTTATGATGTACTATTGAAGCAGGAGCAGCAGTGAAGCCCATGTAGCCAACACATCATCTGTCCCCCGCGTGCTTATCGAGGACTGCCTTCACATGCCAAAACCCAGCTATTTCAAGGGAACGCGCGGAGCTGATCCTGTGTGAGTCTCTCACTGGCCGAGCTTGAAAGAGCAGTTCATGGTAATGGAGATTGAGAGACTGGCTTTGTGAGGTAAGAGGGATAATTGTGGCCACACTGAGCTTGTTGGGAAAAATGGCTGAGGTTACACATAAGTCATAGCTTTTCATTTGTAGGGCCAAATGTCTGAGGCCACCTCTCAAAATGACTCTATGAAGAACAGAATTGTCCAGAACGTGTTCTTCATTTGCAGAAATCAGTATGTTTACATGTACTCATTTTCTTCAATCGATATGAATTCAATTCCAATTTCAGATTCAGAAAGTTCTGTTTATGAATCCCTAACTTTACATTTCGATTCATTTATTTGTTTACATATGCATTACATGTATTGTATCACTGTGTGATAATGCTACCGCAAACACAATATCCATTTTTACCTTGATGACACATCTAAAAAGAAAGCATACAGTGTGTCACAAGATTTTTTTTGGCAGATCAGTTCGTAAGACGTAAAACATAAATAAATACGCATTCGTAAGATGTAAAACATATGTTAACATACATATCACTTCACTGTGCATGTGCGCAAGGTATATTTAAATAGGATACAAATATTTTCTGAATACTGATTAGTAATAGTTATTTTTTTGTTATAATATAATATAATAGTCACTAGGGATGTCAATTTACAAAAATTCCCACAAACGATCGTTCTTTAAATTAACAATCAATTTATCGTTAACTTTTTTTTAACATTTTTTTTTTAAATAAAGCTTGGCTTTACAGTGTAGGGAATATGACCGTCACTATACAAGTGCTTTTAAATTTGCTGACATATTTGAAGTTTTCTATTTTCATAGCAAGAACAAATTAACTGCATGCTTTACATGAAAATGTGATGTTTTAACAGTACAAAACAGATAGACTTGTCTCATCTATCGTTGAAAAGGTCTCAACAAGCAGAATACAACAAGCATACTTGTTTCGGTTAGAGACCAAAATATACCAAGTATTTACATAAAAAATACGCAGAAGACGAACGTGTAAACAGTATACACGTGATGCTTTTGAGCCACATTTTGGTTTGTAACTTGGCGAAACATTAGTAAACCATAGTAGATCGCATATCTTTATTTAGAGCAGGGGGTCTCGAACAAGCCTGTGTAGATGACGGAGCGACATGACATGCTGCTTGGCTAAAGCTATAGGATCGCGACACAATCATGATGCAGTTTGACGATGTTGAGAGACTAATTAGACGCTGTTTTACAGCAGTAACACGCTTGGATTGGTTCGATCGCTCAGATTGACAGGTCTTTACCACGCGCCATAGAATAAGAGCGCACAGCTGAAACATCGCTGGAAGATCATCACTCATCAACCAGGATCTTATTACTTGTCTATTCAATGCACTTTTATCGTGGCATTTACACAAGTAGTTCTTAAGTTCAGTGAAATCACTTGTTTGGAGGGTTTTTTGGACTCTTGGTTAATTATATTTCAAAATAAATGGCAAGCCTACTTTATCCGTTGCATGGCGTGAAGACATTAATACACTTAGAATATGTAACTACAGTGAGCTCGCTTAATTTTTCTGTGTGTGTTTGCTGAACGTGTTTTCCCCGAGCCGCATTAAAACTATGCAATCTAATGGTGACTTTGCTTAATCGACCATCGATAAGTTTTACTCGATTATATCATTATCGACAACTAATCGATTGTCGATTAATCGTTAGCATCCCTAATTGCCCTAATCTGGTCTGTGCTTGCCCTTTGCTTCATTTGGACTTTGAGTTAGTTTTGCACTGTTCTCAGTTCAGTTTTCTGCATGTGTTTTCTTTGTTCATGCTCATCTGTTGCCATGGTTTTTGATTTGCCCTCATGTGTCTCACATGTGTCTTGTTAATTACCTCGTTTAGTCGTTGATAGGTGTTGTTTTGCTTCTTGTGTTTTTGTTTCCAGATAACCTGAAGAAGTGTTGAGTTTATTTTTTTATTAATTACAATTTTGAGTTTATAATGATTAAACTACTGCATGCGATTAGATCCTGCCTTTATTATTTTTCTTTTTTATCGCAACCCTTGCTGGCAATAATATAATATTTATTATATTTTTATTTTATATATCTGATTTTCAGTGTGGTCTCAGACTTTGGAGAGCAGTCTATATATATACAGCCTCTCTCTCATAATCTGCTTTGTATCCATGGATTTATACATATGATAATTCGGAAATTCAAAAGAAATGCGTGTGTGTGTCTCTGCTCTGTATGTAGGATACTCATTAGATGCACCGAATTTGAATGTGGCTCTGTGGGTGTATGAAGTGGGATTTGCTCGCCTAAATAAGTGCAGAATTAATTTCGTGTGCTTGGCATGCAACATATAGGTTCTGCCATTGTTGTGTCTATAAACACCTCTTATATGAGCCTCTCTGATTGCTTCCTACTTCCAAATCCCCCAATGAGGGTGAACAGACCTCTTGAGTACTTAGAAAATGTAAAAAGAAGGTCTTTTCATGCATAAAGCCCACATAAATACATGGCATATTGTGTATATCCCATATCTTCCAGCTACAGAACACACACATCCGTGCGTGTTTAGCTACACAATCTAGTGAGCTGCCTCGCTGCCTACTGCCTACATAGACAACTGCCCACTCTGGTAGTGTCCTAACTGGTATAGACCCTCGTAATGACTGATTTGGAATAGACTACATAGCCTAAAAACGTATACAAAAAGGCCAGACTAACCGGTAAATTACTGTTAAGAAATCATGTGTGAACAAGACCTTTTCAAAAATGCCAGTAAATCAGTTCTGGCAATTTCCCGGTATGAGAGCATTACCAGTAAATTACCGGTATGCTGCCGTTTATGATCAAAGAACATGATTACTGGTATGAGCATGTACTGTATGAGGTCAGAACACACTGATTTAAAAAGTCTGCTTTGGGCCAATTATAAAGCTCTGTCGGAGCTGTTTACGGTAAGTTACAGTGGTTCAGGATTACATGCACTGCTTGACCAATATAATTAAATAGGCAAATGCTTGAGAGTCTATGATTGGGTCATTATTCCAGTGAAAATTATGTTTCTAGCATGTTATATGTTTGGCAACAGTTATTCTAACCCTAATTGATGGAGTGCGTAGCTTTTCATTTCTTAAACAACCATGTAGGACAGTGGTTTTCAAACTTTTTAAAGAGCGATCCCTTTTTTTTTTTTTTTTTATTGACACGACCCATACAGTAGTATACAACAATCTCTTAAAGATGCAATCAATCAGGCCATAATATAAGCAAGGCGGTGCCAAGTGTGTGTGTGTGTGTGTGTGTGTGTGATGCTGGTGGAGCGAATGAGTGTGTGTGTGTGTGTTTATATATATATATCTTTTGTCATCTTCATTTATATAGCGCTTTTAACAAAGGATTGTTCCAAAGCGGCTTTACAGTGATAATAGGAAATTAAAGTAACAGAGATTGTTCTGGTTCTAAAGGTAAAGTTGATAATTCCGCGAATAACTGCAATTGCAGATTTCGAACAGAGATGGCGACAAAGAGGAAAAACTACGGACTGCAGCTTTAAATTCATTGAAAGTCTTTGGGATGTGCTGGAGGAGACTTTAGTGCTGGACTCCTGCATTTTCAATACAAGATGTTGAGCAATAGTTGATGCACCTCTGGATGGAAATAACATCACAGCATTTATTTCCATGAAGAGGTACATGCATTTTTGAAATAAGGTCTGTGGTGAACACAAGCTCAAGATATTTTCACCTTTTATTCTACAATATGAAATACATCAGTAATGCCCTCTTCTAATTTTTTTTTTAGCTTTTACTTGTCCTGTAAAAGACTTTTGCTAACAAGTGGCTAACTGGGACTACAGAGGTTGTCGATTAAATGAAACGTCATCAGCTGAATGGGTAAACTCTGTTCTGTTTTGCCTAGTTTCCATTTTCTCTTGGTTGTCATACAGTAGTTATTCTTTGTTTAATTGATTAGAGTCTAACCTGTCACTCATTGCCACTGTATGTTTAAACCCTCAGTTGTCTTCTGTTCTTTGTCTTGTGTTGAAGTTTAATGCTGTTGTTTCTGTGTATTAGTTCCTGGTGTTTATTAAATGTTATGTCATTGTTCATCTGGTACAGTTTAGATTTTTTTTTAACGTTTTGTTATTATATAATTTTTAACTTGAATGGTACGAAACTTTTCTAACTTTTTTCAAGTTCACTTTTTTAAACTTTTCAATTCAGCAATAATCTGCCAAGTGTCATCTTTAAAAAGAGACCAATCTTAAGTCTTGGAAATGTGATTTTCAGGTACATGCTCAAAAAGTGAATAAATGGACTATAATTACTGCATAAATATAATTTAGTTTCATAATGCAAATACTACAAGAATATACTACAGAATACAAAATATTAAATAAAAAAACATTATCAAACAAAATGATCTGACCGACAGGTAATTTCCGATGATTGAAATCACAGAGTTTACCGGTATTTTGGTACTGATGTGTGAATGGTATCTTACTAAAAAGATGGAATGTTGTGAACAGCATCTGGTAATTTTACAGTAATTTACCGAGATTACTGTGTGATGTTTTTATAAGCAATTTTTATCGATTCTTTTCAGTATTCAATGAATTATAAATATAAATATAGCAGCAAGCAGCAATTAGCGGGGTTCAGGTGTTTTAAGACCTTCATGCCAACTATCCTGTTAAAGTCTAGGCCAACCTGAAATGTAGGGCTGACAGCCTGACACCATAAAATATCTATAATGGAGAATATGCTAAAACACATTCACAAAAGAATGAAAGGCTTAAACAATAATATAGACTAAGCATGCTTACACACGCACATGCACACATTTTGTTTTAGATACAGATATTTGAAATATATGATGGGTAACAAAATGTTTACTGCAAGTGTCCTCTGTAAAACACCATTTTCAGGTTTCACATTATTCATAATGTAGCACAATTGTCAAAACTAATGTTTAAATATATATGAAGTGATTGATTTTGATTAAATATGATTGTAAATGTTATAATAGGGATTTTTTTTATTTCTAAATATGAATTATAGAAACACATTAGTAAGTAGTAAGAAAAAAAAACCATAAACAAGCAGAGGACCACTCATAGCTTGCTTTCATTTAAATGTGTCTGTTTTAAAAGTGTCCGTTTGTCTCCACTAAAGCAAGGCACATTTTCCATGTGAACAATTAAAGAGGTAAATTATGACAAAGTCATTTGTAATGTTATTTTAATGATTTTATAAAGTTTAAATATGATTTCAAATGCAAAACCCTTGAAAATAATTATTTTACAGAGCAGAATGAGCCAATGAGTGCTATCCTCTGCTATTGTGTGGTGGTTTTGTGTTTTAGATATAGATATTTAACCCCTTTATAGGCAAATATCGGTTTATTTGTGTTCACATACATGCAGACAGCGTCCGTTGGGCACTTAGTTCAAAAGTGTGCACATTTGGAGAAATATTGATTTATTACCACGTTTGCAAAATATTTTGTCATATACAATAACCTTTTGATTTATTTCCCACTGAATTATGCGATCTAAAGAGCTGAAAGAGCGTTCAGAGCGAGCTCGGTCTCTCCTCTTCCTAATTTGCATCAGTTTATGACTCGTCGCACGTTCATTTGATCTCTTCAGCTGTCAATCATTGTACGTGAGTCAACATAACCATACTCTTGCCCTTTGCATGACACTTTCCTGTACATTTCCTTGCCCTGTGCTCTGTGAAGAATGAACCAAAGAAACATTTCTACACTTGAAATAAGAAGCTAATAAACACACGAATAAGATGGTTGATGGTTTGTGTGTGATTTTCATATTTTAGTATTTTAATATGAATAAAGAATGTTTAAAGTCCCTGCAAAGTAAAAATTAAGTATGTGTTCTGAGTTTGTCACACCACAGAAAAATGTGTTATTAGCCACCCAGACAAATTTGAATGATAAAAAAAGCCGGCAAGTACATAAAGTAAGCTATCAAAATCTTGAAAAAATGAGCAGTATTCTCTGCTCTCAAACGCTGGGGGCGTGTCTGCTGGCTGCGCTGAAACCACGCCCACTCGCGGGAAAGCTGCCGACGGTGATATTTGTGATACTGCTTTCGGGACGGGGAGATGAAGGCCGAGGCGGGAGATAGTCGGTTCGGCCCCATTCACCAGTAACAGCGGATTATCAGTGAATCCCAGTTGTCTCCGACGAAAGTTTATAAAACTATCCCGTGTAAAATGATCGCTACAGAGGCGGGTGTTGGCGGTGATCCTCAGCTCTCCATCAAGGTTGGCTCTTCACAAAATTAATCCACCTCTTCTTGATGTGATCGTTTTTAGGAAATTTAAATAAAGACACCGATCTGTTTAGTACATGATCGCATCCAGGTAGTAGCCTACGCATTTCCGTGTCGAAGGCATAGCTAGCTAGCAAGCAAACTGTAGGCTGTAGTAACTAATAGTACTGACAGTAAGTCGCGATTGGGTGGCCTCAGTGCGTCATCAAGTAGGGGCGTGTCCAGGAGCTCAAGGGCTCCAGTGCGTCATCGAGCCCTGTTTTAGCCCCGCCCAAAAAATCCGTAAAATAGCAATGGTGAAAAACTGTTTAACGGTCTAACTCCACAATTCAGTAATTCACAGTTCACAGTCTTTGTAATATGTTTTAGCAATACATTTCTAACATTTATAATGGGTTTAGAATTTTTTTTTAGAATTGCCTTTACAGGGACTTTAAATTATACGTAGCGATCAGCCGCACACTGTAAAACCCAACAAGTTCAGCTAACTCAAAACATTTGAGGACACCGATTACCTCAATTCAATTAATTAGATAAAATAAGTACTCTGGACATAGTTTAATTGAGTCCACTAAAACAAGGATATTTCTTAATACACAATTAAACTTCACTGCATTCCAATACTTTATATAACTGAAACTTCACTATATTGAGTAAAACCACTGAAATTACAAACTTTAAATGATCTCAGAGTGCTTGCAGTTACTGCTAGCTCACAATATCACACACAAAGTCAAATCCAATAACTTAAGCTAACTCATAACATTTGAGGACACCGATTACCTTAATTCATTACATTTTTTAGAAACCAATAGTTATGAGTATTCTGAAGTAATTTCAGTTGAGGTCACTAAAAGAAGATATACATTGCAGTCAAGAATTAAAGTGATTCATTAATTGACGATTGAGCATTAGTGAAGAACACCTGCTGCTAACAAGCAGAATCATTAAAGGAACGAGAAATAATGAAAGAGAAACAAAGAAACTACAACTGACTTCATCCACAGTCTTAGATGAAATCAACTGAAGATAAAAGACGTTAAATCTCTCAAGATCTCAGCAGAGGAGGATTAAACCACTCCACAAACAGCATTACCAGCTTCACTTATTACTAACCAGTTTGACTGTATTTGTGTCACGGGTCTACAGAAGTTGTTATTGAGAATTAACAGAGGTTTATATGTTGATGATTTATTGTTTCATTAAAAAGGTACCATGATGGACATCAGTGTTTGCTTTAGTTGGGCTCTTGACCCTTGAATTTTTAATTTCTATTTTTGTCTGCCAATTTTTCTTTATAAAACACACTTGTTGTGGCACAAAAGCCAAAAGAAAATATAATCAGTTGTTGATGGTTGTGTTTTGATGATAAAACTCACAATTTAGTGACTTGATTCACTGAACTTATCCAGAGCCTAATCTCTGTTTAAACAGGTGATCTATTATTAGTTTTGTATTATTAATTATAGTAGAAATGTGATACTGTAAGATCCATTGTTGTGACAATCAGACTTAAAAACCTCTGTGGTATTATGCTGACTCACACAGAGATCAAGAATCAGCATATCAATCTCAACGATGGTGACATTAAAAGTTTCATGTCGCAGTGCATGCTGGGTACCAGCACAGGTACTCACCCCATCATGCATTGCAGCACGAATACTTTTATCACCATTGCTGAGATTCATATGCTGATTCTTAATGTCTGTGTGAGTCTAAGTTATGCCTTAGATTATACCTTTTTGTGCACAAACTGATTGTTAAATCTTTCACTTTATCTGTTTTCCACAAAACTGCTGGCTCTTATGTTGTAGAATCACAGTTTTAATATAAAGAATAAAACTAATAATACATCACCTGCTTCACAAAAGAAAGCTATTAGTTTGACATTACTTTTCAGCTGTTGTTTTGTCTGTGGAGCAAATGACATGAATATTGAGTGTATGTGTGAAAAACAACGTGATTACAGAGGCATAAAACTAGTTAGCGCCGACTAGGGGCCGATTTCTTTTAAAATTCTTACAGAACTCTAGAGCCATGAGTCAAACATGCTCACTGACTTTCGTTCTGATCAGCCTTTGGTAACCTTGTCTGATAGATACTCAAATTTCATTGGCGGCCATGTTTTTTGAGATACGCCAATGTCCTCATAGACTATCGTGGCAGCTCGTACAAAGACAGCGCATGCCAATTTTCAAGTCATTTGGGCTAATGGTTGGGTGGTTATAGACATTTTTATATTTTTTGGCACCACCAAGTGGTCAATCGTCACAAACTTTTTCAAGTAACCTCAGATTGAGCTCATACACGCATCCCGAGTTTGGTGAAAATATCTAGTTCCGTTCATGAGTTATAGCCATTTTTGTAAATATGGCCGCTGACATATAGAACATTTTGGCACCCCCTAGCGACCGTGAAGCAAAATTTAGAATTTTCTTGATGATTATTAACAAAAAGACTCCAGAGAATCTTCCTGCACTGGTTTGGTTCCGATCGGGCCAAAAGCCAAGGACTAGCGCGCAAAAGTAGGTTTTTCACAAAATCCAAAATTACTCAAAAAATTGTCACCTGAAGTGCGAGCAAATCTGAGGCATGCATTTTGTCCGCCTTGAGCCAGGGATTCCAACGATGTAAGACACTTTACGCCTAACGGTTTAGGAGTTAAGCCATTTTGTACTTTTGCCCGCTGTAGCGCCCCCGTCAGGCCGATCGGGGCGTGCCTTGGTGACGTTGTAGGCGGTGTGAGTACCACCAGTTCAAGTCTCCACGACTTACGGTTCGGTCTGCCCGATCAGTTTTAGATGGAGAATGCTGCATCATGGGAAATTTAACAATAACAATAGGGTTTCTGCTTGAACCCCCAATTAAAATATTTTTCTCTGTAAAGAATAAATGCGGTGCTGCATTAGAATTTGGCCAAAATATGGTATTTTAGGAAGCAGCATAATTAAATGGCTCACCTGTTGGAACAGCCTTCATTTAAAGGGAGCCCACCTATGATGTCTTAAAATGCTGCCTACGGAAGGGAAGCAAATGACTAGGTTTTGGAACAGAGCTTATATCTGTTCTTGGATTTTTTGTGTGTGAGCATGAAGGGAGGTAGTGAAAAATTGAAGCCTTGGCTCCTGCACTGCTGCAGTTTTTAGTATTTCCCTCATGACTGTCTTGTTTTGTATTCACTTCTTGTTATTTGAACCGCTATATTCTGCCGGCACAGGGCTTTCGAAACACACCGATAGGTTTCAGGGGAGATGGAGGATACTGGCAGGTCAAAGCAGCTTCTCTACATGAAGCAAAGAGTGGCAAAAAACCTGGTTCCCGTGTACTGAATCATTCTAGAGTTTAAACATACACTAACAAATATATGAGGGAGAGCGAATGACTTCAACCAACCAGAGATACATTTTAATAGGTGAAAAAATTGAGTTTTGTACTGTACTTCTGGAGTGAGCATGAGAAATCCTCACTAGCCCTTTACATAGACATAATTCCTTTAAAAATCCTACAGTTAAAGCGTGAATGACATCACATCTTATAATATGAGATAATGTGAACACCCTTAAGAAAATAAGTAGCACTTAAGTACATCTTTATTTGAAAGTTCATAATTATGTTTATTGTCTTTTATAAACATAGTTAAAATATATGAATGTACTGAAAAGGAATTATGGTAAACTAATGTATGTCATGCATTTAAATATTTTTTTTAATAAAGTATTTGTAGTGAAGTTTCACTTTAGTACATTTAAACATATATTACATGTAATATATAACAGTTAAAATGAACAGGTACTTTACATTTAGTACCTTAGTACCGGTATGTTAGTCAACATTAGGGTTGTTGGAACGAATTCCGAAATTCGAATATAATTCGAATATTAAAAAAATCAATACTATTCGAATGCTGAAGTTACTATTCGAATATTGTTCGAGTTACTATTCGAATATCGAATATTTAATCATTGAGTGAAGCCTGCTCCTATTCCCATTCATTAATGTTTTTATATGGAATCTTGCCTTTCTCGCCACCTTGACTTACACACATGTGAAAATGAAATGCTTTTGTTTCGTCTGATGAACAATAACGTTTTTGAATCGTAACACAATTGTGCACGTTATCCACGCTGTTTCATCATAACAATACAGTCAAAAATGGTAAATGTTTAACAACGTAAAAAAGCGCCCGTGAAGCGCAAATATCTTGGTGAAAACTCAACGGATTCGGCGAGCACCAAACTCATTGGAACCGTCTAGTCGAACTGAAAAGAACGATATAAGTTTCAGAATTTTTGGTGGTGTTTTAGCGGAGATATTAGCCGAAAACCATCGGTAGCGCTTCAACCATATTCAGCACGAATAAAATGTTTATTGTAATGTTAGATTTCCCTCTAGTGGACAGAACGTGTAACAACAACCACATGCTATAGTGGCATTGGCGATCCATAAGCCTGAGTAATGTCGTAAATATTAATAATAGGATGAATTTGAGCATTTAATATTCGAATATTATTCGAATATTAAATAAAATAAGGAATGGAATTCGAATAGTATTATAGAGGAAGATTGACAGCCCTAGTCAACATCAAAATAAGTGTACTTCTTTAAAGCATGACAAAATATTATTATTATTTTTTTTTTTATGTACTTTAAAGTACTAATTAAAATTAGTTAATGTATTAACTAACATGAACTAACAATGAGCAATACATTTGTTACAGTATTTATTAATCTTTGTTAATGTTAGTTAATAAAAATACAGTTGTTTATTGTTTGTTCATGTTAGTTCACAGTGCATTAACTAATGTTAACAAATTTGATTTTAATCATGTATTAGTAAATGTTAATTAATATTAAATAAGATTAATAAATGCTGAAGAAGTATCATTTATTCTTAGTTCATGTTAACTAAGGTAGTTAACTAAATGTTAATTAATGAACCTTATTGCAAAGTGTTACCAATGTGTCTATTGAAATAGAAGTGCTGTAGACTTTCTATGCAGTGCTAATTTCTGATAAATGTCCATACGTAGCATTTATCACTCAAAGGCACTGTAAATATTGATAAAACACAAATCTCATTCAAAATCTTTATATTAATAACTGATTTTTAGTATTAAATGGGCCTAAATGAAATCTGATTACCTTTATTTTGGAGCTGAAAGATCTCTCACTGATAGATAGATAGTTGAAAGTTTCATCATAAAAGCCAAAATTATGGATAAATAAACATGAAAGGGTTATGTGCGAGATATTTTGTGATTGACAGGCATTCCAATTCTGCGTGGCCACAGATGTCATGCCTGACGAGAAAGTATAAACCTATCAAAGTCGGCCTACGCTGAGCTCTAAGGTTGCTGTGTTATGGAACCCAAACTTCAATGTGATTTCCATATCATTTTTTTTTTTTTTTTTTTTAAGAGATTGCAGATTTTCAGATGAAACAGTTGTGATTGCAGCCAGCTGAATTGTCATGATTTTTTTCAGGCTGATATTTTCTGGCCTGATTTTTTACAACTTTGCTTTTTTTTACTTCTTTTTTTTTTGTGCCTCCAATCCAGTTTTGTGGTTTCTGGCTTAAAGTCTTCATTATAAAGCTTTTCGAAATTCCTATGAAGAAAATGGATGGGGAAAACCAAGGCTGCTGAAAAAGTGGGCGGTAACTGTTGTGATCTATTGTATTATTTGACAAGTTAAATTACATTTAAAATGGACTGAAGCGCAATCTCAGTTCACATACTTTATGACCCCAGGTGGCAGACAGGAACAACTTCTTACCATTGAAAGTGGAATGATGGCTTGGATGTCCTTCTGCACAACCGTCAGCTCTGTGACCACCTTCTCTGCATCCGACACTGGATTCTGGCCCCGGTAATCAATATTCCAGTTGATTCTTCTGGTGACTGATTGGCTGGTGAAGTTCTCCATCTCAAAGTCTAGCTGCATAATTTCAATGTTGGCAGCCATGTCCCTGAAGAGATACAAAGATGATCATGTGACAGAGAGCAGCACACTTAAATAATCAATAATAATGCTGGAAAGAACAAAAAATAAAAAATACTGGCTATCCACCAAATGTAGCCATTAGGATCATTTAGAAGAGTCTAATTAGGGTCAGGTATGTATTTAAAGCTTAAATGGTTTAATATGCTGGCCTTGAACAAAAACAGATGTTCTGTCATGTATTAGGTATTATATATTGAAACATCCAGGAAATGAATCAATCAGAGAGCCGGCAAAGGCCCATCTGTTGTTTAGGACTGGATTACAGGGGCTAAAAATGGATTTAACCATTTCAAATGTAAGGAAAGAATTGCAAACACTCAAGTATAAGCACTGAGACTGTTCTCCATTTGTATCATCACGCTTGTCTTTGTGCGTTCTAGACAGGCTGTATTTCTCCCAGCGATTCACAATTTATTAATTCATTCCCTCTTTTTAGTAAATTATGGGCACATTGAATTAATTTGTTCCCTTCTTTTGATTTAACTAAAACAAGGGAACGAATTACAGTACAACGTTGTTACGATTTAGTAAATCGAGGGAACAATTTATTATGTCACGCACGCTATTTACTTAAAACGAGGAAACAAATTGTTGTGGGGGGCTCCGTATTTATTGTTCTTTTAAAGGTGAAACTTCGCTTCTGCATTTCTGTGGCCAACAAACAAACAAAGCACTGCTTTTTATACTTTTCAAGAGAATCAACTTATAAATGGCTTAGTTTTCTTTCTAAGTTACCTAGTTGTCTTACTTTTCGCCATTGGCTTTTGGCTTGCTTAGTTGGGGACATTACATTTAATATTCAACAATATTATTGATCTGCCTGCATTGACACCATTATATGAGAACTGAACTGAGCTGGATGATGACATCACGGTTTTCTTCAGAGCGGCTATATATATATATATATTAGTGCTGTCAAACGATTAAAATATTTAATCGCGATTAATCGCATTAATGCCATAGTTAACCCGCGATTAATCGCATTAATGTCATAGTTAACTCGCGATTAATCGCATTAATGTCATAGTTAACTCGCGATTAATCGCATTAATGTCATAGTTAACTAGGGATTAATCGTATTAATGTCATAGTTAACTCGCGGTTAATCGCATTAATGTCATAGTTAACTCGCGATTAATCGCATTAATGTCATAGTTAACTCTGATTAATCGCGTTAATGTCATAGTTAACTCGCGATTAATCGCGTTAATGTCATAGTTAACTCGCGATTAATCACGTTAATGTCATAGGTAACTCGCGATTAATCGCATTAATGTCATACTTAACTCGCGATTAATCGCATTAATGTCATAGTTAACTCGCGATTACTCGCAATTAGTCGCACATTTTTATCTATTCTAAATGTCTCTTGATTTCTTTTTTTCTCATTTTAATGCTCTTATCAACATGGAAAAGTGGATTGGCTTGCTTTGTGCAAATGTTTTTTTTTATTGAAAACAACATTGGCATATACTGTGTTCAATTTCACACTAAAACATTCTCACTTGGAGCAAATAATCTCTCACACAATGTAACACTGTCCATCAATAAAAGGGGGAAATAAATACTGACGAGGTCCTGATATTGACGAGGGGGCGGAGGATTCGCATCAGCTGTGTGTGTGTGTGTGTGTTTGTGCGTGTGTGCTTGGCCATCAAGTGGTGTTTCAGACTGGACGTGCTGCGATGATGATAGCTCAGCTCACAACGACAAAACACACAGATCACTTTGGTCTTGTCAATGGAACCATTTGGCAACTTTTTTAAAGTAAACTTTCCATTCAGAATCTTATTGGCATCCATTTCGGCGTCTCGCGCTCGTCATCCACTCAAAACGTAACGTTAACCTACTATTTGGCCGGCTTGCAAGCCTAAACAAGTGTGTGCGGCGTGCCTGTTGTTTTATTTCCGGTCTAGCTAGATCCGCTTGCGCTTTCAAAACGTCCTCGCGCGGCACAAGCCATTGAAGTGAATGGGTTTCATAGCGCAGCGCCGCGCATGCCACGTCCTGTTGCAAAAGCATGTGAAAAAAACTACAAAGTTTGCTAGGCCAAAAAGTTAAAAAAAATTAACGCCGTTAAAATGGGTTTGCGTTAACGCCGTTAATAACGCGTTTAACTGACAGCCCTAATATATATATATATTCTGTATATATAAATGAACTAAATTAATAACTTTTTTACAACAAAAATGGAACATCACTGAGCTACTTAAGCTGGACTGTGATGCTATTTTCTTCTGGACTCAAACTTTGTTGCATTATTTTCCTGTTATCTCTGTAAAGCTGCTTTGAAACAATCTGAATTGTAAAAAGCGCTATAGAAATAAAGGTGACTTGACTTGACTTGTCTCTGCAAATTAAGCTGAGATAAGGGAAAAGTATTGTAACATCTGAAAAAAATTGCATATCGAATACACATCAACAAAACAATAAAAGCAAAAATACTGCACATTGACATAACAATCATTTTTGATGTGAAGTGCATTGGTGAAATGAACACAGATGTAGTCATAAAAACAGCTGAGCACAACAGCTCAGCAACATACTGGAATTAAATTGGCGACACGGGGAAAAACGGCAACAGTGCCCAGCAGATAGTTTCTTCAGAGCCTCTGCAGGAACCCTCCATAATGGATAGTGACAGGCTAAATGAGTTCTGTCTGTTGATCTCATGCACACTCATCAAGGATTATTTCCTTTATCTGAGACTCCTGTTCTACAGGTAGATGTGCTGATAGCAGCTGACAACCACGCTGAGAGAGGCGGCCAAAAAATAAATTCCCTTGCTGGGAGTGGAAAAATGCTGCAGGGTTATCAAAATGTTATCTGTGGGGGCTAATTAATGTGTCAGAGCTGCAAAACCAACAACTTCTTCTAGTGCGCAATAAGAAAAATCACATTAAATTGAACCGAAATCATTTTTTTTTTAGTGTACTTAAGCCGCACTTCAGATGTAGGAATGTCATTTGGATATCAAAATATCAAACAAAGGACATCTTGAAACAAATGATGCAAGATCTTTTCTAAGAACTAACTTCACTTTTAACCAACAGGTCCCACGGCAATTTTAAGTGAATGCACAAAGTCATTTCCGTACTGTTTCGAAAAAGAAAGACATTTATTTTTCTTTTTAAAAGAAATGAATATTTTTATTCAGCAAGGATACATTAAATTGACCAACTATATTTCACAATATTACCATTTAAAAACTGAATCTGAAACTACATTAAGACAATCATAAATAGTTTTTTCTTAAATTTTGAACAATATATTTGTCATTTCAAAACTAACTTGCAATGCATGCTCTTTCTATATATATTTTTTGTTGTTGTCACTGTCACAGTCTTCGTCTGCACCTGTCTGTCTTAGTCATCTTCACTACACTTCCCAGAATCCTCCTCGTCTCCACACCTGTATTCACTCCCTCACTTACCAGCCTGTCCTTCGTTATCATCATCAGGGTCACCTGTTTTCACCTTGTTATGTCTGATTCATGCTTGTATTTAGTTTGCTTCTGTTCAGTCTGTCCTTGTCGGTTGTTAAAGTTATATGGATGTGTTTAGTGTGTGTTTCTGCCCGTCATTCTGCCTGCCTGTCTGTACCTGTGAGTTTGATCAGTAAAACTGTTTGATTTGGAGCTTTTGACTCAGCCATCTTATTCTACCCGCACAACACCGTGACAGAACAACCGACCAAACAAAATATGGACTTGGCTAGCCGTGACCTGACGGAATACCTCATCAGGATCCTGATGGAGAGAGGTATCCGCATCACCGTCACCCAAGTGATGCCTCCAGCCATCTTCGCCATGCCGTCCATCCTCACCCAGGATCCAGCAGAGCCCGCTGATCCTGCGCCAGAGCCCGCTGATCCTGCGCCAGAGACGATTCACGTCCAGCCTGCCCAGCCAGAGATGATTCGCGTCCAGCCTGCCCAGCCAGAGACGGTTCACGTCATGCCTGCCCAGCCTGAGACGATTCACGTCATGCCTGCCCAGCCTGAGACAGATCCGTCCTGCATCAAGCATTCGCCGCTGGTCCCGTCCAGCCCAGAGACCCCTTCGCCGCTGGTCCCGTCCAGCCCTGAGCTTCCTTCGCCGCTGGTCCCGTCCAGCCCTGAGACCCCTTCGCCGCTGGTCCCGTCCAGCCCAGAGACCCCTTCGCCGCTGGTCCCGTCCAGCCCAGAGACCCCTTCGCCGCTGGTCCCGTCCAGCCCAGAGACCCCTTCGCCGCTGGTCCCGTCCAGCCCAGAGACCCCTTCGCCGCTGGTCCCGTCCAGCCCAGAGACCCCTTCGCCGCTGGTCCCGTCCAGCCCAGAGACCCCTTCACCGCTGGTCCCGTCCAGCCCAGAGACCCCTTCACCGCTGGTCCCGTCCAGTCCAGAGACCCCTTCACCGCTGGTCCCGTCCAGCCCAGAGACCCCTTCACCGCTGGTCCCGTCCAGCCCAGAGACCCCTTCACCGCTGGTCCCGTCCAGCCCAGAGACCCCTTCACCGCTGGTCCCGTCCAGCCCAGAGACCCCTTCACCGCTGGTCCCGTCCAGCCCAGAGACCCCTTCACCGCTGGTCCCGTCCAGCCCAGAGACCCCTTCACCGCTGGTCCCGTCCAGCCCAGAGACCCCTTCACCGCTGGTCCCGTCCAGCCCAGAGACCCCTTCACCGCTGGTCCCGTCCAGCCCAGAGACCCCTTCACCGCTGGTCCCGTCCAGCCCAGAGACCCCTTCACCGCTGGTTCCGTCCAGTCCAGAGACTTGTAATGACTCTGTCACTCTCCCCATTAATTTTTTGGGGGGGGGCCATAGGCCCTCGCCATGGCCGCCCGAAGGGTCCGCACCGCCATGGCCGCCCGAAGGGTCCGCACCGCCATGGCCGCCCGAAGGGTCCGCACCGCCATGGCCGCCCGAAGGGTCCGCACCGCCATGGCCGCCCGAAGGGTCCGCACCGCCATGGCCGCCCGAAGGGTCCGCACCGCCATGGCCACGTCCACGTCCTGCTCCATCCTGGCCACGCCCACGTCCTGCTCCATCCTGGCCACGCCCACGTCCTGCTCCGCCCTGGCCACGCCCATGTCCGCCCTGCCCACGTCCTGCTCCGCCATGGCCACGCCCACGTCCTGCTCCGCCATGGCCACGCCCACGTCCTGCTCCGCCATGGCCACGCCCACGTCCTGCTCCGCCCTGGCCACGCCCACGTCCTGCTCCGCCCTGGCCACGCCCACGTCCTGCTCCGCCATGGCCACGCCCACGTCCTGCTCCGCCATGGAGGCTTCCCGTCCCAGTTTGGCCACGCCCTGGCCAGCCTTCAGGGCGCCCGCCCCCCCACCCCATTGATGTTCTACGGCGCGAGGTCGCGCCTTGTTGAAGGGGGGCGTTCTGTCACAGTCTTCGTCTGCACCTGTCTGTCTTAGTCATCTTCACTACACTTCCCAGAATCCTCCTCGTCTCCACACCTGTATTCACTCCCTCACTTACCAGCCTGTCCTTCGTTATCATCATCAGGGTCACCTGTTTTCACCTTGTTATGTCTGATTCATGCTTGTATTTAGTTTGCTTCTGTTCAGTCTGTCCTTGTCGGTTGTTAAAGTTATATGGATGTGTTTAGTGTGTGTTTCTGCCCGTCATTCTGCCTGTCTGTCTGTACCTGTGAGTTTGATCAGTAAAACTGTTTGATTTGGAGCTTTTGACTCAGCCATCTTCTTCTACCCGCACAACACCGTGACAGTCACAGTTATGTTCAGTTTGTCTTCAGAGATTCGCGTTTTTGTTGTTTACACGGAGACCGTTTTCAGAAACATGCACTTTGAAACCCGTTTTCAAAACTTTGCGTTTTCACGCACCCAAAACGCAGTTGTCGTGAAAACGAACGGCCAAAACGCATAAAAAGTTTTACGCTTTTTAGTTAAAAACGGTGTTGTGTAAACAGTATTCATGGACTTTTAGTTTGTTTTCATTCACATCATGTGTTCCTTTGTTTGATTTTCCCGCCACTCCTTTGTTTCTATAGTTACTGTTATTACGTTCATGTGCTCGTCATTAATTATCCTGTTTGAGTTACTAAAGTTCTTCCCTCACAGTCCTTCAGCGTTTGGTCGACGTTACATTTAGTGTGTTGCCCTGCCTGTCTGATTATTATTTGTATTATCTATGGATATGGACAATGCATTTTTACATCCCTTTTGCATGATGTATTAAAAACCAAATGTATAGTAATTGTTTAGTAGTCCAGCATACACTACTCTAGTACACTACAGTGGCCAAATGTTATGGTTTACAAAGCCCCTTTGTCATGTCTGCTACAGACTGTGCGATTTCGGCAATCCAATAAGATCATTACACATTACGACATGGATCTAATAAACTTTGGGTACGACATGCATGTAGACTGTACAATGACGACATCTATTAAATCGTATGCTCCGGCGCAAGTTAGTATAGAAGAATAAAATCATCAGCATGCGCTAGTGGTAAACAAATAAAGCAAGATGACTTTGGCAATTGTGGTCTTTATGTGCGATGAAAAACCAACACAGTCTCATCCCAAGAAGTCATATAACTGACGTCTTGGGACGTCTTTTGACCATACGTCAATATCCGCCTTTTTAGGGTACCCTTAAACGTCGGTTTATGACGATCCTGGGACGTCATACAACTGACGCTTTACCTTTAACGTCAGTTAGGTGACGGGGTAGGTTTAGGGGTAGGTTTAGGTCTGGGGTAGAGTTAGGATCCGATAACGTCATCTAACCGACGTTTAAGGGTACCCTAAAAAGGAGGATATTGACGTATGGTCAAAAGACGTCCCAAGACGTCAGTTATATGACATCTTGGGATGAGACTGCGCTGGAAAAACAGAGGAGGAAGCAAAACAGGAGAATATGGATGCGGTCATGGGAAAGGATCGAAGGGAACAGAGGCCAATTTAGAATTATCGCAGGCTATCTTTAGTCGCAAACCATCGTTTATGAGCCACGACCACAAAAAAATCGCCACGATTAGTCATATTTCGTCTGGGACAGCCCAAAATCGTACAATGTGTACCGGGCATTAGGAGATACTGTTTTGTTACTAATTGTTGTTTGGCTAATTTGAAATTGATGTGGCCAATAAAGTCCATTAAGTGTGACTTCTACTGAAAGCTGAATCACTTTTCCTTTTGTTTGGAAGGAAATATTTTAAGGCAAACGGGGAATCAATCTCTATCAAACGCGTTTGCTTTCTTGATGTCCATTCATTGGGCACTGCATTAACAAAGTTAATATTGCCTTAATTATTTAGCCATTGCTGAGAATTGATTGTCCTGCACAACAGGAGAGAAGGCCAGGGAAGAGTTTAGCTAACAATCAGTCATGAAGCACTGCCAGCTTTCAGAACGCCCTGCTTTTAGACTCATTTTAGGCTTGCTTAACTCTGAGTGCAGAAACATATGGAGAGAAAGAATTGGCATGAGTGTGCAGCAACTGAATCTCTAATTGAAAATACACTAATGGAATGATGAAGCTTGTCTTATATTGACAAATAATGCTGGCAATGCCTTCTAGCCCAGCCCCAAACCACATTCGCAATGTTTGCTTCCAGCAGTCGAGTCGCTCATTAAAACCGTTAGAAAAGATAGATGGTGAAAGAACATGGGGCGGCGTATGCAAAGAAATTTGCAAGTATAAGAAGAGAGCTGAAGTCTGTGGACAGAACGAGCCGTGCTAACAGAAAATCAATACGAGGAAACGGCATCGACTTGCTAAAAATTATTAATCTTCCCAGACAACAAGCTCATGCAGGCATTACTTTGTTACGATGCAAAAGGCCCCCAGCCACATCTAGACATATATTCTCCAAAACCAAGAGTTGAGTTCAGCTGTGAAATAGTCCCAAAACAAGCGGTAAATTCTGTTTGTTGTGGTGAAAAGTGCAAAGCTGTTTAAACCTGCATTAAAAATAACAAGCAACACCTTTCTACAGTCTGGTGTCACATTGGCGCTTGACAACATGTCAGAGACTGTTGCAATGTGCTGCACATAAATAAACTGTGATACATTTTTTTTATGGCAAAACTTTCAGACTTTGTCATTTAAATTCCATGTAAAAGGAGCCTTTGTTTTTGCGAGTGTCAGGCAGTATAATGAATTGGTTGAAAAGTGAGAGTGCAAAAAAAT
The DNA here is from genome assembly GCF_029890125.1 of Rhinichthys klamathensis goyatoka. Classification (NCBI taxonomy): domain Eukaryota; kingdom Metazoa; phylum Chordata; class Actinopteri; order Cypriniformes; family Leuciscidae; genus Rhinichthys; species Rhinichthys klamathensis. Next base: position 146,580 of record NW_026606931.1, read on the forward strand.
AATAGTAATAAATCATGTAAAAAAATTGGCAAACACACGGATCAAAATATCAGTATAATTGTCACAATCACGTTAGTTTGGCCTCGTTATGTTTCATCATCGTTGTTGTCACGGACACTAATTTATGTTCAGCCGTCCACTCATCAATCACCATCAATATCACCTGTACTGTATATATGCTCAGTTGTGTTTCAGTTCGGTGTCTGGTGACGTCCATTGTGGAAGTGTTTTATGTTGCTCTGTTCCTGTTTGATTACCCGTTGGATTTATTAAATATTATCTTTTTGCATTCATCTTCTTCTTTGTGTTTTTATACAACCACCCTGTGTGACAATAATAGTAAAATGCAACTATGCAGTTGTATTTAAAATATATATATGATATAAAGGATTCATAAAGATTTCTACATTTTTAAAGCTGTGCATATGTAAATATAAAGAAATGTATCCTTTTTTTTTCTCAGCAAGGATGCATTAAATTTATCAAAAATGACTAAAGACTTTTACATAGTAAAAAAAAAAAAAATCGACTTAAATGCCAATCTTCTACTCTATTCAACAAACAATTCTAAAAAAAATAAAAAATAAAAAAACAAGTCGCTCAACTGAGTTCAACGCTGTTAATAATAATAAATGTTTCTTGAGCACCAAATCAGCATATTAGAATGATTTCTGTGACAATCAAGACTGGAGTAATGATGCTGAAAATTTATTATTTTAAAATATAACCCGTTAAAAAGCTGTTATTTTAAACTGAAATATATAATACAATCACAATATTACTGTTTTTACTGTATTTTTGATCAAATAAATGCAGCCTTGGTAAGCATAAAATACTTTTAAAAAACATTTAAAAAAATCTTACCCTGGCCAAACATTTGATAAATAGTGTACAACAAACCATCATATTTTTTTTGTGTACTAAGAGCTGGTTCATATGGAAGTTAGTGCTAGCATATATCAACTATACTTGTAACAATCCACATATCATAATCACTGTTAAACCATTAGAATTGAATTTCATATTCTGTTATTGAGCTTAAATAAATATGGCTTGAAATAGCTTTAGTATGCTGAATCACGTTGCTTTTTCAGAGTTTAAAGGCTATGGATACTGGATCAAGGGACAGACATTTTGTATTTACCATCTGAGATTTTAGTCTTACACAGAATGGTCATTGCTGAAATAAAAAACAGACGCATTAGTAAAAACAATATGCCTGGTAAAACCATATCTCTACAGTAGTATAGTATTGTATTGTCTTTGCTTAAATAGTGGGCTGAATGGTCTTATTTGGCCGTTTTTTTTAAACTATAGCCTTAAACTCGAAACTGATGAAACCTGCTTACAGAAGTCAGAATAAACAAAAATACAGGTTTCCCAGTAGCAGAGTTGCAGGTGAGTGACATTGTCTCTTCACATGTCAGACAGATTATTATTATTTTTTTGTCAGGTTCCACTTAATACAGTGGGGAGAATAAGGATGCTAAGGGGCTTAGAAACAAGAACCAAATGTCATGATGTTGAATTCAGATGACCTCTCTGGTAATCTCTGTGTCGACACTCAATTACCACGTCTTGATCTCCCTGACAAAAGGTAAATCACACCTGACTCTATTGGATGAATCACCCAATGATCCTGACGACGAGGAAGATAAAAACCTTCTAGAGTTTTGTAGATTCCTATAGAAATCTGGACTGAAAATATATTGTCTGCTATTTTTAGTTGGACTGTATACAAAACAATCAGGATGCTAAAAAGCATCTAAGAAGTAAACACAATCCTACTGGATAAATTGTCATTTTTAATTTGTTTCATTTTTGTTATATCCAGGATTACTTTATTTGATTCATTTAAGACTGATTCCAAATGATGGTTTCAATTGGATATTGGATATTCAATTGGACTGTACATGTCTTTATTTTTGACTAGACCGTCTTCAATGAGCTGGTTCTGTCGTAAAGCCCTGCAATAATAATTTAGTATGAATGAATACACAGGAAGTACTCATTAATATGACTACAAACGTTTCATTAAGTATAAGCCTCTCCAATTAAACAGTAACATCCTTAAACAAAGGTCTTAACTGAACAGGCGGCGTTCTGTTTTAGTTGAATGTTATTTGGATTAACTAGCAGATGTTGGAGTGGGTGTATGTGATGATTCAAACATGAAAGTTTAGGTTCTCTTTTTTTTTTTACTGATTTGAAAGCACCAATTACTATGCACTACGCACTGCCTAGTTTCCCACTGGAGAAGCTGTTCCTAGATCAGTGTACAAATGCGGGGAAGCTGACTTACACAGTGACTCCTTTGATCTTGCTGGCTTCCACGGTTGCAATCGAGTGTTTGGCTCCGGACTGCACATCCCATTCAACCCTCCACTGGTTACTCTTCGACTTGGTGCTGAGGAGGTTCACCCCTTTCTTTGCTTTCACCCTGTGAATAAGACACAGCAGTATAAATATACAGTATATGGCTGGAGTTTGGATTTAAGCGTTCAGCTCCAAGAAGGCGCTAGACACCTTGGGATACCCATTGAATTCTCTGTTTTAGTCTTCCAATATCTTAAGTATCATATAAAGAGGTTTAATGCTATCACATTTATCACTAGATGAATGCACAGTACGAAAAATGTGTTGTTTGGTTGTTAATTTAAAGGAACAACTGTTAATGTGCTTTTCATGAATTTTCATGGACAAACTTCATGTTGGGGTGAAAAACCAAACCAAACCAAACCAAACCAAACCAAAACAAAACAAAACAAAACAAAACAAAACAACTGTTAAAGGGATACTCCACCCAAAAATGAAAATTCTGTCATCATTTACTTGCCCTCAAGTTGTTGCAAACCTGTATGAGTTTCTTTCTTCTGCTGAACACAAAGGAATATATTTTGAAGAACAATTGGAGCCAAACAGTTGTTTGGCACCATTGACTTCCATATAGAAAAAAAATATATACTATGGAAGTCAGCCGCGTTTCCACTGCCGGGCCAGGGCCGGGCCGTGCTAGTGCGTGCCAGGACCAGTCGCGTTTCCACTGTCACTTCCGGGGCTTGATCGGGGCTTACTCCGGGCCAACGGCCAGGATTTCTGGCCCGTCGAATACCTTGGGCCAAAGCGGGCCAGCTCGGGCTAGAGGAGTGGTTACGAACAGAGGCGGGGATTACCTGAGTCGAGAGACAGGAGCGCCGAATGATTCTGTCAGCATTAAAGACTTTTAAAATAATTTAACTCACTTTCATGTTTTAATGCCTTCTGTTTGTGATCCGATGTGGATTCTGATCACCGTATAAGGTAGAAATATTTATACGCGATGCAAAAGACTATGCGCGCTAACCATTACCATAGTAAACATAGTAAACGCTTGAAAATACGCATAGTAAAAAAACATGGTGAACGCTTGAAGAAGTCAGACCAATCATAAAGGCTATCACAATCATGTTTTTATTTTATCTGTCAGTAGCCTACATATACTACATAGTAGTCTCTTTATACCGGACTATCTACTTTTTTTCGGGAGCTTCCTGTTTCTCTGACTGAAAATATATCTGTAGCTACTGGGAGTCGAGACTGTGCTAACGCTCCTCAGGTCGTATTTTTGGTGGCATATAACATTATTTGTAGAAATTATCATTCTTTCCAAATGTGATATATGTCCTGTAACTACCAAATAAACAGAAACAGCCTCGACTGAATAATGTAAGTGTGTCCTCTTTCTTTTGTGAAATAGACCTAACGGTCATTTATTTCTGTGTGACTAATGTGCAATTTTGACATAAATTAATTCATTCTGATCAATATATCACTTTTTATTGTAAACCTGTGGTAAAACATCGATGCTTGGGTTTGAAATATTCAAGTAAACAACAAAAATGCCAGCAAACGGCCGCTTTTATCATGTTTGTTTTGCGATGCACGCTGTTTCCAGTGATTTCTTTCTGATTAGTTTTCTGATAAAACTTCCATTTGTTGGTGAAATGATGGGTTAGTGTGACGTTGTTCCAGAGAGGCGTGTTGCGGGCGTGTTTTAGTGACGCGCTGTGGAGATTCTGGCCCGACAGTGTAAACGCAGGCCAGGTGCTACTGGCCCGAGGCTATTAGCCCGGCACGGCCCGTTTAAAGCCCTGGCCTAGCACTGGCCCGACAGTGGAAACGACTTGAGGGTGAGTAAATGATGACAGAATTTTCATTTTTGGGTGGAGTATCCCTTTAATGCGTCTGTTCACATAGCATGCTGTCATTGTGACAGATTTATTTTACTGATTTATTTCTTTATGGACAGTAAAACTTTGCCTCTCTTTCATTTAGCCTGTCCGATGTTTTTTTACTAATTACATGCAAAAATCAGGCCAAAATTTAATGCCCAAACTTCTTGGTGGTGTGAACAGGCCTAAAGTGTTTAATTTTGCAACTCAAATAAGCAAAACATGAAAAAAAAAAAAGAAAAAAAAAAACATAAAAGCGAAACAAAACACAAACCAAAATGAAACAAAAAACAATACGGTAACAATAACAACGAAAAAAAGGTAATATAAGAAAATGAGATATAATAAATGTTTACATTAAAGTAATGTAAAACAGTCAAACAAAATAAAGATATCCCATGTTCAGTACTTGCAGGAATAATTACTGTTATATAAATCCACTCCTTCAGAAGCTCATTTGGTTGTCAATCTGTCCTGGAAACCAAATCCTATTTCCACATGACTTCTGCTTCTTCATTATGACCTCTGAGACTTTACATCTAAAAAGCGTCTTCTGTGCATCAATTTATGCGCACTAAAGCTAATACTCATCATATGCATTTCTCCTCTGTCCATTAAAATTCAAAAACATCAGCCTTTTCTCTGATCCGCAACCAGATCCGATGCTAAAATCCCTGTGGAAAACACCCCCGCTCTTTCAGAGAAGCCATAACTTCAAACGCCACAGTCGTGCTGTGTTTCCAGCAGTGTTGTGTTTCAATAGAAGCTGCTGCGGTTCATACATGTGCTGTTTAACACCTTGAATCGGTGCAGTGACACAAGACTTGGTAAAGCCTCTGGATTACAGACCACTCTCTCGGAGTTCCTACTATCTGATATCTACCTAAAGCAGCGGTGAGAATCCACCGCTTTGAGCTCTGCCCACAGCAAAGAGCCATTCAGCTGCAATGCCGCAAAAACGGTGGACACATGCGAGACGTGAGATGACGAGCGAAAAAGAGTGAGATAGAAAAAAAGAGAGAGAATGAAATATCAAAATAGGGAGATTATGATTTCATCCGTTTTAAATTAAACAGCTAAAAAGTTCACATCATGATGTTTCTCACACACTATTAATCCTGGTGATGAAATAATCTGATCTTTAAAGCAGCTGTGCACACACACACACACACACACACACACACACACATACACCTGTGACTGCACATCCAATGAATTCTATATTAATCCCTATATTATTTATCTTACTGTAAAAGAATATTTTTCAAAGTTGTAAATACAACTAAGATTATTGGAGTACATTTGACAAGAAAACACAATTTCAGTGTTTCTACTTTAACATTTCATGTTTAATTCATTGTGTTGCTGTTACTTTGTAATTACTGTGTAATTATTTATTTTCTAACACATTCTGAGTGAAAATAGTTTCAAAGCAAATCCTACACCATTTTTTCCCATGTATTAATGAGTTGCTACAAACAATTAGAATGTTGAACAGTCTACAGCTAAATAAGTAAAGTTGATAAGGCTTATTTACTATATCACTTGGCAGAGTAAATGTTTACTGTGATTATAGTAATATCTATATCTGCACATGCAATACATCAAAAGAAAGAACAGAGCCTCTGCGGTAAAAAAAGAACAACAGCCACATTTTATTCTAGCTTCATGCCTTCTTTTTTATCAACACTTGAATGTGGGTAAGTTTCATTAAAAAGCACATTTTTGAACAAAAAGCTAAGAAAATCACGCTTTTGTCAAGGACTCGGAGAAGTCATCGCTTGATTGGGTTCAGAAGGATAATCAACACATACAGTTGATGGAGTGGATCGATTCCATCAACACTCCCAGAGCTTCATAGTCCTATAGCTCCTCCTGGGTCGACATTTCTGGTTAGGTTTGGATTTATATGCGGTTTAATGTTTGATGATCATGTTATTTTACATATGCATAAGCAATGCTTTTTATTGCTTATTTTTCACCTGTGTTTTGATCCGGAGAAGATGAGCAATACCTCCCTACTGTATAACAGTGAAAACTTGGAATAATGGAAATTTCCGTCAATGGCGGGGAAGCATTTGCTGTGTCTGAAATCACTCCCTATCCACTATATAGTGCACTATATAGGGTGTCGGCCATTTTGTAGTGGTGTCCGAATTCTGAGTGAACGACATCGTTCCCTACATTCGTTCAATACTTTTACCCACAATCCTCTCTGATTTTGAGTGTACATCCTATGTACACTTGCTGAAGCACTATTTCCCAGAATCCAATGCGTAGAGGACTGAGCGCCTGTGAAAGTGCGGGAGCGAGTGAGTTTAAACCAGCAATTACTTTACAGCTTTTTTTTCTACCTTTTTTTTTATTAATCATTACTTGAATAAAACATATTAAAATATTGAGAAAATATTATATACATGAATGTTAAAATTAAAATGAACTGATATTAATAGGGTAAATTATATAGGTATATTTTTTTTTAAATGAAAATATAGTTTTTATTTAATGTGTTTTACTGTAAGCCAGGTGTTTTAATAATTTGTGGCATTGTTGTTAATTCGTTAAACTGTAAGGAAGGGATGATAATTTGGTGGATGATTTAAAAATATTCTACAAATACAAACTACCTTGTAACCAATCACGTCAACCTGTGATCATCAAAAAGTGGATCTCTGAGCTGGTGTGAGTGAGTGGAGGCGGGGCTAATTTGCAAATTCATAGACCCGCGTATAATAAATGAGGCAAAGGTGTAGAGTTACATTCAAGCTATTTAAAGGCATGAATAATTTTTCTAAGGGAAAAAAAAAAAAACGTTTAATTATGTAAGTTTGGTGATCAAATGAGTTTTAAGGGATACAATTATTGACTACAGGGGACTTTAAGAACTTCACAAGAAAGTTCTGCAAGGCGGCTGTTCTTCTACACTTTAGGAGCCTATGGGAACTGCACTAAATGGTTGACCAAACACTCGTAACGTAACGAAACATTCATTGATAGCTGAATCCGTCTCTAGGAATAACCTCAGTCCGGTTAACCTCAAAAACGCCGTCCTTTCTCTTTGAACCGCTGCTTCGAATTGCACTTACCTGATAAAAGGCGGCCCCTGCTTTGAGGAGTAGACCATGACCAATAGCAGAGGCTTCAGTCGCCCATTTCAACAACTCCCATCAACTGAGTCTTATCTCATCCCCTCAGCCCCTCCATCAAGCACAGTATTAATGATCACAGGCTGTACTGCACTTTTATATTTATTAAAAGCAGGTCTGACAGTAAAGTCTGGCTCGTTTTTAAATCAAACACAATAATGTTTAGATGGAGAGATAATAACAGATTTTTGATGTAGCTCTTTAGAGTACACAGTGAAAATCTAGAAATGCAGATGACTGGCGGGTGACTTCATCATTTTGTGTGATGATACCGTGCAACAATTACATTATTCAATTTATTAAGCATATAGCGCTGAATTACTTTATCTTTAAAGCCTTACATTGTCCACATTAATTAACAGTAATCCACACTTGATCGTCAAATTTAGCAAATGTCTTGCGTCTTCAGGCCATATGCTACGAAATGAGGAATTTCATTAGCCGGAACTTTTTTTAAAGGAACAAATCAGCACTTTAAAAGCACACTCACCCCCGGTTTCACAGACGAGGCTTAAATCTAGTCCCAGACTAAAATTCATGAGCGCCATTTCATGTTGATCTAATTGCTGTTTATGATCACGTAAAATGATTTGAAATTTAGGTCATTTAATTTAATCTCAAAAAATGCACCAAGGACACATGACAAGTGATAGTAAAGATATTTATATTTTGCAAAAAAAAATAAGTTTCAAACTTATGTAAATCCATTTCCACAAAAATAATAAGCGACACAATTGTTTTAACATTGATAAAAAAAAATATATTTCTTGAGCAGCAAAGCAGCATGTTAGAATGATTTCTGAAGGATCATTTGACACATGCTGAAAATTCATTTTACATTCTAATAATATTTCACAATATTACTGTTTTAACTGTTTTTGATCAAATAAATGCAGCCGCTAGTGAGCATAGTCTATCAAAAACATTGGTAACACTTTATTGTACAGTGTCCTTGTTACACGTTACATGTATAAATTGTGCATAATTACATGCAACTAACCCTAAACCACACACTAATCCTAACCCTATATAGTACGTACATGTAGTTAATTATTACTACTCAGTAAATATATAATTACATTGTAACACAAACACCTTAAAATAAATTCTAACCAAAATATTTTTAAAAAAAATTAAATGTTTAATGGATGTGTATTTCTTTTTTTTTTTTAAACAAACCACATGGAGACACAATATGCAATTTTTATTAAACAAGACTCAAAAATATTTGACACCAAAAAATTCTATTTTCCCAAGTACTTCACAGCTATAATATCATTCTAATTCAAAATAAAGTTGCAGTGACGTCTCTTAATATAGCAATAATGCAAATATAGTATGAGACATCATGTCCTCGGTAGTAAGTAGACATAGGGCCCTATTTTAAGGATCTAAGCGCATGGTCTAAAGCGCAGGGCGCAAGTGCACTTAATACGCGTCCAAATCCACTTTTGCTAGTTGTCCCTAGGGTTGTCCCTATTCTCTTAATGAGTAATGGGTGTAACGTGCAATAAACCAATCAGAGTCCCATCTCCCATTCCCTTTAAACGCCCTTTAAATAAATAAAAAAATAAAAAAATACTGTGCCATTGACTTTAGACCAGGTTTCAGTTGGTCAATGGCACAGTCTATTTCAGTTGCCTCAAACATGGGCGCAAATACATTTGCTATTTAAACAACGTGGCGCATGACGTGAAAATGATAACTGCGTCAGGCTGAACCTAGGAAAAAACACTTGCGTCACGCCTGGTGCCGCATTGCGCCGGGTGTATGATAGGGCCCATTGTGATGTTTCAAGATCTTTGCCATTTAACAGCCTGAACATAAACAATGACACTTAAGCTTATATGGCTGATCTAGTGTGCGTTCACAGGAATGGAAACTATAATTTGACTTTCTGTTTTTAGAACAATGACCAGACACTAAAGTTGCCTACAGCAGCAGTGTGAAACACAAGCAGTGATGAATAACTCTAGCCTTCACCGTAGTCTCTTACCATAAAAATTACCGTAAAAAAAACATAAACAAGCAGGATGAGAAATGTCAGCAGATGCATGTCTCTAAGGCATTAGGCACTCACTCCCTCTTTCTCTGCATTACTGCAAAAGCTGTCCCTCTCTTCAGTGTCTAAATCTGGCCAGCAAAGATTTTTTTTCCACCCATTTGTAGAACCAGGGCTTTCCATTAGTTCCACTAGAGAAAGGGCCACTTGACATGAATAAATGATCGCTGGAGGTCTGCATGCATACACATCGAGTCACAACACACAAAGATTAGTGCATGTCACTAGAACCTCTTCCTTTAAACATTAAAGTGTCTTCAAGTGGCACACATACAGCATGTGAAAACCCCTCCTGGTCCAAACAGACAATAATCATTTTCTTAAAAACACCATAATTAATCTAAACATCTACAGATCACGTTGCATCTTTATCAATGCTGTAAACTGCACTGACATCAAGACAGTATCAATGTCAGACAGCATTAGTTCCACCAACGCCTTCCTGATACTGGCCAATTGATTCAGTATTTTTAGACCATATAATTGCATGTATATGAGTTCTGCCTCCCATTTAACGCCACATAACATCTGTTCCATAACAAGCGCTCCATATGCTCACAAATATGAAAAAACTAGCAACAACATTTCACTATAAGCTGAAGATGCCTTTGAGTCTCTTTGGATTTGTTTCAATTGAGATTGTGTTATTTTTGTTATATATACTATATATAAATACTTGAAATGAAAATTAAGTAATCATTTACTCACCTTGGTGCTGTTATAATGCCGTATATCATTCTTTTTCGGAACACAAAAATACTTTATTTATTTTTATTTATTTCCCTATAATGGCAGTGAAAAGCATGAAGCTTTTTAAAAAAGTATCACAGAATGATCCCATGTGACACTTGTGTTCTGGGGGTATACGATAGGGTTTGGTGAAAAACAGACAGAAATGTAATGTATTATTTAACGGAAATCCTGACCTTGGCCGTTGGTCTTCTGTGCACGGCTACGCGACCTATAAGGCCCTAAACGGTATAGCTCCTTTGTTTATAACCAATCTTCTATCACACTACAATCCATCAAGCTCTTTAAGGTCACAAAACTATTTTTGGACTTTTGGTAGTACCTAGGCTATCTAAGTCCACTAAAAGAGAGAGAACATTTTCACATTTGGCTCCTAAACTCTGTAATAGCCTTCCTGATAATGTTCGGGGCTCAGATTCACTCTCCCAGTTTAAATCTAGATGAAAGACACATCTCTTTAGACATCTCTCATTACCTTGTACTCCAGTTATATTTTGCTTGATATGTTACTAACAGCAGCAACGCTAATTATATTCCATTTGCTTTTATGTTTCTACTTGAGATTACGCTAGCTCCAGTTTGGATTCAGTCACCTCTTAAGAAGATTTCAGATGACCCAACGCCTGTGAAGAGATGCGAGGACTTCAGATGAAGCCAACTCTGAATCAACATACACAACTGACAAATTTTCACATTATAATCAATGTGATCACGCCTTGTAATAACTGCTTTAATGAGCTCATTGTTTCTGCCTAAATGAATACATGATGTACGCTAACTACATGATTTGTATCATCTTAGAACTGTACATTTCTGGACATATGGTTATTACTTGGACACAGTCACCACTGACAACAAATTACGGTCCCAGTTTATATTAAGTGGCTTTAACTACTATGTACTACCATTGAAATTGATCATTTACATGCATGTTTTTACATTGGACTTATATTTTAAAAATACCTGCATGTATATACAGCTGTAATTAATTTATGTAATTAGGGGTTCAAGCACAAAGTGCTGAATCCCTATCATAATTGTAAGGATTTGTAAAACTGATCGTGCAGACCAAACCGTAAGTGCTAGAGACTTGAAACCTGGCCAGATGGTAGGCCTCAATTTGGGGAGAACCTATCAGAGTATGACCCCGATTGGCCCATAGGTGGCGCTACAGCAACCAAAAGTACTAAATTGCTCATAATTGCTCATAGACCGTTTGACTTAGAATCAAGAGCCTATAAATCCTAAAGGAAAACTCAGAACTTGACGAGCATATGTGTCATAACTTAGTGAAGAAGCATGCAAAGTTTCATGGAGATCGGACCATAGGTGGCGCTATAAATGTTAAAAAGCTTTGAAAACAATATATATGGTAAATTGCCTGTATTGGCTGTAAATGGTCTTATTAAATAAAACTTAATGTCTTTTGATGCTTTTGTGCTTAAATGCCTTAAATGCTTGAACCCCGATAAATGCTGCTTGCAGCTTTAATTACATTTGTAATTACACTGTTGACCCTTCCTTTACACCTTAACCTACCCTTAAACCTACCCATACCACTACACCTGTCTCTAACCTTACCCGTATCACGGCTCAAAAGCAGCAAAAGTGTTTTACAATACAACATGAATACAATAAGTACAATGTACTTATTTTTAGATGTAAGTACATAGTACTTAAAGCCACTTAATATAAAGTGGGACCCAAATTACTCTAAATTGTAATGTAGAAACATGCATTTTCTGTAAAGCTGCTTTTAAACGACATGTATTGTGAGAAAGTGCAATTCTGAGTTGAATTGAATTGTAGCATTAAACATTGGCTAATGTCTGAGCATCACAGCAACCAATGTCATGTGTTCAAGGTTATTTTTGCATTACATATCGTTTCTGCTACAGACACAAAGTACTTTATTATTATTATTATTATTTTAATACATTTTAAACATGAAACATTTTATTGACATACTACTGCATGTGAGACTGAGTGGTGTGCTCATTTGAGACAAACGTCAATAATCCGACTCGTCCTCTGTGTGTGTGATTGTTTCATACTATCGACTAGGAAGCATCCACAGAGACAGATGTTTATTTTGCACAAGTCAGAATACTAAGATCTGCCACTATTCGAAATACTGTTAAAAAAAAAAGCACAATGAAAATAACAATGTGAGAGAGAGACAGAAAGAGGGTACGCTGGCACCGAGTGGAAGAGAATTATGGCGTTTCTCTGTCAGTTCAGAAGAAGATTTAGAGTGGAGCGAGAGAGGGCTGAACCTGCCAGCGAGGATTTGCACACAGATGACAATTCATCAAAGGAGGAAAGGCGAAGATTCAGAGGAAAATGATTCACCATTTAACTTCACAACACACGAGCATTCAGAAGGAGATCATATCTAGTCAATCTATTTGACTTTCACCATATCAAACCAAAACGCTGAGGCAATTTGAAAATGCTTCATCTGCTAAAATACAAAGGGGATCTGCCACCGTCCATATTCTTTCTGACAGAGTAAAAATACATGTGGACTATATTTTTAGGTGAATATTACAAAAATATACTATCATAATAATATATAATACCATTCAATATTTAGGGGTCAGTACATTTAAAACAAATAATTTTATTCAGCTAGAATACATTAAATTGTTCAAATGTTGCAGGAAATACTTTTACATTGTTACAATATATATATATATATTTTAAAAAATGGTATTCTTTTGAACTTTCTATTAATCACATAATCTTTCTATTTTTTATCATAGAATGATTTCTGAAGGATCATGTGACACTGAAGGCTGGAGTAATAATGCTGACAATTCAGCTTTGCATCACAGGAATAAATGACATTTTGAAATGTATTAAAATAGAAAACAGTTCTTTAAAAATATAATAATATTGTACAATATTACTGTTTTTTTATCTGGCTTTTGATCAAATAAATGCAGCCTTGGTGAGCATAAGAGATAGTCTTGATAAAAATAAAATAAAAAAAAATCATTATTCTGTCTGGCCAGGTTCTAATATAGTCTTGTGCACATTGATTATTAATATTATTTTGATTAAAATCAGCATAACTAAAATACAATATTATTATTGATTCACGGGAGGGAAATGTGCTTATTTTTCATGAAAATAATGTCACAATGCAAAAAATCCAAATGGTAAACTCTATCCAGTGTAATGAAAACAATAAACCTTTCACATCACCATGATATTATATAATAGGCTTTGACACAGAAGTGATGCAGAGACTAAACCAAGCTGGAAAGGTATTTTGCTCTCAATGCAGAGAGAAAAACAAAGAAAGAAAGAAAGAAAGAAAATGAGCCAGAACGATACAGGGAGAAAAAACAGAGGGCGAGAGACACTGATCAACAGTGGAGAGAGAGAGAAAGCCATGCAGTGGTTTGCAATCCTCCTGCCTGGAACACAATTATTCTAAGTAGTTTTCCCATCAGTAGCAGGCATGAGCGGAAGACCCTCGGGTGAGCCAAAACCTTTTCTGCAGAGGCAAAAGGGGGGGAGCAGCTCTCCAATTTATTTGATAAGGCAAGCGGAACTCAGTCCTGCCAACTGTTGCAAAGAACAGGAAAATCACCCTCGTACCCTCAGCCAACTCTCGTCAGGCAGCTGACATTTCATTGGCCACTGTCAAATCCAGATATGAAACTATATGCATGATTCAAATATATTTTTGAAGTGTGGGAAACAAAATCCTCCCTCAAAGGGAATATAATATATATTCTATAGCCTACAACTGATGGGAAAACAAAACAACACATAAATTAATGTTGCTTGACATAAGAAATTAAAGACTTACTGAAATATTTTAGCAAAAGAAATAATAATAATAAAATCTTCACGGGTTAAAACCCAAACCATAAAATGGATTTTTGTTTGGGCATTTCTTCAGCTTGCTTGCCTCACTAACGCTACTTACACTGAGACGACTGCAGGGAGCAGCAGCAAGCATGTTATTGTTATGACAACCAAGATGTATTGCTTGCTGATTTGCTGAAAGAGATGGAAACTATCAGTAAATCAACTAGCATTAGCAAATAAACGCTTTTCTTCTCCGCAATGTTATCTACTGAGGACAAAAACAATAGGAGAATGTAGTTAGAAGTTGAAACAAGGATATTTGAATGAATTATCTGGAACGTCTGGTCACACTTTAACTAAAATATTGTGAAACGTGGTCTGTGGTATCAAGCTACAACTTAAAGACATTGTGTTACATCAATACTAGCATACAGTGTTTTGACGCACTCATATGTGCTCATCTTCTGTAAAGTAGAGTAGAAGTACATGAACTGGGATGCAACCCTATATAGCGTCACAGATCTGTCAATGGAAACAGTGGAAACCACACGAAGAACTAGTCAGTACTAATCAGATCTGAGTTCGAAGAGATTTTTCATCCACATTTTCACTAGCATCTCCCTTCAGCCCTCATCTCTCAATCTCTCTGGCCTCACTTTCAAAACTGAGAGGCTGACGCCATAAATTAATTTGATGGTAGGATAAATGTCAGGACGAGTGCTTCTGAAGATCAACCAAATATCAGTTTCTTTTCAACACTGAATCAGTGTCAAAAACAATAAGAGAACCAATTTAACAGGAGAGATGAAAAAGCAACTGACGACCAAGTGAATTTGAGAAAGAGAGAGGCTTTTGAGAGCCCTACCGACCACTCTATGGCCGCATGCTTCAAGTGGTGCTCGCTTTCGGCTTAAGCTTTCCGCGACTGCGCAACTGGGTTATAGGTTGCCAGGTTGAGATGACAAACTGGTTGAAATTGTATATGGTGTGTGGATTGTGTGATTATAATGCATTTAATACAAGATCTGGCAACTGGTCAACATTAGACAAACATATTGGCCCGATTATTCCTAAAGGAGTTTGGGCCATGCAAATTACGGGAGTTTCCCGGGAGAAATAACAAACCGGGAGGGGTCCGGGAGATAGGGCTTAAAAAACGGGAGAAACCCGGGAAAAGCGGGAGTGTTGACAGGTATGCCGTGTCCCACCGCCTTCTTCCCTGAGCCTTGAACATTGTTACACGTGCATTTTCGTCTGCCATGTAAGCGGACAGATGGGATATTTCCCTCTCGATGCGAGACGTACGTCATCGAAAAAGCGACGGTGGCGAATGACTTTAACTCAGATGGACACCAACCACAGTGATTACATTAGCGATCATTGCTAGATTCACCCAGGATGCAACAAGGGCTCTCCCCTTTTTTCTCCACATTAAGAGACCAATGTTTAGATGACCTTTTAAGATGGTGCGCAGAGCAAAAAGCTTGTATAATCATTTCGTCTGCATCCATTGCAGATCGCGGCGTTTTTACTTCCTTTTCGGCTTAAAGCAACACCAAGGAACTTTTCCTCAGCGGTCGCCCTACAGGTTGGAAGCGGAATTGTCCATTATCGCTGTCGTAAATAATTTAGCCTACCGCAGCTACTGTCGCACGCTCGCTGTTTATCCAGCACCGGCTTTGGAATCAACAATGGCAGACATCCCAACCTGCAAGAAGTCCTTTCAGGGAGGTATATCTTGGTGACTGGATTGTTGACGGGGGGTGGCGGGTTGACTAGCTTTCGTGAGGCACACTCGCAAGGTCTCTCGCTCTCCCTCTCTGCCGTGCCCGCGCTATGTATGTTATGCGCGCAGTATGTTCTGTCTCGCATGCGCGCTCTAGATTCCGGCAGATTTGAACTAATTTGCGGGCATCAGGGAGACGCTATAGACTTGGAATGTCTGCAATGGCCATAGACAATTTGAGGAAGTGGTGGGGGAAGTGACGTATGCCGTAAAGCAGTCGAGTTTTGTAGTTCTTTTTGTGCTCGGGTTACTACCCGAAACCCGAAGTTACATAGTGCGAGTAAAAGCGATACAGACCACGTCAGGCTATAGCAGACGTGTCATTTAACCTATTGTAAGTCGATGTACCATCACAAGGGTCTTGGAAATATATTATGAAGGTTGAAAAGTTCCATAGTGTTGCTTTAAGCTTTTCCGGCCAAGCATGCTAACCCATACCCATAACATTTTGTCCTCTGCATTTAACCCATCCAAGTTAGTCCACACATATTAGGAGTTGTGAGTTGTGGACAGACCGGGGAGCGATTGGGGGGTAAGTCAGTTCCTGCCGCTATTGAGAATCGAACCCGCAACCTTCGGGTTACCAGTCTGACTCTCTAACTATTAGGCCACGACTGCCCAATGATAGTGTAAATGAAGATATCGGATCTGGGTCACATTTAAAAGAAGGTGTATGCTGGTAAGTCAAAAAATATTGGATATAGTAAAAAAATCGGAATTGGCCATCAAGCCCTGCAGTGTAAATGCGGCCTAAGAGACGAAACTTATCTCATAATTACAATAGACACTTTAATAGCTTAAAAAGTAGTTTAACTTAGTTTTTTTGTAAGGTCAGACGCTCAATGTGCAATAACTTTGAGGCAAACTGTTTGCCTATGTGAGCATGTTTGCCACAGGGGTTTGCTGGAACACATTCTATGAAAGAGTGTCTGAAAGAGAAAGAAAGAGTAAAATAAAGATGTAAGGTGTGGGAAAAAAAAGTGTAATGTGAAATTTGAAAATGTAATTCTGGTAAGGACTCATTTTCACTTGAGCCTTTCAAATGGATCAAGCCTCTATAGTGAGGTAACAAAACTAGCACAAGAGCCTTTTCTAATTAACTCCTCATTGAAAATGCAGCAAAATGCCAGTATCTCTCTTCTTTCCATTCACCCTTTCCCCATTTATTTTCAAAATTGAATCAGTGTCAAAGACAATAAGAGATCAACTGTGTAACAGGGCAGACGAAAAAGCAACAGAGGACACTGCAAGACAGAAAGAGTGAGTGAAAGAGAGGCTTTTGACTTCTGAGAGCCCTTTATTGACCACTCTGGGAAACAAAACCTTATCTGGGCCAATGACAAATAATAGTGTCCATGATAAAGAAAAGAGAGTCGAGTACTCTGTATATATATAAAGAAAACTTTTATACTAATTTAAGTGTAAATGTATTTAAAATTAACCATTACCAAAGTAGTAATAATTTTTCCTAACACTTTACCATCTTGATTATTACTATTATTTTTTAACAATTATTATTATTATTTTATTATATATATATATATAAAAAATAAATATATATATATATTTTTTTTCAAGGTAAGGAGCATTTTAAAAAGTCATGAATTATTAATCCATTCATATTTTTATATAAATGCCTCTACCTATAGTTAATTTTTGCAAAACTCCAAAAATGTACCTATATACAATTCACTGCAGTTTCCAGCTGAAATGATCAAGGAAACGGCATTAAAGCACAAACAACTTTTATTCCTTTTCACACTAAATTATGATTACAGTAGCAGATTATCAAATAATAAAGACATATTTCACTTTTACCATTATTTTTGATGTTTGCATCACATATCCAGCCCTATATGCATGACTTTTTTTTACTTGCTTGGTAGCCGAGTCACTCAAAGTGCTCAAAGACTTGTAGAAGTAAGCGGAAATGTCAAGTTTGATGTTGTCAACACTATCAGTTAGGTTTAGTGTAGGGTTTAATGTAGCTGGTATGTTATTTTCAAACACGATAGAGCATTAACCTTTAAGTGCCACTTACCAGAAATGTCACTTTCAAAGTGTCACGAAACATACAAGCAGCAATGTAATATCATATCAGAAATGTCACCACGGGCACGTTTTCCCAGCCAGGTTTAAATAAAACATTATGCCAAAGTACTTTTTTGAGGTTTAATAATAAGGTTTTGTTATTCGTTATGATAACAGTTGTATCACCATGATATTTTTAATTTATCTCCCCCAAACAATATCTAAATTATTTTTTATTAATTCAGAAACTATGATCATCATCGAAGGTGTATTCAAATATTTCTATACGTATGACCTGCATTTTTAATGATTTAAAAAAACAAACAAATGAGCGTTATTGACCCATCTCATGCTTACAGCTGCTTTAATAGCAAAAAACTGCATAACAAATGCTCATTTGCATGTAAAAACGCATCTCTACCATGCATTGCCTGTCAAACTAATCAGACCTGTATGGAGTGTCAAACCAGCAGTGGTGTGTGTTTATACAGCGCAGGCACAAGAGCCTTTTCTCATTAACTCCTCATGACAAATGCAACAAAATGGCACATCTCGACTGTGAGAGCAGGCATATCTCTCTCGCTCACTCTGTCTCTCTTTCCATTCCCCTTCTTACCACACATCAATAGTTATTACGTTCAGACCACTATCTTTCACCACCCACCCTTGCCCAATCTCTTTCTTCCTTCCATCTCTCCTACAGTTTCTTGTGTATTTCTCACTAGTACATGCTTTTCTTCTTAAATAAATCACTTCTTACAGCACAGATGCTCTATGAAACTTTCACTAGGCTCTGTTTGTGCCTCGTCTTGATAATCAAGACTACATCCTTGTAGAGGTGCTGAGAAAGGCTCTTTGCATTTATTTTTTAATGTTTCCATTGCCTGGAGTGTTATAGGGTCTTTGTGGACCAGCTTTATGATGGAGTCCACATAATCATTTCTTGTTAAGACGGCGGCAGTAATATGTGTTACATTGGGGAGATGTTTTATGTGTTCTCCTAGGATATAACCAGATGTCCTGTTTTTCCAGATACTGTCACATATTTCAAGTGAGCTGGGACATGTGAAAAGCATCAAATGTATGGGACCGTCCTGGGAGAAACGAGAAATCTGGTCCTTTCCCCTGTATTTGGTGTTGTGCAATAAAGCGAATTGTCCAGCAGGAGGCATGTTGCTCGAGAGGCTCTAGTACACCACAGTGTCATCAGTTCAAAAAGACTTGGACCCCTTTAACAAGGTCAGCACCTCCATGAATACAGTCAGGCCTGAGTCAGATTTTTCCATTTTGAACACCATGCCATTAATGAAAAAAAAACATGAATTTTAAGAAGTATGAGCTGTAGTGTCTCACAAATCGATTTCAGTAGATGTTAGTTGTCCCAATCTATGTGTGTGTGTGTGTGTGTGTGTGGTTTGTGTATAAATGTATAGCAGAGTTGCTTCACTCCTGAATTTTTGTCCTAAAGTTTTTGTCCTGACCAGCAGCGACGGTGATACGCGACAATTCTATTTTAGAAAGAGTTTCGATTTCTGCGAAGCCGCAGCTGGAACAACAAACATACAAAGTATGACAATGCTAATCTCAGGTACTGATTTAATGTTAAAGGTGTGAGTTTGAATATCATTAAATATCACTTTATAGCCATCCTGAAAGCAGCAATGGACAATTTACCTCAGATCTCAAAAATGAATGAAATAAAACAATAATGTGAACTAAATTTGAACCATTTTAACTGTCAACTCAATGTTTACTGAAAATTGTTTCAGTCACTCAGTGTGTATTTTTAATATGAAGATGGTGTAATATTTACGAATTGAATTATACTTTTTCATTTTGTTGCGAGTTCCGTGCTCTTGCAGAGAGACTCCGCCCACTCACTCTTCTTGGCTGTGATTTTGTTTTGTTTTTTGCATCTCATCTCACAAATTGCTTGTCGCTGGAATCTTATAGCAATGTGTCTGGTTAGGACATGGTGTTAGAAGGCAGCATAATTGCGATGCTTACATTTTGCATGCTTGTGTTGCGTTAAAATGCTAAATAGACAGTCCACTGTTTTTCAACTATCTTCAAAGCTAAGCTGTCACTTTCATGGTTTCTTCCTTTAAATAATGCTTTATTTTGTTCGTTCAGGAAAATATGCCACAAAGAAAGATAGATTATTAAAGAAAACAAAAAAGTATGTAATTGAGCAGGCTCAAAGACTACTACTCTCTCTGATCTTTGGCTCACCCCCACATGCTCGTTCTTCTATTTAATATACTGACTGAGCTGTCCTCACGGTCACCCCTATCCTAATCTTCTTCCCCTGGCACTGCTTAAACCGTTGTGCATCAATTCCTGTCTCTTCATTTTGCCCCTTCTCTCTTTTGCTTTCACGTATGGATGCACAGACGCATTGGCAATGTGCACAAATGCATGCACACTCATAAACATATACACAAACGTTCTCCCCGTTGCTGCTGTTCCTGGGTGTGTGTGTGTGTGTGTGTTTAGGTAGCTTTGGTCTAATCAGCCCAAAGCAAGATGCAGTGATGACTCTCCACCACTGTTATTTGAACTCATGTGGACTTCGAGTGTGTATGCTTACAGGAACATTTTATTGCTCAGAGGTTGCTCTTTTATAGCTCAGGCAACCTAATGTTGATGTTTCAGTTGTATTAAGCTTAGAGAAATAAGAAGACAGAAGATTAGAGAGATGATTTGGTCCTGGGTTCATTTGATAATATGGGAGTTAATTTTTAAATCTCAGACTTTAGCATTATCATCAAATCTGAGAACAGTTTGAGGCATTAAGATCTCCTCTGGAACTCCAGAACTCTATGTAAAGTGGGTCTTTTCTGAAATTAAACAAAACAAGTAGTTTTTTTGTTGTTGCAAAAAACAAAAAACAAACCACAACAGCAACCAAACAAAAACCACAAAAAAACCACAACAGAGCAAAAAACAACAACAACAACAACAAAACAAAAAGACAAACAATAACACAGCAACAAAACAAAACAAAAAACAAACCACAAAACACAGCAGCTACGAAACAAAACAAAAAACAAACCCCCAAAAAACACGACACAGCAACAAAACAAAAAAACAAACCACAAATATACCACAACACAGCAACCAAACAAAAACAAACCACAAAAAAAACACACAACACAGCTACAAAACAAAAAAACAAGCCACACCAAACACGACACAGCAACAAAACAAAACAAAAAACAAACCACAAAAAAACAACACAGCAACAAAACAAAACGAATAACAAACCACAAAAAAAAACACAACACAGCAAAAAAATAAATAAATAAAATTATTATAGGCTAAAACAAAACAAAACAATGCATGTCTACCATAATATTTTAGACTCTACCACACACCATCCTACATATTTATTCCTGGCCTCTGATTGGGAGACTGACACAGTGAACAGCACATTCACATTTCCCATCTTTAAATCATGACACATCCACTGTTTGCCATATAGGGACTGTAAAGTTCAGTTATAATAAACTAATCTTTTATGTATATTGTGTTTGCTATGATGAGATCACTGCATTAATGTTCTCAACATGTCTGTGATCGACTACGGTGCTCATCACTGCAACCTTTCATGCCACGATCTAAATATAATGCCATAGATCTAATTGTAATACTATAATCAACACTTTTCACGATTAGGCTAGTTAACCTTGAGAGCTGTAAAAGTAAAAACACGCTTAACGTTTTCAAGAGAGTTCCACGTGTAATACTTAGCTATATCATATGCAAAGATGTTAGCCAATAACAGCAGTGGGCATTTACACTGAAGTCTCACACAGACATGCCCCTTAAAACAAATCAGAGGGCTAAAATCAGATTAGGAAAAAATGCCTTTTATTTCTAAATTATGACAATTTTGATGTCAACATTATAAGTGCAACCCAGGAAACATTATAAAACAATAAGAACAATGCAGTCCATGACCCCTTTAAATTTTCCTTGAAGATGAAAAGCCAAAAAAAGAAGAAATTAAGAAAAAGTAGATGAGAAATCTGGAAGACAAGAGGCAGAAGAAACCGAGAAAGAGATGTAAAGGCAACAGGCCCTCATTTCCGCAATCTAAAGTCAGCGTTCCATCGAGGGATCAGACCAGATTACCACACAGAGCTGATGAGGCAACATTTACTTTTCACACGCTCTGAAGACAGATGCGCTTTATACAGCAGCATTTGGTCAATTGGAACAAAGCATTCTTTTCCTTCTCTCTTTCTCTCTCTCTCCCTCTCTCTGTGTGTGTGTGGGCACTGGGGGTCAGCGGGTGTGACTGAGTTTGAATGAACTGTCTTCATAAAGGTCTGTTTTATCATATGATCCCCCTCATAAACCGCATTGTTCTCCAACACAAAAACAAGACTCATGCAGTATGAATCTTGATGTTGACATTAAGCAAGTGACTAGCTTTAAGACTCCAAAACAATACGGCTGTGTAAAACTAAGGCATGGAATCAGCTGTAAACTTTTAAAACAAGTTTTTCATAAGCATGCATTTCTCTGTCTGACAGAATGAAGATGCCGAGGCTCAAATAACACATGCACCTTCAGCTGCTCAATCATTTCCCTCATGCAAATGAATCTAGTGATTCATTAATGTAGAAGCAAATGTGTCACCCAATAGGTTTCCATAGAGACAAATGATGCCACGCACCAAGCAAATTATAACATAATGTATGCCAATTAGAAGGGAATTTAGTGATTTCACTCTTTTTTTTTTTCTTTTTTTTTCAAAGCAGATTTAAAATACTTTTTATTTAAAGAAAGAAAATTCTAAATGCTGGCCAGCTGGGTTTTTTTTTTTTTGCATTTCTAAAAGTTCTACAATGATCTTGGCAAATATACTGTGACAAACATCAATAAATAGATGAATCCTGACAGAAACTAATACACATATCAGCATTGTTGTAAAGCACAGACAATATATACAAGACTATAAAGAACGCTTCATTGGGCATACGAAACAAAAGCTCAGATGCGGATACAACAATAAAACAGCTGCAGTTCTGGGCACGCAAAGATACAGTAGGAGCTATATTCTGAGACTTTACATTTGCATATCTATTTGCACCTGCATGCTTATTTTTGCCAAGAGTACAAAGGTAAGCTCATTCCAGCACTTCATGTCTACCACCTCTCTCGCATTCACACACACTCCTACACACCCCGTCCGTCAGTGTGAAACTACCGTACTGCGACTCACCCCAGAGTTCACTCTTACCCAGCACACCATGAGGTTCAGGCATGCGAGGGCAATCCGAGAGAGAGAGAGAGAGAGAGAGAGAGAGAGAGAGAGAGAGAGAGAGAGAGAGAGAGAGAGAGAGAGAGAGAGAGAGAGAGAGAGAGAGAGAGAGAGAGAGAGAGAGAGAGAGAGAGAGAGAGAAAGAGAGAAAGAGAGAGAGAGAGAGAGAGAGATTGCAAGGCCAGTGAGAAGCTATTTTCCTGAGGCAAAGACTGTCTTTTCCCATCAACTTACTTGCTTACTCTAAACAGGGTTTAGGCCCAGAAACCCACTCATGGGGTTGATAGAGGGGGACAAGTTGAACTTGGCTTTCCTACTGCGTGGAAAAAGACCAACCTTGAGGAAGTTGTGCTTTCAGAGAAAATGGAGACCTATTCGTCTTCAGGTGCATTCACACAAACAGAGATTTTATCTCTGGAAATCGTCAAGTGGCTGTTTTGTTGGATGTAGTAGTTGTTAATACAGCTGGATGCCATAATGCTATTGGTGGGCAGTATTTTACTGGCCACAGCATTTAAAAATCTTATCATAAAAGGGATGTAATGCCAGTACAACTCATTTGCAGTGCTGGGTAGATTACTTGCAAATTACAATTACTTGTAGTTTGTTACTGATTACAAATCACATGAGGGAAATTGTAGTTAGTAAAGTAATCTAGGTTACTCACTTTAGGTAATGTATTCTGTCTACTTTTGGATTACTTTTGACCTAACTCGTTTATCACGTAATTATCCAAAATCAGTGAACACAAATTAACTTCAAATCTCAGGGGTCTCTAAATAAGTATTTTTGGTCACAGGGGTTTATCTGACAAAAAAGTTTGGGTATCCGTGGATTACATGAACAGACAATAATAAACATGGAAACAGTAATTTGAGTAATTATTCATCTTTCAGGGGTGCTTTTGTCCTAAAATTTAGAAGCATCACAAATTTATTTGCATGACATTTACAACGGTAAGAAAGGAAAAATTAAAAGAGTATAAATAATTAGGGAGAATCAATCAATTATGAATAAATTACTTTCATTGTGTCAATAATATGCGATCATGTATGTAATCCATAAAAAGTAACTGTAATCTGATTAGGAGCCTTTTAAAACGTAATATAATCTAATTACAAGTAGTACATTTTTGGAATCTGGTTACGGAATCAAGATTATATGTAATCAGTTACTAACCAGCACTGCTCACGTCACTCTAATTTGATTATGAAAATGTTTATTAGACACTAAAAGTAATATTCTGGTGAGAAAAGAATTTGTATATAAATCACTGCAGTGCATAATATAATCTATCATGAATGAGATTAATGATTATCAATGCACGAATGACTAATGATTATAAATGCAAGCTTACTCAGATAAGAAAAAAAAAATCTCACACTGTTTTCCCCGCATAATTTTATCTTATTATACCCGTTCATGAGGGATAACAAATCATAGTGTTAGCTAGATCATATAAATTAGCTAGGTACAAGCCATGTGCCACAAATAGAAGCCATAGATAGATTTAAAATCTGACCGACAGACAGACGGACAGACAGACAGACAGGCTTGGATGGAAGGATGGATGGATGGACAGACGGATGGAAGGATGGATGGATGGACAGACAGACTGACAGGATGGATGGGCGAATAGACGGACGGACAGACAGACAGAATAGATGAATGGATGGACGGAAACACAAGCTTGGATGGATGGACGGACAGACAGACAGGATAGATGAATGGATGGAAGGACAGACATAGACAGGATGAATGGACACAGACAAGCTTGGCTGGACGGACGGACGGACGGAAAGACAGACAGAAAAGCTTGGATGGATGGATGGATGGATGGACAGACAGAAAGGATGGATGGATGAATGGATGGACGGACAGATAGACAAGCTTGGACGGAAAGACAAAAAAAAAGCTTGGATGGATGGACAGACAGACAGAAAGGATGGATGGATGGACAAACAGAGATATACAAGCTTGGATGGATGGATGGATGGATGGACGGACGGACGGACGGACAGATAGACAGGATAGATGGATGGATGGATGGATGGATGGATGGATGGATGGATGGACAGACAGACATACAAGCTTAGACAGACAAAAAGACAGAAAAAAGCTTGGATGGATGGACAGACAGAAAGAATGGATGGATGGATGGACAGACAGACAGACAGACAGATCAAGCTTGGATGGATGGATGGACAGACAGGATGGATGGACGGACGGACGGACGGACAGACAGACAGACAGGACAGATGGATGGACGGACGGAGAGACAGGATGGATGGACGGACAGACAGACAGACAGGACAGATGGACGGACAGACAGGATGGATGGAAGGACAGACGGACGGACGGACAGATAGACAGACAGGACAGATGGATGGATGGATTGACGGATAGACAGACAGGGTGGATGGATGGACGGACAGACAGATAGACAAGCTTGGATGGATGGACGGACATACAGACAGATATACAGGATGGATGAATGGATGGACGGACATACAGACAGATAAACAGGATGGATGAATGGATGGACGGGCATACAGACAGATATACAGGATGGATGAATGGATGGACAGACCGACATACAAGCTTGGACAGAGCAAAGACAGAAAAAAAAGCTTGGATGGATGGACAGACAGACAGACAGAAAGGATGGATGGATGGATGGACAGACAGACATACAAGCTTGGACTGACGTATGGAAAGAGAGACAGACAGACAGACAGACAGACAGACAAGGTTGGTAGGACAGAGAGATAGAAGTTAGCTAGTTAGCAAGCTAGACAGTGAATTGCTGTACATGTGAACTACCCTAGAGTCATAACAGCATATAGTCATGACCAAATGATGACAGATCATAAATATAACAACACAAAAGCAATTTGTTTGATCCGTATCCCCTAGGAGAAATTAGACAAGAGAACAGACTAATGTGATTATGACAAAGCGGAGGCTCTTCCACCTACGTTCTGTGAGCACCCTTAAGTCCTGGTTTAATAATGCGTTTATCTCTCCCTTCCTAAAGCAGATCTCCGAGATCTTTGACCTTAAATGACTTGATTTAAAAGAGAAAGAGGCCCTCTTAGGATGAGGGCGGAAAGAGGGATGAAGCACTAAACAGCCATTAAAGATGAGCAGAGGCCAGCGGTAAAAGCCAGAGCGACTGTGGCCCAGTTGGCTGGGAGGCGTCCCATAACAAGGCCGCACTAAGATTCTCGCTCTCATTTAAACCAGCCTCACGGAGTGGCCTCAGTTGCCGTGGCGCCTAGCCATGAAGAAGCGAGTGCTTTGCACACGCGCACACACACACACACACTCGGAGGTTAGAGCTGTCATAGGCTTCATGCTAGTTGTGAGGTCTGTTGTATCATCCCAGACAGAGAAAGAGAGAAAGCACTCAAATAAAACAAGGCCCAAGAAAAGAATTCTCAGCAGGGCTTGTTGGCGGAGACAGACTGCAGCAATGTACAAATATGTTTTATAGCATACTCTACAGTGAACAACACAAGAAAAAGGAGACATACACAGTTCATATATAAAGTCTGAATACATTTAACAACCACGCAAACACACACATAAATCAGTGTTTCTTTAACTAGCAAAAATAAATGATGCATGGTAAAGACATTTAAAGAAGTTTTCATATACAAGAATTTTCCATATTATCAAAAGAAAAACAGTTTAAATCTGTTTTAATAAAATTCAACCCCTGGGGAATAAAAGTGCAAGGAACACCTATATGTAGATAATGATGACATATTGAGAGTGCTCAATTACTACGCTACGGTAAAACACATATATAAACACAACAATGTCACATTTTAGAACCAACCACGGAGTTGAAGTGCCAAAAAAAAGCTGGAAACTTATATTTCAGTTTTAAGTATAGCACACGTTCAGTTGAAATGCTTGCAGGACTGACTGGAATAACATTATGCGAAGAAAAAAAAAACACTCCTAGGATCACTGCTCTTTTCTTTCCCCATATTTTACAGGTGAATCCTTTGGCACTGAAATGAGGAAAGATAAGGGGAATGCCCCAGGGGTCTGTACTCGGCATATCATCATTTTGGCAGGCAAAATTACAAAGTAGTGGGAAAAATATATATTTTTATATTGTCTATTTACAGTGCCATTGCACTGACAAAAATCTGTTTAAAAGAACGCTTGCCATGCCTCGGGCGGCGGAGATCAGCAGCTCCGTGTGATCATCTATTGGCGTAAAATTATTAAAGTGAGCAGACAGCCATATCTAGGGCAACATTCATATGCTTCCAGTTGTTACTCTAACCACCTCTTTCTTGTGAAAGCTTCTATGTTAACAGCAGTTCAGGTCGAGTGTGTATGAGATTTGTGAGCCAAGGTGATACTGTGCTTTTACAGGTAAAGGTGAAAATTCTGGGGTTAAATTAGAGTGCCACTGAGTGTGTTTAATGCTGCTCTTTATAACATTTGATCTTCAGCTATTTAAGAGTGGTTTCACACAGCCTTCGGCTTCCTCAGCCTTGATGACTCTATACACTCTATACTTACAAAACACAGCGTGAAATAAACATTCATGCCAATTAACTTCACCTGTGACTTCTGGTGACACAGACACACACACACACACAATATATATAAAGTATATATAAAATAAAATATATACGTCTGAAATATAAATGTAAATCTGAATATATATTTATAACCCTGAATATATAGATACAAATCCAAATATATATTTATAACCCTGAATATATAGATACAAATCCGAATATATATTTATAGGCCTGAATATATAAATGTATATAAATAGAAATCTGAACTTTTGATAAATATGTTTGCTACATAAAGTCATGTCTATATATATTTGATGAAGACTCACATCAGTAGCCTAATAAAATCATGTACATAGTTTTTCATGTGCCAAAATGTTAATTTTATCCTATTATTTGACAATTAGCTCATGGACTAAATGAATCATGACTGACATTCCCACAATGGCATTGGTAACCTGAAACATTTGCATTGTATTGCAGTGTCAAACCAAGCCCTCTTTTTTTATTTCTAACCCTCCCCTCCAACCACCTGTCATTTAGAGACCACTAATTGCGATTCAATCAATTAACATGTAAATAAATCAAACTGGAGAAGTAAAATGGATTGCAAATGCAGTTTCATGTTGACTTCGAATGTCATTGTTATGAATGCAAATATAGCGTATTATTGTGCACTCAAAGACAATAGATATAGAAAGACCATGCACTCCTATTACTTATTAATGGGAGAAACTGCAACGCGCAATATGGCAGAATACGTCCCGTCTTCTAAGTAAAACTGGCAATTGCTGACTGGCAAAGTCATTGTGTCACTGCAGCTGCCGTTAGAAACTGAGGATGAATCCGAAATCGCCCCCTAAACCCTCATTCACTATTCCCTACGTCATCATATGTACACTCGTTATTGCGGTGCAATGTGGGATTGAATAAGAGCTCTCAATAACGTCCACTATGGCTTCGGACACCACTACAAATGTCTGTCCCCTCAAATAACGCCCTATTTGAGGGTATAGGGGGGCGATTTCTGATTCAGCCTGAAACTCGCGCTTATGACTGCACATGCGCATTAGCTGGTCTAGCCTGAAAGATTAGCTTTTTTAACGCTATTTGAATATACGAAGCAACATTTATGAGACAGTTCATGTCACATTTTGTTGCTGATTGAAATATGTTATTTAACCCTCATCCTCTCTTCCCATTCTGTAACAAATCCTTCCCTCGCGGGTCAAAATGACCTGAAGCCCTAAAATTATATTTAAAAAAAATTGTCCAGAAAGCTTCTGTCATTTCATTTTTTTTAATGTAAATTTTTTTTGTTGGGAGATTATATCATTAAATTAAATAATATAATTTAAGCACATTCCTCACATTCTATCAACTTAATTTTAAAATAACTCTCCAATACGCACATAAGCAGCTGAAATCAGCACAAAATATCTCACATTGGGTCAATTTGGGTCAAACATTTCTAACCTCCCAACTAAAAATTTTCTGATGACTGGTCACATCTAAATTTTTCAATTGGCCCACGTGAAATTCTGCAAATTGATCAAATTAAATTAGCAGAATTTCACTTGGGCCAATTGAAACATTTAGATGTGACTAGTCACTAGAACATTTTGAGTCACTAGAACATTTTGAGTTACAGTGTGTCTTGTGGAAAAAAAATATATAACATAACATGATATGTCATGAGTCTTGCCACTAGATGGCCTTATAGCACTATATGGAGCAAATGAGCTGTTCCGCAGGGTCCTAAAGTCAATTCTTAATTTTATCTTTTCAGTATGCATTCAGATCGACATTATAAAATCATTTTTGTTAAAGTTTTAGTATTTTTAGTTTGAATTTTGAGCATTGTTTTGGTTTATCTATGTATATTGAAGCATTCCTCGCAATCCATTCATTCCTAAGGGGGTCGAATTGTCCCGCGAGGGAAGGATTTGTTACTTCTTTAATTACAACCACATAAACTCCTCGAATCCAGTCAATTTTTTTGTGTTTATTCATGGTTCAAGTGCGACAAAAGTCCTAAGGTCTTGGACCCCTCCGATGAACACCACATTTTTTTTTTATGAGTTTCGGGTCAAAATGACCCGAGGGAAGGATGAGTTCGGCAAGCGGTTTTTGAGATTTCAGGATTGCAAATGTGGCCCGAACCCAGAGTATTCCCCCCGTATCTCTGGTTAGGATAGTATCCAGGCGAGATGTTAGGAGACGGGGTGGTGGAGGGATGCAGAAAAAACTGTTGAGGAACATGGTGAGTTGACTACGTATTTATAGGCCTCCTCTCATGCTGATTGGATAGATCAATTGAACGGGCTCCTCCTGAACTTTGTTAATAAAACATCATTTACTGAACTGTTTGGATACATGTTCACATACTTATTTCTATCAGGGAAAAAGAAATGAAGAAATAAACCACTTTCGTTTTCTGTGCGAAAAACGAAAGCATTTCTATGCGTTATATGTACAAAAATGAAAAGCCACAATAAACCAGTTATTCCTCAATCTTTCCACCTTAAATTGGTGTGATTAGATTTATCAGCGCCCCACAAAGTGAGATGCGGAATTACAACGATCATAATATTTCCTGTATGCCGGTTTAATTGCGAAATTCATTGATGTCACAGTGAGAGGCCTCTTAGGCAAATGTACGTGCCCCTTCAAAAGGAGCAGGAAAAGATGAGAAAGCAAAGAACTGAAAGAGAAGTGTGAGAGGCAGCGTGTGCGAAGTGTGGCGTCTGCAGTGCTGTAGCTACAGGGGAGCTGTGAGCATGAGGGGTCTCATCCATCACATCTCATCCATCAGATCCCAGAGGACTGGACACAACCCTCATGCTCCAGCAAAGCTGGATAGTGGAGACCGCATGAGTGTGAGATATTCAGCTCTTGCTTTATAACAACAGCATTTCTTGATTTGCACAGAGGGTGTGTGGATCGTTTGTAGCTCGTGATTAATACACCCATGTGATATAGAGTCACATGGGTGTATTATATAGTTATTATATAGTTTGAAAGCTTGTTTGCTACAGATTTAGGCCACGTCTACATTAATCCGGATACATTTGAAAACGGCGTTTTCGTTTAAAAACGCTCTCCGTCCACACTAGCGTTTTCAAAAGTTGTCCAGGAGTTTCTCATCCACAATGAAACGTCTGAAAAAGAGATGTTTTATAAATGAAAACGTATTAGTGGACAAGGCCTTAGGCATCACTGTCTCTGAACCACATCGCTGCTGAATATGAATTTGAAACGTAAAGAATACCCTATGCTTTTCGACATGTTTACACATGCTTTTATTTCTGCATGTGTAAAAGTGTGTGTTTGCGTTTACCAACTAAACACTGGAACAAACATTTCACCTCCATTTCGAAGACATTTGAGGATGAGCTCAATTGAAAAATATTTGAAAAAATATTTAAAATATTCAATTGAAATATTACACATTAAGTTAGTCAGAGCGGCGTTGTACGCAGTGACACATCTACATTATGCCTCAAAATATTTGTTATTGTAATTCAAAAATGGTCTTTCAGGGTTTGAGTTAAGGTTAGTCAGTAATATTGGTAACACTTTACAATAAGGTTCATTAGATAATGTATGATCTAACATAAACTAACAATGAGCAATACATTTGTTAGAGTATTTATTCATCTTTGTTAATGTTAGTTAATAAAAACACAGCTGTTCATTGTTTGTTCATGTTAGTTCACATTGCATGCACTTATTTTAACAACCTTTGATTTTAATAAAGTATTAGTAAATGTTGAAATTAATATTAACTGAGATTAATTAGCCTAATGCTGTAGAAGTATTGTTCATTCTTAGTTCGTGTTGACTAAGGTAGTTAATTAATGTTAACTAATGAACCTTATTGTAAAGTGTTATCGTAATATTTAGTATTATATTATACTTAAAAAAATATTTTTATATAAATCTGCCCCAAACGCAGCCAGATAACGCGGGACACGTCTGTACTCCAACATATCAGTGTGTAAAGGGGACATGCAGTGGCTCCCAGAGCCCAGTGTCAGGCCTGACTCTTTTGTTAATACAGCTGCACATAAGACTACCTTATCTCTGGGCCCCAGGCGAACCACCCCGAGGATTGTGTGCGTGTGTGTGTGTGTGTGTGTGTGTGTCTTGAGAGGACATAGAGAGAGTAAGGACCTGTCTAAGTTGTTCAGACTGCAGGACAGTATGTCAGTGTCAGTGTAATTACTGTAATGTACTCCAATTACTTCCCTTTTAGTCTCATTCACTGTCTGCAGTTTAAACTGATACTCACAACACCAATAGACAATGCAACAGCACATGGTATCGTCACTGCAATCTCATCCAAATCAGAAACCTTCATTACTGTATCACATATAGCAATCATATGTACAATCATGTCTCTCCAGCGGTGGAAATAGCCAGGGGATTTTAGTTGGAGTCAGGGGGCATTTGAAGATTTTTTTTTTTTTGCATTGTTCTGGGGCACTTTCGGATGACTGGAAAAGAAACACTTTAGAAAGACATAGTGTTACATTTAAATACATTTTGTGTATTCTATATGCCATGCTTTCTTACATGTCAAAGCGGAACATTTTATAATGAGCAACATTCATCATAATATGTGGCACAAAACAAACACTTTTCAGGAAGAAACTTCATGATCTGAAACAAACTTTGTTGGATTCCCATTGGCTGCATTGACGGAGATCAATACTGAGCAACTGCAGATGTGAAATGTTTATGTTCGTATGTAAAATGATCTGGCTATTGACTTAAAGCGTCATTTTGAGGAAAATCTGTGGAATGGATTTAAAATCAGAATACACCGCTCTGGTCTATCTATCAGGATAGATGCCATAATTATTTAATCTTGAATGCAGTTCAGGACAGAAGTACAGCTTGTTCAATTGGTGTTACTTTAGTCCGCGTGATTATTCCGTTGATGGGATATTGATTAATATCTAACCAATGACCTTAAGACTGTACTACCCACTGACAAGTCTGTATTTGCATACACAACAGTCTTGTTTTCATTCACATCAAATGGTGTCCTGATCGAAGTCTATTAGTAGAAATAAGCATAATTAAATATGTTACATTATATACTAAACAAACAGAAAAAGGGGGGCGATGTAGAGAGCGTTGAATGATTAGCATCCTAATTCTGCGGAGTGCGCGGGAACAGCTTGCGTGTGGGTCTGCGATGAGTCATAATGAATTCAATCATGGAAATCCTACAGTGCTACAATTACCAGCTGATATGGCTTGGTGTAGAGTAACACCATGCGGTAATTCCTGGAAAAAAAACAACGAAGTGATCTTTTCTTAAGCGAACTTAAGCGAACACCTACCACAGGCTTTCTAATAAACATGCCCTTTCGACAAGCACTACAGCAGAATGCACAAAATATGTGACCTTTCAGTCTTTGATAATTGAATAATACAGACCAGTTCAGAGACATGTATGGATATCCAGCCATCTCGGCTCAATGACATCCATCAATAGTGGGCAGCAGGGAGCATTTATCACGCAGGCGTTTCTAACACGCCAATATGGGGGCCAAGTTCAAGAGAGTCATCAGCACAGGCTTGTAACAGGAGATCTCAATATATTTGCATTTGTATTTATACTCTGTGCCAACACTTGGAGGGAAAATGCATTTATAATGTCAGGCTTTAGCATGCAGCCACCCCCGTCTGATCTAAGCATATACCCACACAAACACACACACACCAATGCACGCCGACACCGATGCACAGAGTGTACTGTATATTAGTCTAATATACATAAAAGATCTATTTGCCGGAACACATAATGATTTGGACACTCAGCCAATGGGCAATCCTTCTTGGCACTGCGAAGCATAGCATGTGCGCACTGGAATCAATTTCAGTGTCAGCCAGCGGTCTTCTCACCATGCCATTTCATGCTATTGTTTGTGTCAACAGAACAGTGCCATGGAATAGAGGAGAAATTATAAGCACAATTTGATGTCATTTGTGTGACAGCAAAATGAGTTTGAATAGGTGATAAAATGTCAAAGAATTTTGTAATAGCACCCAAAAATTTGCGCCTCGGATTCTGCCGAGATACTGAAGAAAAACAATTGTTGTAAAGACATGGGAGGCACAGTGCTTTTTCACCGCTTCTTTTGGTGCGAGAGCTTGCAAGAAGGGGGGTTTTGGGGGGCTTAGTAGGCTTCTTTAGAGATTTTATTGATCTGTACAAAAAACGCAAGATCAAAAACATGAAAATGAAATAGCTTCAGGGAGCCTAAGAAACGAGTCGATAGAAAACGCTCAGGCATAAATGGTTGAAACTGCCTATTGTACTCAGAGTCCCTCTCGCTGCGGTAATAGTAGATGATGTTGAGCAACTACCAGGAGTGGGAGGGGACAGTATCCTCCCTTCTCTGCTGGGAGCCGAGGACTTCAATATGATAGAAAGTCTTAAAATGTGGATACAAATGAACCATGCACTTTGGTAAACCACTAATGTAGAAGTTTGTTTTTCCCAGATGGTTGCACAGACACATTTTCATTTGCCTTTTAACATGACTGATTGATTGAGAAGCTACACATCAAAAATGTATAACTGTTTAATAATAATAATAATTCATTTTATTTGTGGGCGCCTTTCAAGACACTCAAGGACACCTTACAATGATAAAATACATAGTTATATAGAAGAAAACAGCAACACAATAAATAGTACGGGAGACGTAAGCTAAATCATTGTAGCATTAAAAACAACTCAATGAGTATTACAACAATCAAAACAAAATTAAAACAAATAAGCACCCGGGAGACAGCGGCAGCTAACAACGCCCCAGCGTTCGTCGTTTATCCCGTTTGACTAGTCTGTCAAAGTCAGGCTTAAAGGAGAGGTTAATCAGGTACATGTGTTGTGTAGACCTAAGTGTCGTCCCCCTGTAGTCAATAATTATATCCCTTAAAACTCATGTTTGATCACCAAAATGACATATTTAAAGGGATACTCCACTTTTTTTGAAAATGTGCTCATTTTACAACTCCCCCAGAGTTAAACTGTTGAGTTTTACCGTTTTTGAATCCATTCAGCCGGTCTCCGGTTCTGGCGGTACCACTTTTAGCATAGCTTAGCCTACATCATTGAAGTGGACAAGACCATTAGCATTTCTAAAAAAAAAATGACCAAAGAGTTTCGATATTTTTCCTATTTAAACCTTGACTCTTCTGTAGTTACATCGTGCACTAAGACCGACGGAAAATGTAAAGTTGCGATTTTCTAGGCTGATATGGCTAGGAACTATACTCTCATTCCTGCGTAATAATCAAGAAACTTTACTGCCGTACCATGAGAGCAGCAGGCGTAATGATATGACGCAGCGCCTGAAAATAGGAAAAATATCGAAACTCTTTGGTCATTTTGTTTTTTGAGAAATGCTAATGGTCTTGTCCACTTCAATGATGTATGCTAAGCTATGCTAAAAGTGGTACCGCCAGAACCGAAGATCGGCTGAATGGATTCAAAAACGGTAAAACTCAACAGTTTAACTCTAGGGGAGTTGTAAAATGAGCCTATTTCCAAAAAAAGTATCCCTTTAAGTGTTTTTTTTTTCCTCGAATTTTTTTCTTCATGCCTTAAAATAGCTTGAATGTAACTCTACACCCTTGCCCAGCTCAGAGCTCCACTTGTTGATGTTCACAGGCTGACGTGATTGGTTACAAGGTAGTTTGTGACGTCAGAAACACCTGTTACGCGGCAGCAAGGATGAAACAGAGAGTAAATCCAATCGCAAGCACATTTAATTAAACAGAAACAAACAGGAAATCCAGGGAACTCAGAACAAGACAGTAGTAACATTAAACAACAACCGACAGCCAACAACTGAAACACAGGGGTTTAAATACACAGACAAACAAGCTAAACAAGATAACAAGGGGGCGTGGTTAATAAGAGACACCTGGGGAGACTAATAGACATAGACGAGGAACACCTGTGGACACTGAGCAACAACATGACAAAAGACAAGACACATGGCAGGATAACATGACAAACAGGGAATCACATGACAGACAAGAACAAGGAACAAAACACAAAACCCACACCGTGACATAGCCCCTCCCCTATGGGCGGCTCCCGACGCCCATAAAAACAAAAAACAATAGTTCAGGAGGGTGGTGAAGCGGAGGCGGTCTGGGGGAGGGATGGAGGGCCAGGCCCGCACAGGGGAACGGGACCAGGACATGGTGGACCTGGGCCATGGAGCGTGGGCAGACCAGGCTGTGCAGGCGACCAGGGTGGAGCAGGCAGTTCAGGTGGCCAGGGCGGTGAAGACCCTTCGGGCGGCCAGGGCGGTGAAGACCCTTCGGGCGGCCACGGCGGAGAGGACCCTTCGGGCGGCCACGGCGGTGAAGACCCTTCGGGCGGCCACGGCGGTGAAGACCCCTCGGGCGGCCACGGCGGTGAAGACCCCTCGGGCGGCCACGGCGGTGAAGACCCCTCGGGCGGCCACGGTGGTGAAGACCCCTCGGGCGGCCACGGCGGTGAAGACCCTTCGGGCGGCCACGGCGGTGAAGACCCCTCGGGCGGCCACGGCGGTGAAGACCCCTCGGGCGGCCACGGCGGTGAAGACCCTTCGGGCGGCCACGGCGGTGAAGACCCCTCGGGCGGCCACGGCGGTGAAGAGGGCCCTGAGCTAAGCAGAACCAGCGGCGAAGGAAACTCTGCGCTGGACAGGACTGGCGCAGGATCAGTGAGCTCTGGTGCAGGATCAACGGCCCCTGGCGCAGGATCAGCAGGCTCTGGCGCCGGATCAGCGGGCTCTGGCGCAGGATCAGCGGGCTCTGGCGCAGGATCAGCGGGCTCTGGCGCAGGATCAGCGGGCTCTGGCGCAGGATCAGCGGGCTCTGGCTCAAGGGTGTGCGTAGCCCACACACACCACATGGCTGTGGCCATAATGGCCAGTGTTGCGGTCACTGAGGGCTCAGGCGGCGCATGCGTGGCGTGATCAGTCTCTGGCTGGGCAGACGTGACGTGAACAGTCTCTGGCTGGGCAGACGTGACGTGAACAGTCTCTGGCTGGGCAGACGTGACGTGAACAGTCTCTGGCTGGGCAGACGTGACGTGAACAGTCTCTGGCTGGGCAGACGTGACGTGAACAGTCTCTGGCTGGGCAGACGTGACGTGAACAGTCTCTGGCTGGGCAGACGTGACGTGAACAGTCTCTGGCTGGGCAGACGTGACGTGAACAGTCTCTGGCTGGGCAGAAGTGACGTGAAGCTCTGGCTGGACGTGGCTGACGTGAAGCTCTGGCTGGACGTGGCTGACGTGAAGCTCTGGCTGGACGTGGCTGACGTGAAGCTCTGGCTGGACGGTCTCTGGCTGGACGGTCTCTGGCTGGACGGTCTCTGGCTGGACGGTCTCTGGCTGGACGGTCTCTGGCTGGACGGTCTCTGGCTGGACGGTCTCTGGCTGGACGGTCTCTGGCTGGACGGTCTCTGGCTGGACGGTCTTTGAGGAGGCCTTTCTCCTCCTCCTCCGGGCCACCGGACTCGGAACCACCGGAACTGGGACCAGTGTTGAAGGCCTGGCGTACCCCGGGCTGAAGCTCTCCAGACAACTGGAGAGTGCCTCTCTCCAATCCAGGCCAGAGAGATCGGGGAGCTCCCTAGGGTTGACCGCCTTAGCCCCCAGCAGGTAACACAATTTTATAGCCTCATTCGCTAGGGTGCATGAGGCAGCAAGTGCAGCAAACCCCCAGGTAAACTGAAACAAATCCGGGCTGTTCAGGGCTAAGGCCGCGGTTTTCCCAGCAAACTCCCGGTCCATGCTGGGAAGATC
Organism: Rhinichthys klamathensis goyatoka; assembly: GCF_029890125.1. Classification (NCBI taxonomy): domain Eukaryota; kingdom Metazoa; phylum Chordata; class Actinopteri; order Cypriniformes; family Leuciscidae; genus Rhinichthys; species Rhinichthys klamathensis. The sequence continues at coordinate 184,039 of NW_026606931.1, forward strand.
AGGATTGCTGGATGCTGGATTCATTGGCGGTCGGTTGTTCTGTTACGCGGCAGCAAGGATGAAACAGAGAGTAAATCCAATCGCAAGCACATTTAATTAAACAGAAACAAACAGGAAATCCAGGGAACTCAGAACAAGACAGTAGTAACATTAAACAACAACCGACAGCCAACAACTGAAACACAGGGGTTTAAATACACAGACAAACAAGCTAAACAAGATAACAAGGGGGCGTGGTTAATAAGAGACACCTGGGGAGACTAATAGACATAGACGAGGAACACCTGTGGACACTGAGCAACAACATGACAAAAGACAAGACACATGGCAGGATAACATGACAAACAGGGAATCACATGACAGACAAGAACAAGGAACAAAACACAAAACCCACACCGTGACAACACCAGCGATTTCAAACAAGACTGTCTTTGGTTCACTGCAGTTTTACAAGAAATACTCAGCAACGATGTTGACTTATGAATTTGCACATGGTTTGTCTTAAACCATATTAAAAACGCCACATAGACATATAAACAACATTAAAAAACTGATTTTCATCACAGGGGAACTTTAAAGGTTGTTTAACCCTTTGAGACCGACGCTCCCGTTTGCGTGTCTCTGTTTAAGAGCCGATAGAAACTGAAACCAAATGGCTAGCTCGATAATTCTTTTTGCATACAAAACCAGAGACGTTACACGTTCAGAAGCCTCCAACATGCTCCTGTTGCGTTGTTTTCACCCTCTAATGAGTCTGTACAAATTGCGTAATATGCGTTTACAACCAAAACTAAAATGCATGGCACGTCTTTGCACACATGTTCTATTACATTTTTTACGTGAGTTACGTCTTCTCATAAAACGTTCTGTGCACTATGACCCCAGGGTTTGTGGCATGGTGTGACGTCACAAGCGGCGACATTTGACTCCCATTTGCTGTATATACTACTCTACTGCGTTCTACTTTCGTTATTGTCTCTTTTTATCATTGCTTCATCATTTTGACTCCACAACGCACTGTTTATAAAAATGAGTCTATCTTATAAACTAATTTATCTAAACAGTTCAAATCAATTGTGTGTAGTTTTAAAGTGTTTTATGCAAGTTGTTTACATTGACAAGTTTGAGGTTGACATTTGTGATATTTCTGTATTTAATAAAATACGTAGAAAAAAAAAACGATTTGAATTTTTTTGTTTTTTGTTTATTGCACTTTTGAGCTATTTATCTAGTTACTCTTGATTTATTACATACATAGCCTGATGTATGGCATATGGAAATGCTCAAAAGAATGACAGCACAGCATGTAAAAATACTAAGATATACTCTGGCGGAGTTGTTCTATGGCAGGTCATAAAGGGTTAACAGACTTACACACATTTCAGGCTTACAGGCAAAACCTGCAAGGGAAAGTTTTCTGTCCTAACCCGAAACCCCCGATTGAATGGAATGCTATTGGAATGACTGGATATTCCCAGTGAAAATTCGCAGTGGTAAATGTGACAGCATTAAATGTGACAGCACATTTACACCATGCCCTAACCAGATGTGATGCAATACTGTCCACACCAGATGTGATGCGAAATCAATAAAAAAATCACAGCCAATCAGAAGATCATGTGGGCGGAGTCTCTCTGCAAGCCCACAGCACTCGCAATAAAATTGATATGTGCATAATCAAATCCATGAATATTACAACATGTTTTAAATTATTAGATATACATACTGAGTGACAATCTTTGTCATAGAATATTCTTGTTTGTTCAACTTAAGTTGACAGTTTAAATGTTCTTATTTTCAAGATCTGAGGTGAATAATCCATTGTCGCTTTCAGTATTTGTCTGTAAAGGTCACACAACAGGATATTCAAACTCACATTAAATTCTTAAAACATTAAATAAAGCACATAACCAGCACCTGAGAATATAATTTTCATACTTTGTATGTTGTTGTTCCAGCCGCAACATCGCAGAGATAGAAACCGTTTCTAAAACACAATTGTCACGTATCGCAGTCACGACTGGTTAGATGAAAAACTCTGATTACCATGGAAAGATATCACGTCGCAGCAATGCATCACATCTGGTTAGGACACTGTGTTAGGGCCTGTCCCAAATGACACCCTAAGTTCTTGTGGTCACACTTTGGTGCATTAATGCAGCAGTGGAAGTGCTCTGTGGAGCCAGCATCAGCAAAAAGATACATCAAGGGCACATCAGATGGGTGCTTATGAGCACCCTACTGAAACCGAAAATATCAAATAGGACATCCTACAGTCTTGTGGATTTCAAGGACACAATGTAAAACCCCAAGTGTGATGCCAAACAGAGTTTTGATTGTGTTTACACTTTTCTGGGAAGTCAACCTTAGTTATAGTTGCCTCTGGATAATAAACTGGGAAAAGATAAAGTTCTATAACATAGGAAAATTTACACCCTTTAACCACAGAAGCTCATTAATCAGAATGTAACAGCACGTTGTCAGAACACACCACCTATGAGATGAATTCCTTTAGGGCTGAAAAAAGTGATACTGAAATAATAAAAGTTGTTGGCAATACAAGAATGGATTTTAGCGTCAACATCATGACAGATGAACTAATTATTCATTAGGTAGCGAGTTATCTATAAGAAGGTTTTTAGTCAGAATAACAGCTTGATTGCAGTACATAAGCACATGCCGAAATTCACTGCAGGACTGAAGTGTTTCTTTATAGCTATAATGATTCTACTCTCTGGCCAGTTCCTTGGTAAGCTAATGCTTTCAACAATCTTTATTTAGGTCACTCTTTAAAGACCTCACGAAATTACTCAAAGAGTGCAATTCTTTCCTGTGTTCCCATATATCCTGTTTGAACAGGACGTTGGCGTGAAAGAGAAAGTCTTTCCTTCTTTCTGTTAGAAAATGCAGAATTGTAAGCGTGTATATCTGCTGCAAATTAATTGTATTATATTCCCCCCCCCCCCAAGAGTGACCCCTTTGTGACTGTGATACACAGTCTGAGCCATTACGCTAGAAAAGTGAGGATAAGCTTTGTTTTTAGCAGTGAAGAATTTGCTGTTGGTCGCATTCAAAGTATATTACTGTGTAAAGTATGGAAGCTTGTTTCTGACTTTATAACATGCAATTGCGAGTTATGAAATCCGAATTGTGAGATATAAACTCGCAATTCTGAGAAAAAAAGTCAGTCTTTTTTCCTCATTGGACTTTATAACTCACAATTGCAAGTTTATATCTCACAATTGTTAGAAACAAAGTCAGAATTGCGACATATAAAATCGCAATTGCGAGAAATAAATTCCGCAATTCTGACTTTATCTCCTCGCAATTGCGAGTTTATATCATGCAATTCTGACTTTTTATAACTCGGAATTGCAAAAAGTCAGAATTGCGAGATGTAAACTCGCAATTGTGAGAAAAAAAAAGCGAGAATTGTGAGATAAAAAGTCGCAATTATCTTTTAAATTGTTTTATTCCGTGGCAAAAACCAGCTTCCATAGTAAAGTGCACTACTAAAAAAACAAACAAATAAAAAAATACTGGATGAAGCTAATATTCATGTCTGTGGTTTTGTATTTGAAACTCTATCAGGGAAAAGAGAAACTGTATCTCTGTTCTGACTATGAGGCATTTGCATATGTCAATTTACAAATCTGTTTCTGCATATCACAACAGTAAAACATATGTTGGTTGGTGTCGTGAGTAGCGTTTAGCTTCTATCTTGGTCAGGCTTAACCAAGCGGGGAAGAAAATGTCGTAAATGTAGCCCAATAAGATTTCAATTGACTTTGACAGAATGGTGCTGCATGACCAATTTGCTGTAATGATATAATCCTTGGCGGCACAGACGGCCGTGTTTTATGAGCAAAAGAACTTGGCAAGTAAACTGTACTGTTTTGCCAATACTGCTATTGCAAACATAAAATTAAGTGGCATCCTCAGGTGACAGCAGTTGCGTTGCTTTGTACAAGTTCTATTTGAGCAAAGCTCTCAATTTATTTCTCTAAAGACTACGTTAGAATAACAAACATCAAGGTCTTGAAAATTCTTGCTTAAGTTAACAAACCTTTAAGCTCATTGAGCAGTTTTATGTGTGAAATACTGTAAATCAAAAGGACTTGGTGTGATATAAAGAAAAGTTAAGTAAACATGTGCCTGACCTCGTGTGTCGCATTTTCTCTGCATTTACTCATGTAAAATGAAAGGATAATGACTGCGGTTGATTAAAATCTGTCTGTTTTAGTGCTTTGATTTATCTTCTGAAGTATAATAGGCACGGGAGAGAACAGGAGACCTTTCTCCTTCGGGAATAATAAATGTTGTGTGGTGTTTCAAACAGCCGATTAGCAGTTCCTAAATGTTACAGCCACCATTTAAAAAGTTCAATATCTTTTACAAAGGCAAAAAAAGACCTTACAGGCAAAAAAGAAAAAAAGACCTTGCACTTAATTTATTTCTTCATTATTTTTCCAATAATGGCTCGTCGTATATTTGACGTTCTGTCAAAACACTACATTACTTACGAGCGAAATGAGGCACGCTGTACCAAGACATCCTCTCTCTCATGTGTGTAGCAAGTCTGATTCTTTTTAGTGAATCGGTTTGTTTGGATAAAAAAAGAAATTATTCACCAATTTGTGTCCATATATTGTGTCAAGTCGCAATGAAACAGAATATTTTTTTTCCGTATTATGACATACATCTGAATGATTATCGAAATAGGGCGGGGACTTGTTTCTATCTGTCGCTTTGAAATGTGGGCGTTCCACACAAACAGGTGTGAGCTTGCAGGTGTTTGTAAAGGGGCGGGGTTTAAAGGGGTCATATAATCCCATTTTTGTACAAGTTAATATGAATGTTTTGGGTCTAAATGAAAACTTTGTAATATACTTTTATTAAAAATTCTCATTAGTATTGTAAGAAAACACAAATTTTACCTGGTCAAAAACAGCTCTGTTTTCAGCACGCCGTTTCAGTGCATATGCCTTTAAATGATAATGAGCTACGCTGACTCCGCCCCTCTGTTCTGCAGGCGTTTTGACAACGCACGTGGAGTGTTGCCATGACAACAGTTGAGGGTATATTTTGGAGAAAGAATGGCAGCGGGAGTCTCTGAGGACACATCTGTGCAACCGTATCAGTTTGAACCGGAGTCGCACCCGGAACAAGATGACGGCCGCAAAGAAGTTCGACAATTAAGCCTCGAACAAGACGTTTCTGAATGGTTGGTTAACGTAATGTCACTTTGATCTATTTTTTGTATGCACTGGCAGGGTAGAGAAGTGAGATACAAACGCTATGTGTTTACTGATGTATACGTTAGTTCATTGACAGATTGACGTTACAACTAATGGTCATGAAAAACTTTTTTTTCGCGATTTGCAAAGATTAATATAAAGGTTAATAAAACTTTACACTTACTTCTTCTGGAGGTGCAGCAGGAACACGAATAGTTGCCACCGATTCTTTTTTTCAGGAGCAGCTTCTTAGCAAAACCAGCTTTATACTAACCCTCGTTTATAAAGCAGTCTGGTGAGAAATGAATCGCGCAAACATGAGCGCATTGACGTTGATCGTGGGGAATATTCCCTTCGAAAACAAAACTCAGCCACTGCGTCTTCAGCGGTTCGGATTTAGGAACATTAAAATGACTGCTGTGTTCGTTATTACACCCAAGAACAGAACTAAAAGCTCGCTCAGGGCGGGTCTGTGTTGAAACACTGCTGTCATTCAACAATCGTGGGAGGGGCGTCCGTTTTATTGACGTCACAAAAACGAACGACTCGATTTGAGGCAGGGGAAAACGTATAAGGAGATTAAAACAAAAACACTGGATGGATTTTTATCATTATATGATAGTTGTGTACAGGCACTGCCAACACACATTTCAGTACAATCAACTAATAAAAGTGCATGTACCATTATATCACCCCTTTAAGCAAACAAAATGATTGGAGGAGACCACAAAGTCATCTGTTAATTATGACCTTGAACAAACATTACAAGTACATAAGATCAACAGAACATGAGGAACAGAATTGAGGAAATCCACCAACATACAGCCGTAACAAAAAGTCCAAGAACTAGCACGTAGAACATATTGCACACAGATAACATGAAGATGAGAGGGTGAATTTTAATTTGAATGCCAACTGAAATGTTTACATTATATTTGAGTTTTTTTGTTGTATTTTAGGTAAAATTATCTGATCAAGTTTAATGCTTCCACTCTAATTCAAGATGTATTCATTTATTACAAATTAACTAATCATATAACAAATTAATTTATTCCCTCACTGTTTTTGAGCCAGCTTAATTGTATTATATAAAAGGTATAAACAAAATAAATAATTAAATACTAGAATATATTGCTTGTTTAAATAGCTTCAATATAGTGGCTAACAGCTTGCAATGTAGTTAACATTAGTTGCCATTAGTTGTTGCTCGTTGCTTAACTGCTTTAAATTATGTGTGGCAGACTCACTTGCCCGACACTCATTATCTGTTGCTAAATGTTTTCCTCACAAGGCACAAACAAAACTACAAGCTTGAGGTAAATATTCGCACAGGTGGTGCGTTTAATTAAACAATTTTATGGTAGAAGTAAAAAACAAAGTGATGCTATAAAGATGAGAACACGGGGGCGATCAGCAGTGGCCAATGTCGGCGAGGCTTGGAATAGGGCATTGTGGGCGCATGATGAGAGCGAGTGTGACGTGGCCAGATGTGGCTGACCAGCAGAGCATAGGAGCGTTGAGGTGACACCCTGTTGAGTCACCCAATCAGACTTGAGACTAGGGCTCACTGAACACGAGCTATTGGACACAGGCCGACGATACACAACCTTCAGGCAATGTAGAATGTTTTTTCTCTCAGAGTAATTGGAGTGTATATGTGCTTTTATAACCTTTGCCCTCTTCAACAAACATCATGACAACTCAGGGATTGTTCTGCATCTTGCAGCCGTTCTGTTGTCTAATGGCATGCATGTGCACCTTGGAAAGTTACTGTCCTCTCTTATATTATCATTTATCTTGTCATAGATGGATGCGGTCGCTGTCCTCTCATTAGGTTGCTGTGATACACAAATGTTAACATCTCCATTATTTCTGACTTATTCAGACAACGGACGCCAATTCTTGAAAATAATTGATGAAGTCTCTAAGAGGTGAGATAACAGTGACAAAGTATGTGATACTGAAGACTGAAGTAACAAATCTGGAAATTCCGCTTTGCTTTCGCAGGAATAAATAACATTTTAAAATATATTACAAGAGAAACCAGTTTATTTAAATTGCAGCCTGGATGAGATTAAAAGACTACTTTAATAAAAAAAAAATTTTTTTTAACTTAATGTTTCCAAACTTGTGACTGTTACTTTATCAAATATGACATACAGTATATGTATGCAAAGGATGACTTGGGCGATTTACTTTGAACCATTTAGTTGGTATGAAGTGTTGAAAACAGCATATTTTTCCATTATTTCTTCACTGTTTGCTGACCAAATCTCAATGTGATATGTGGATGCAATTTGTTTTCATGGATGGACAAAAAAGGTCCCAAACTATGCAAATACTGATCAGAAATTGATTTACACATTTTCTGAATAAAAAGTGCAATCTCACCACCACAAGGCTACAGTTGCGTTAAGGTGTTTGGAATGTTTTTTTTTTTATCATGTTGCTATGCAGTTTCTAGGCTATTTTGGGTTGTTGCTATGGTGCTGCTTGGTGATTACTAAGGAGTTTAGGGTGGTTGCTTACTGGTCCAAGTTCATGGGGCTCACCTCCAAGTTTCTAAGTTATTCTGGTCCCTAAATATGGTATATAAAAAAAAAATAGCAACAGTTCTTCAGAACATGATTCATATCCATTGTTTCACAGCAATATTAATAACCACTAACTAAAAATATACTGATTTTGGTCAGAGAACTGAAAAAATCTAACGGGACAGTTCAACTATTATGTCTCAGCTCAGCTTGAAAACATTTTATTTAGAACAGTTTTGTGACCTCCTGGGTATAGGCAAATGATTGAATGGTGCCACTGGTTTTTGTCTCACAACAGCTGTTTGCCTGAATTGCTGGAAACCAATTGTACACGTACTAATGTAGCCAATTTAATTTAAAAGACATTTAAATGCTAATAAGATACTCGCAACAATCTTGTATTGCCTCAACAGCTCTGAAGTAGCCCCCTGGCAGACCCAAATATTGTGATTTGTTTCAGTTGTTACTTGTACAACACACGGTTTTTCATGATCATTCTCCAATGGCGAAGCAGTAATTCTTACTCTACTGATGACTAGCGGGTTAACACTGTTGATTCAAAAGGTAATATTTCTCCATGATTAATTCCTTTAAGATGCAATCTCTATAAATAACAAATGAAAACAGCAGAATGTCTTATAATGGGCGAAAAATGAAAGGAACCTGATGGTGGGAAGGAATGTGAAGTCGGGGGCGACTTCATCTGAGCTTAATTCATATTTAAAGACTTCCTTTATTACATCTTTAATAGCCTTTTTTGTTGGTATCCCTCAATATTTGGCTCCCAGCACAGTTTAATTCACCTCCCATTGAGTTGAGTGGCTCAGAGCTTTCAACTTCTGACTTTCATCTCCTTTCTTTCGGCCTGAGCTTTTATTGCTCTTCAGCTTTTCCTCAGAGAATTAATGCCACCATATTGGACCACACAAAACTCCAATACAAGTGCATAATAGTATGAGTTCAGAGAGATTTACTGTTTGGATTTTAATATCATAGTAAACTGAAAAACTACTGCAGATGAACTTTAATTGAAGATATCAGATTAGAAAAAAGCTATTAAATCATTCCCTCGTGACAAGGAATGGAAATTAGGCAACTGCTTCTTTACAATATCAATCAGGTTGATGCCACAGTATGAAGATAACTCTCCCAGATTTCATTTCCAAACTAGGGATAATTCTCATATGCCATATTATTAAGAGGATTAGGTTCAGAAAATGAATCATGATGCTTGTAGTGACAAGCAGCACTGTACTCTCACTATATGGACAAATGCGGATGAAATGCCCACATCTGCTCTGTAATTTGAGCAGGTTTCTTTAAAAGGCTATATTACATATTTTATGAATTTATATGTCCTCTATTTTAAAGATGTACTCTATAATTAAAAAAGGCTTTACCAAAAGTAATGAACAGCATCTTTGAAAATTCTGTTTAAATCGTGTAGACTCACATCATCGGTAGCCTAATAAAAGCTGTTTTCTGTTTTAATTTTTACATTTGCCTCATTGAGACATGTTGAGAACATATGACCATACATACAGCTTGCTTTGTCTCAGTAACCTTCCTATTATCAGGAATTTTCTCAATCATCGAATAGCCTAAATGAATCATGTCTGACACGAATAGGTCATAATGTGATTTTGCATCCACACCACTAGGTGTCAGTATACCAAGACAAACACCATAAAAAATGACAGTTCACCTTAAACAAATTTTTTTTTAAATGAGAACTATTATGAGAGCTAGTGCATACAGTACTTTAACACAGCACTGAAATGTATTTATCATTCTTGTTCTCCAATATAGTGGTGATCTAGAAAGTTTAACAATATAGAATACCGATGCAACATCTTTTGACCCATAATGACTGTCAAACTCTACTACAAATCACTCAGTAGACACACAGACTAAAGTTCAGACTATGTCAGATACAACTTAATGAACTATACCTGCAAAGGCTACAGCACAGCTCTGTCTGCTCCTGTTTGGGTTAATGAGTTATCGAAGCCTAATTAATTCACGGTTAATTTCTAAATTGAAGTCTGTGAGTTTCCATTACAATTAGAAGGACTCTGTTTATGAAGCGTTCCTTCATCATGCCTCAAAGAGCAGCTAATATCCTACCTTCCATTTCTCTCATCTGAGGAGAAAAAGGCAAATTTTCCTCTGCCTTCAAGGATTTAAATAATAATTTTACTACACAAGAACCCTAACCCTCCAATTCTATTGACAAAGAGAAATAAAATGAAAACACACAGGCCAGATGAGAAATATGCCTCATATCCCCTTGGCTCTAATTGAACAAGAACTGGGTCAAGCTCATGAGAAATTTAATTTGAACAGATGTCAATTAATACCCATTATGTCTTTACTTTGAAAAGCAGAATCCTCCTCACAATCTCTTAAAGCCTGGCACTTCACTAGAGATTTAGTTAGATCCTCTGTGATTTGTGTCTCATCTTTTGGAAATCAGTTTTACCTTGTAAGGAATGTGAGTTAATTAGTTTTTTTTAGCTCTCTGGAACATTCAGACATTGAGACAGTGAATGCCACAGGAATAAAGACTTGGTATTTTGCTAAGAATTTGATTATTATTGAGCAGAATCCTTGATAGACCACCCCAAAACGCATATCAATAAGAAAAGGACTTACTTGAGTGTAAACTGCTCCACAGTTGAATTTGGGACCAAAAGCAGGTAGATGTTGAGGATCTCTCCTGGCTTTAATGGCCTCTCTGGTAACCTCAGGAAGAGGTTCGTGTCAAGCTGTTTGTCTACCACCAACTGTTCCTGACTGGGCTGATACAAACTGATGCTCCCAATACGCAGAAGGGGTTGTTGGGATGAGCTCTCCCCTCTGGATGCCCCTCCCCGGCGTGGGTAGCTCTCCCCACACTCATCATTGCTGTCTGGATCATGTAGGGTATAGTAAAGCTCCACTTGAAGGGTCTCCCCACTTAACTCAAGCCCATCTGTTCCTGAAGACTTTCTGCGACCCAATGGTGCTACATTAACATTAAACCACGTGGAAGGGAGATCCAGTTGGGCCAAGCATTGAGCCAGATTCCCTTGAAGCCTGCAGGAAGTTTTGATCTCCCGAACATCTCTAAAAGCATGCAGCCTCACACATGGAAGCTTGTCCTGAATCTTAAAGTCATCCCAGTCCCGTCCTGCAATATAGAACAGCACCTGAACCAATGGGTTACTAGCAAACACTCTAGACTGTACAATAAAGGCCCGGACCTTCCAGTTGACCGTCAGCCTTCCAGGAATATCCAAAGGGCTTGACGGCTGTAGTAGATCTTTGGACAATGTCTGGTCTTGGGTGAAAGGCCCAAGTGAGATGTTGATTGCAGGCAGTTCCTTAGTCTGGAAGACCACAAAGCTTTCAGAGCGCTGAAGAGGGTGTCCACGTTGGCTGCCATATGATGTAACTCGGGTCTCCTGGAGAAAGAAGGCCAACTGTGTGTTGGAGATCTTAAAATTAGCAGGGAGGTACACTTCTGGTGGACTGGAGGTGGTACTAGGAACAGGGACGCTGAAGAGGGCATCGGAACTGGTAGGGGAAACTTTACCAGCAACTGCAAAGACAAAACAAGAAGAAATACTGTTAAATATGCACTGAAAATATTTGGTGATAGCCAAGAATCGAAATTGCTAACACACAGGTTCAAACTCAGTAGAGCAGATTTAAGAATTTAGGAACTCTAGAGTTCATGGAATCCTGCTCCTGTTTAACACTGAACCCTTAAGTGGGTACTCAACTTCATACAGCTTTAGAGGGGACAACCCTTGAGTTACAGCTCTGCAAGTGGCTATTGGATGGAAAACGTGACAAGTAGTAACGTGTTGGCTTGATAAAAAGCGTATTCATTGCATTGAAAGGAATTCAAGATCTTTTCTGTATCTGCTGGTGGCAGGGAAATATTCTCCATTTTGCAAGAAAGTGAACAATGTTTTTCAAATGAATGCTTGTTCTCCCTTTCATGCCTCGAGAGCTCAGTTGGCTCTGACAATAGATGCTGATTAACGGCATGCAAGAGAGAGAGGTTTTCAAATGAACTGTTTCAGATGAGTCGGGTGTGTAGAAATTCAAAACAATGAGCAATACATTGGCTTCAGTGAGAGGATGGAGTTGATCATCTTTGACAGAAATTCTCACTATTTGGAGTGAGGAGATATATCGAGTAGCATGCAACAGTTTGTCCGATAACATATTGTACACAGAATACATCATTGATCTCTATCTCTTGGGCTCCTAAGATTAACTTCCTAAGACTAGATGCCCAATCGATTGTTGAGAAACTTCAATAGGCTGATTATAATCTGCCTGTACTGTAGAGAAATAGAGACACTTGGACTTTACTAATATTCAAAGCAAAGTTGACCAAATAAAAAAGCTATAGAAAACACTGTTGTGGAGTTACTGTATGAAAAGGGATACAACTTACTTATCATAATGACAAGGCGAAGTGAACAGAAAATCCATGGCAAATCCACTTGAATAACAAATTGTCCCATATTCCACAAATGCTTTGCATTTAAACTGGGTACTTCACAACTTGAATCACTTCACAGGTACACAAAAAGAGTATCCATGCAGCTGAAGCCAAACTGTAGACAATTCTTTACAGCTGTAGATCAAGCTCAGTTCAAGCTTTGAAAACCTGCTCAAAGTCTCCCAACTTGAAAGCGCACGAGTAGTATCCTCTCAGTAGTAATCCAACTGTATCCAGAACCTGCTCAAAGATCTGAAAGACACTGATCACTCGTGCCTGTTAAGAGGCTCCGAAGACACCTCCTGCCCTGCAGCATGATCGGAGTGAGTTCCCACTAGCATTCGCTCACTCCATCTATTCTCTGCAGTTCCTGTTTGATTGTGACTCCTCCTATCAGATCCCGTTCTCCTCTTACAGCCCGAGACAAAGCCTAGACACCGCCCTGTCTCACCACACCTCACCCCAAACTGTAATAAACTCTTTTGCTCTCATTCACAGCCAGTGTAAAAGCACTCCTCCCAGGACACCAGCGTGGCAGACTACAAACTACCCTATTACATTCATCTTCTCCCACCAGACGTGTCGAGGCAGACTCTGAATGTCTCTGTGTGAGGGAGAGTGTATTTGTTAGGGGGGCTGGGTTTGGGGGAGGGATGCATAGCTTGAACGCCTTCAGGCAAAGAGTGGGGGATTAGTGGGAAGATCATTGACGAATTAGCTCTCCTCCTTTCCTCATCCAACAGCCCCTGGAAGATACATTTGAATGGATATGGGGGATGGGGGTGGAAGGTGGTGGGTACTCTGCCCTTCCAATCACTCAGAGAGTTCTCGAGAGCTCAAAGGAAATAAACTATAATAAGTGGGATGATGCTCTGTGCCAAGCTATCCAACTACTACTACTACAAATAAAATGCCTGCACAAAGAGCAGCAAGATATCATTAAGAAACATTTCTGACCAATGCATTCCTCAGCTGGAATGCCACTTTCTGTGAAGCAAGTGACATTGTTGAGACTTCTTTCAAGAGAGGTTCCCTTCTGCTCCATTACATTTCTGACGTTTATCATTGTGCTCATTCAACGGAAAGCCCAAAGATTGGGTTTCACTCACACTCATACTGTAGGTTTGAACAACTTTTGGTGTGGCTGCGGGCTGTAGGAACAGATATGACAGATATGAATACCTCTTAAAGGGATGAGCTAATGCCTCTGAAAGCCAATCCATTACAAACACATTAAGCATCAAAGTGCTAGTTTTCCAGACACAGGCAGTCTAATGTATATGGTTTCAATAGCTTCATCGGATTATGTGCTTCCAGTGCCCCCAGGGATACACAGTATGAGAGGTCACAGATTCTAATACATCACGCCCATCATTGCATAGGCTCTGCACTGTGTCAGAGAAGGCACATATGGGACTACAACATGACACCAAAAAGCCACACCGATCCCTCCTCCCAGCCCCACTAATAGACCTCTGGGTGTAGTGAGACCTCTGGGTGTAGTGGAGTGGCGGCTGCTGTTGCTGAACTCAGTAACAGGATACACATCTGTTGGTCAATGACTGTGGCTCGATACAATCCTGGGGGCTTTCTGTAGCTTTTGAGCTGCAGTCTTATGAGAGATAATGGAATTGTCATGTGTAATACGCCTTTGAAATGTCAAAGTTGCTTTGTTTAATATAACTTGCCAATGCTGTCATTTTTTCTCTGTAATCCCACACTTGTTTTGGACTTGTGGGAAATGCAAGATGCTGGAAGGAAAATAAGAAATTCCCCACAAGCATGTAAATTTCCTCTGAAATAATCTGTCTAGTGGGGCAAATGCTTTAGGCAATAATCCATGCAGATTATTCTTAGAAAAAAATGTGACAACAATAAGCATTAGAAAATAAATCCCCCACCCACATGCATCGCACACACATTATGAAAGTGTGCATATCGATTGCAATCTTGAGGTTGCCATTTGTTTCGGAGTCTGTTAAAGTTTGAAAATGCTATTTAAAAATTATTTTTCCGGTTTGTATTACTGAACAAATTGAACAGAGTAGCGTGTTAATTAATGAGCTGTACCTCAGAAACGTCTCTATAAAGAGACACGAGAAGTGCTAGTGGAATTGTTCCATTTGAATTATTGCATTCGAGTGTACCCAAAGGAAATGTGCATAGAGGAAATTGAATGAAGAAGAGGCAGTGAGAATACAAGATGTGACATGAGATCAAAGATTGGGATGATGCAATTTGAAAGGTAAATCATTATAAGGAGAATGCAACATTCGATTTGCAAAAAACACGCATTTGCATTAGGCCTATTCCATGATTGATAAAGTCACATCTGTTAAACCTAGGTAAGATTTCAATTCATAAATAGAAGTAGCATTTTAAGTTGTGGTACAATAGTTAGAAATACAATAGTAGTCAACTAATTTTGGTTTAATTTTTAAATACATTTTTCATTAATACACTTATTTTGTGTACCATAGACTTTATGTAGTCTACACATACTAAAGAAAGGCGAGAACTGTGTTCTTCGATACATTTATTACTGTTTCATGCATTAGTAAAAACCAAGGCATTGCCTAAACTTTACGCTGGCCTTCCCAGCAGTCCATCACATTTAGTATAAATTGTTTCAAGAAAGTGAGCTACGTGACATTACAATGCTCCCATCATGCTATAATCACTGAAGCTGTCACGGCAAACTAAAGTGAAATATAAACCATTTATTTGTCTATCTATATCTGTGGATGAGGCTGCTGAAAACTCATTAGGTGTTTATTGTTATTGACAGGTCTATAGAGTAACTTAAACGCCTCTTATTTGCATTCATGAGTCTGGGGTTGGTTACAAAACTAAACCGAAGCAAAAAAGAACATTTTGATGCAGCCTTATTTTTAGTAGACCTAAATGGAATGCTGTAATCGTCAGTTTCACGTTTAGTTAAACACAGCAGCCATAATCATAATCTTGATTATTCTATTAAATGTCCAGCTCTTTACAGTTGTACTAAGGGTTTTATCTAAGCATCATCACACCTTACTGCATCTCATGAGTTCAGCGGGATTCATCAGTTAGGCCAAATAAAGAATTCATTAATTCACCCAAAAAATATTCAATAGGAATTTATAACAATAAGAGCTCTGGAGCGTCAACCAAACCTTTTGATCCAAGGCTATGGTAACGAGCCTGTCAGTCGCTGTAATTCAGAGGCTATAGCGAATGAACTCTGGCTTGAGTTAGCATGACAAGCAACAGTTGCAAATGAAGTGATTTACATAAGAAACAGGCGCTCAGGCCGTTAGCATCACGCCAGGCCTTGGCGTATCACAAATAGTGACTACTATTGCATTGCATTCTCTTCATTATTGCACTATGGTTTCTGTTTTCATTTCAGAGGAAATGTTTAAAGGGAAATGGGCCTTAAGATATTCAAACTCTAAACCGCTGACCATATTTTGCCATTATTTCAGCATTCAATACCAGGAGGCCTAATGTATTTGCTCCTCTTTGCACCACTTGCCCTTGTCTGTCCTACAAGTGCCTTTTGCTATGAGTGGATGGAAATTTACTTAATAACAGAACACGTGAGATACTGAGCGGGGAGCTCATTGCTAATGCGGTGCCATTGCTTTGCTGCAAAGTCATTTATGGTAGAATTAAATGAAAGGGAATGAGGAGATTTGTCATTAAGAGTTTGACAGGATATAAATCAGAATCCAGTGAATTCGGATGGTGAGGCGCATTGCCACAAATTCAGATTATAAAATATTTAAGTGGCTAATTATAGTAACTAAGCAAAATGATGATTCTATGCATAGTAGAGAAAAAGTAGCCTCGTTTCCAGAAGCTGTGAAAAAGACAGTGTTGGAACGATAATTTCAGCATTTGAACGTGTGGCATGAATAAAAAAAAAAAAATCATGTCCAAAGAAAGATAATGTTTGTATTTATTAACTAACTAAATTATTTTATAACCATATATATTACTTTATAAATACATAAGAACACATATTCAGATACTGATGCATTATTTTAGCATTGCAATGTCATTTGCCTGGCTTGGAACTCAAGAATTGGTGTATATGTAATACGATGTGTCTGAGATCTGAAGTGTATTCAGACCTGCCCGCAAATACACACACAGAGACGCACACACAAGTAGTTTTGCTAACTGCATTGATTGTATTTTAGAAGACTGTTTAATGAGCCTGAAAACAAAAACAATAGGGAAGGGCCCATTCCACTGGGAATACTAATGAGTGTATTGACTGAGAAGGTGTCTGGGTACGTTGATAAATGATTATAAGTATAAAGCACATTGCTTTCACCTTCATAAACAATACAGTTTGTTGCATCTTCAGTGCACAGACCAGATACTAAATATCTGGGAGGGGTTTGAAACCATTTCAAAAGAGCTTTCAATGGTCTTTAGTTTATTATTGTTTCAAATATGTGGATTCCTCATTTTAAGTCTCTGTAGAATATGATATAAATTGCTTAAACGTGAATGTATACAACCCGCCAGTACGGAATCATTGCCCACAGAAAGTTCTGCATAATTTAAACGCCAGTAATTCACAAAGTTGTACATATTCACTCATCATTTAACAGATATTATGGCTAATTTGGTTATATGTTCAGCTAAGAGTGCAGTATTCTCAGCCCATTCTCACACATTTTTCCATTTCCATTTGTGTATTTACGTTTTGTAGATCTTCCCCCACAATCAGTAGAGAAAATGTGAAAAACTACACCGATTAGGGCGCTTTGGTTAAACAACGTAATTTTAATGAAAAAGCATGCAGAAATCCTAACCTGCTGTCAGTTACCTTACCATATGAAAAACTATATTAGATTTCACAGAACAATTCATGTAATTTTATTGAACAAAACATATATATTTTTATGACTATAAAAAGAATGATTTACCAGATAATTCACAGGAAAACCCATTGTATATTTATTAAGAAAATATACGTGCAATTTCACAGTAAAATATTGTTAAAATAATGTTTGTGTAAGTATGAGTCACTTTATAAATTATGTTGAATTTATTCAAAAACTAGTTTCTTATACTTTTGGTTCAGTTACCTGTTATGGTGCTTATCAGTATATTTTAAGGTACAAAGCAGATTTTAGTAGTACAGGAGGCTTTGTATATTAACATTATATCAGTTATATCAATTATATCAGAAATACATGGTTAATGCGTAACATGTCTTTTTTTATTGTACATCTGAGTGAACCAGTTTATTAAAAACATGTATAAAAATTATATTATATACTATATTATATATGGGCCTATAAAAAAAGAAAAGAAAAAAGCTAACTAAAAGATTGAATGCCAATCAAGATTAATAAGATGCATTCGAAAATAAGGACGGTGAATATTCCTTTCATGCCGACATGAAAGCTTTAGATGGAATATGGCATGTCACCCTGCAGGGATTTATGCACATTTTACATGAACTTTAATGCCTGAAGCATTGTCATCACGTTTTAATTAGACATGACTGGTACACCACATGGGAAAAGTATGTTGCAGAGCTCATATTCATGAAATCCTTATTACATTTCGGTCAATAGAAAACGGAGGCAAAAAAACAAACAAAAAAACAGACAGACATGTGTCTCTCACAATTTAGTTACAACCTGCATGGTAAAAGACCCCAAAATCAGACGTGGAAAGTATAATTAAAAATTAGTTACAGTTACAGTACTTGAGTACATTTTATTTTTCAAATCCTACATCTTTTTTTGAGCGCTCAAACCGCACGAATAAGCATCGCTAACGTTTCATTATTTTAGAGAATGCAAGTGAGCTATGCTCATATTCGGATTTTAAATTGTAATTTTGGCAGCTTCTGAAATGGTCATACCATTGATATTACCAGAGCTATGCTGAATAATGCTGCGCGTTTCAAGGGCCTTTAAGCTATAGCGATATCTTATGCCTTTGTCCATATAAGGGATTTCCTATGACGCCCTCCGGCTTCCAGTATGAATGAAACAGACATTACATGAGAGTGTTTAGCGCTCCATAATCGTTGTATGAATGAGTGAGTGAATGGGTGAATGTGAGGCAATATGTAAAGCGCTTTGGTGGCCATTGGGTCTGTGAAAGCGCTATATACATGCAGTCCATTTACCATTTTACCATTTATAATGCTCACATCGCCTCATTTTAGGTAAAAATTACTTTGTAACGTAATAACTTGGATAGTTTTTCCAGCAAACTACTTATTTATTATTTTTCAGTAGTACTTCTACTCAAGTAAATCATTTCTTAAGCACCAATACTTTTTTTTAGTACTCTTTCCACCTCTGCCTAAAATCTCCTATGAAATCCCCAAGGTCAAGGTTTTGAAACAGTACTTATGAGCAACAAGTAAAGCTAGAAGTGAAAATCCTGCAATATCTCCAGATGCCCTATCTGTGAGACCCTCGAGTCTGCCGTACAAGAACACTATTCATTAACGTCTGCACCGAGAGCAATATTTCAGCTTTCATTCAAGAAATGCTAGTCGTGGTCTTTCATTGGAATGACTCCACTAAGCTGGCAAGGATTTGGAGATGAACACCCTCCCCGTCCCTGAAAAACGGCTTATCGACAATAGTAAATACAATAAACCGTAAAACCTTAAGCCTTGAATATTGCTGATGAATTTGAAAAGATTGTGATCTTGGCCTGTCAGCTGTTGCAACCCGGGGGGAGCTAAGATTGCACTTATTCAAATGTAATAGTGATTTATGGCAAATGCGAACATTAAAGTTTAACATTAAAGTCACATAGATCAGAGCCGGACTAAACAATAGAATATTACAGGCACTATTACTGCTTGTGTAATAAAACACAGACATTTTTACTGCACAGGACCATTTTCATTGTCTTGTCACAAAGCAAAATAACTACATGCTCTTGTGACAAGTTCATTCAAATCATTACTGATTAGACACTGGATACGAACATTGGCGAGACATGCACGAGATGCTCAGGAAATTGATGTGACATGTCTTGTGCATCAACTGCGCCACTCAAGCTGTCATCAAACTCTTTCATGCATGACTGTCACCAAAGTGGCGTTAGATTTCCCTGTCCGCAGGCACAATGGAAAAATCATCCTCAGGTAGGTCTAACAGATGTATCTCTATTGCCATTGCAAAGCTCTTTAGGGTCACTTTAATAATCACTGTAGTAATCTTCTTACACGATTAGGAAGGACCTTTGATGACAATAGGAGATGGTTTTCATACTTAGGTTATTGTGAATAAATGGCTTTCATTTTGGTTTACAAAGATATTGTATGATTTCAGAAGACTACACTGTAAAAAATTATCGAGATTTTAACGGTAAAAGACTGTAAAAATGCTACAGTGCAAAACTGTTAATTGGTTAACAGAAAGTTTCCTTACTATATACGGTAAATAACTGTGATAGATCTAACGGTACATTTAATGTAATTTTACTGTAAAATACCGTTAAATTTACAGTTTTTGAAAGTGAAAAGAACAACTCATTGTATAATTTACAGTGAAAAAATGTAAATTGACATTCCCAGAATAATTATCATTATATCAGATAATGAATTACGGTTTATTACTGTAAGTTTTAAGTTAAGTCTGTAAAACCAAAAACGCTGATACCGTATTTTTGACGGTAAAGTTCTGGTAACCACAGCTGCCAGTTTTTTTCCGTAAAAACAACGGGATGTTTTTTACAGTGTACAACCAAATTGAAACTTTTATGATGCTTTTGTATGGATTTTTTTAAGCCCGAAAGTTCCAGTTTTTTGTAACAGCGTGGAAAAAACAACAACCTTTGGAACCTTTTGCAACCATCGTCTTTGGAATAGTCTCCCTCTGCAAATCAGATCCCGTGACTCGTTAGTATTTGTTTTTTTTAGAACAATAGGTTTTTGAGACACTGATCAGTGTTGTATATTGACTTGTTGTTGTGTGTATATTGAGTCATTTTTAATGTAAAGCACTTTGTAAAGTCAACTTGTGTTGTTTTTAAATGTGCTCAACAAATAAATGTTGATTGATTGATATTATATTAATTCTATTATATTAATCAGTAACAAACCAAGCACAGTTTAAAAGCATTTATTATTCTAATTTAATGTTAATTTATACTTATACATTTCAACCAAGTTGAATAAAGTAACTATATGTATATAAAGACTGTGAAATTGTTGAAATGTTTCATAAAAATGATAATTTTCCACTCTCTCTTTGACACTTGTGCTACTGCACCTTTAAAACCTCTTTATGTAAAGGATCTATGACTATGGCTAACTGCTTTGCATATGAAATTAATTATAACACCCCTGCCAAGCTGTTGATATAATGTGGGTGAGCCTTACATTGTGAACATGAGAAAGAGCAAAGAAAATCCTGTTTTCATGATATGTCCTTTTTAATTACAGTCATTCATTATACATTTTAAATACATATGTAGTGAGGTAATGAAAATGTATACTGAATTTGTAAAACACTGTGAAATTACACATTAATATTGTTATTGCTTTTTAATGATAATGTAATTCAGGTTGCAGGAATATTCCCATAAAATGTCTCTAATGAAGCGTGCTTTATGAGAAGGAGCGCAGTCCATCACGACAGCAGTGCAGTTCATTATGAATGTTCAACAGGTGTTTGCTTGTTTTGTTTTTCGACACAGCACAATCAGACGATAGACATCAGTATTGATGGGATATCTATACCCTGGAGCTTAAGCGGTCATGTCAATAGATTGCAACCTGCTGACACTTCCCCAGAGAGAACAGAGCTGTAGATGCAGCCTTGTGTTTGACAGGGACCATCGATATCACAGTGCCTGAGAAGTCATAGCTCAGCTTCAATGGCCACAGATTTAGACCATCATCACTGACCTCCATATATGACAGTTTTACTTACTCGGCTAACCAAAACTCACACAGCACTTTGACAGATTTTGATTTTCCATAGTTTAGACTTGACACTGGTGGAGCGTGACTGTATCTATACACCTTTTTGCTAAACAATGACACGCTATTTCCGTTTTACTGTTTCCCGTGCCCGGTTTCATTAAAAATCAGAGCCGGAATTAAACTTGTATAAGCTACAAGTACAGAGCGGACTAGAATCATTATGCAAGAGTTAAATAAGATTCAATATGTGCTGTTGTTGCTACAAAAAAAAAAAGATTTTAAAAGGAAGAATTTACACTAAAAAAGGCAGGGTCTTTTCAACCCAAATGTGGGTCAAATATGGACAAACCCAGCCATTGGGTTATATTTTTAAATGAAATTTATATATGTCCATATTTGACCCAAATGTGGGTTAAAACAACCCAGCAATTTTTACAGTTTATAGAAGACCAATAAACTGTGCATTTATTTCATCAGTAAAAAAAAAAAAAAAAAATTGATATTTTACAAAGTAATTTATTCCTGTGATGCAAAGCTGAATTTTCAGTAGTCTTCAGTGTGATCCTTCAGAAATCATTCTAATATGATGATTCGCTACTCAAGAAACATTTATTACCATCAATGTTAAAAACAGTTGCTATATTTGTGGATATTTCAGGCCGTTCTCATCCATTGGCGTCATACATGTGACGCTTTGTACATTTTGTTGAAATCTTACGCACATGGCATCCTTTAGCATCAATATGAGACGCAGATCCCAAGGCGTCATAACCATACCCTACCCCAGACCTGAACCTACCCATAACAGTGCGTGTTATATTGACGCTAAAGGATTCCATGTGCTTAAGATTTCAACGAAATGTACAAAGCGTCACCTATATGACGCCAAAGGATGAGAATGCGTTGGATATTTTGTGTTCAACGGAAGAAAGAAGGGTTTGGAATGACATGAGGTTGAGTAAATGATGACAGAATTTTCCATTTCTATATCAATATCATATATTAAGTCAGCAGATATCCACATACTCTGCTTTGTAAAACATATATAGGCTACTACTTTTGTATGGCCAAAAATTCTTATCACAAACACTATACACATTCTCAAGCCATGGTTGTAAGTGGTTCTTGGTCAGAATAAGATGCAATGAGGGCAATATGTTATGCCATAAGTCAAATTAGTCTACAGTAATTAGCAGCCATCATAAAGAGAATCAGCTAGGGTCATGTTCAGGTCAGGTAGGCACTTTAAGGACACGGGAAAGCACTGAAGTCAATTTTCAAAGGGAGTTCTTATTAAAGCATTGAAAATGAGGGCATGCTATTAGGTCAGATCATATTCAACCTGTTGCACAATACTTTCAACTAAGAGTTGTCATGCTTCAGATTGGACCGATAAAAGGAAACAATGCCTAGTCAATGGTTAGCGATGATTTCTTGATCTCTCTTGTGAGAGCTGGCAGATAAAAGGAAACAAGCCATTTCTATTAAATATTCAAGAAACTCTCACAAGCCAAGCGTATGATTTATTGATTGAAAAAGCGGAACAATAGAGAGCAACTTTTTAAAAAGCTCCTTGGAGTGAACGCAACTTTTTTTTTTTTTTTTTATGTGTAAGAAGAGCTACCAGGACCTCTCTAAGGCCATTTGAACGCTTGGCTCGGTTGTATTGGGTCAACACCATTCACAAGACGCTAATGGACTGCCCTGGGAACTTTCCTCAAAGCTAGCAGCAAGGTTAGCCGTCTTTCAAAACAATCCTTCAGGGGAGATATTAAATCCACCTAGAGACTGGAGAAATAGGCTGAGCGGGGGAAAAGCTGAAACAGCAATTTGTTTTTTAAATCAGGCAGAGGGTTGGGAATACGGGACGTTCAGGATCACCATACCACAAGCGCCTTTACAAAGTGGCCGTTTTATGCTATGTTGGGCTTTGGCTCCTTAATAGGCCACAGTAGAGAAGTCGTTTTCACTGCCGCTTTGCAGTCCATTGCATTTTGGCCTGTATATGCATTTACACAAGCTAGGCTGTTGTAAAGGCCAGTGTCCATGTGTGGTTAAGGCTGTGGTATCCCACCAGCACACACAAGCTTAGTTTGATCTCATTTATGTACTAGCTGTCTTCCAAACCTCTGTCCCCGGTGGCATGAGAATAAAGGTAAAAATAGTGTATTTGTTGTTCAGTATTTACATAAAATGGTGCCTTATAGTAAAGATACTCAATTTTTTTTAAATATCTTCTATATAAAAAAGTAAATGTTTGTTGTGGTGCTCTGCACCAATTATAATTTGGTTTTACTTGACAATTTTCTTAATTTTCTCCAAGCTTTAAAATAGACTTAAACATCGATATAAATATGCAGACACTGCATTAACAACTTGTCCTCATTATCATGATGCATATGCATGCCTGAAATATTGACATATTTAACATTCTCATTGTTTTTGCTTATCTGAATACATGATGTCAGCTAACTGCATGATTTGTATTATCTTAGAACTGTACATTTCTGGAGAATGAACATTAAAGTGACACAGTCACCTCTGATAACAGATTGATCTTAATTATAACGTAGAGATTGGCATTTTATGTAAAGCTGCTTTGAAATGATATGTACTGTGAAAACCACTATAAAAATAAATGTGAATTGAATATGGGGACGAACTGTGCAATTGAGAGATGCGGTCTGAGATAATCCGTCAAAGGATTTTTACAAGATGTGCTCTGTCATATGTATCAGATCATTTTGCACAGTGGACGAGACAAAAGTCACATGTAAATTGCATTTCCATCCATCCATCCATCCATCCTGACCAACATCCATTTCATTTGGCTCACACAGGTTCAGATAGAAAGTTTTGCCCCTTGCAATATGTCAAAACTGTACTGAGCTGAACTGCAAATTATTCATGACTGAACGTTTATATAATCATTGATTTCTTCATCCGAGTAAAACTAAACCACAGGGTGGTGTAACTACCCCATCTTTTTGGCCCCGTCCCACTACAATCACTGTTAAAGTCCCCACAGTGCATAAGTGCAGGTTCACACAGTAAAGTGATATGCCAGGTTCAATTTTAAAGCGGGCGATCACAAGCGCTCCTAAATCCACTGTGGATTGGCTCAGGGTCTTAATGGGTTTAAAACACTTGGTGGAGGTTAACATACTATATTTATGTTTGAATTAACCCTTTCAGACTTTGCCCCATTACAAGATGGGTTGTTTTTCCTGCTTTAATTATGATATGCAAAAAGAGACACTTATTGGGACAATGTTTTTAGGTGAGCACTCGAGGTAACTGTACAAATAACCATACAATTCTTGGAACTGCCTTTCTGAAAATGGACTGCTATGTTTGATGATTTTGTGCTTGCTTTAGCTGAGGTGTTGACTGACAAACACAAATGTTCTGACAGGCTGGTACATTTGTGTAGTGGATCCAATTGAGGACTTACTGCTGTTAGCAGTCTGGCCTAGAACCAGTGACAAATGAAAATGTTTTGAGGATAAATCAACAGTGGGCTGAAGTAAACCACATGGAGGGAGATATCCAGCACTATACAGACAATTAAATCTTTTTTTTTTTTTTTTGGTTTGTCAGTTTATGTGCATGCAGACTGACATCTTTGAGACTGCATTGCACCTTGCTGTTTTTCAGCATCTTGCACCAGGAGTGCTGTGCTTTTAGGATGCCTTGCCAAATGAAATATACACTGGATTGCATTCCCTCTAGCTTTTATTTTTACTTTCAAAAACAAGATCGTGACTATTAGAATTTCCTGCATTGCTTGGTATGAAATGAATTTACATACAATACAGGAGGTGTGATCAATTAATACGTTTTTACGTTTATGTGCGATGTCTGTCTCACACAAGCACACACACACACACACACACACACACACACACACACACACACACACACACACACACACACACACACACACACACACACACACAGATCTACAGAGATATGTCAATAGAGAGTATGTGTATTTATGTACGTATGAATGATTATACAGATATATGTTTACATGTAACAGTTTAACCTTCAATAACTGCACTGCGTCTTGTACATTTTGTAGTTTGCATTACAGCAAAACGCCAAGACGAGCAAGAAATCAGATATGATTACAGATACTAATGATTTATCACTGGAGCAGTTTTTGAACTTGTCATTTATAGATTTCTCTTATTTGTAAGTCACAATGATCCTTGTATTTAAAGCTGCAGTCCGGCATTTTTCCTCTTTGTCGCCATCTCTGTTCGAAATCTGCAATTGCAGTCATTCGCGGAATTATCAACTTTACGTGGGTTGTAGTTCAACACCCTCGACACGGCACAGCGCGGATTAACACAGTGTTTGAGGAGAGTGTGCAACTGTCAGTCACCGCGCCGATGTGGATATTGTCATTCAGAATCACAGATTATTCTTTTTGGAAGTATGACCAACATAAGAATTTTCACCGGGAAATGTCATCTGAACTAGTAAGAAACATTCACTTTTGTTCTGGTTCTGACATTGCAGTAAATCGCGCTGATTAAATCTAACAATTGCTTATAAGTTATCATTTCACGCAAAACCGTGCAAAGTAGCTATACTATGTTCTCTAATTGTTAATGTTAACAACGTCAGCAAGCATTGCGTGACTACATCATGTAAAGTCCTTCCGATATTATCCTTGTTTTCGCATGTGTCTGGTTGCAGTCTCTTTTTTCTGTAGCCACTCCGAAGTCCGAACGAAGTCTTTTGCATTTTACAGCGGGTGAGTCTCTAGTTGTCACTGATGATGATCGTCGTTTGAACCTTTCTGGATCCGCCATCAAATTGATAAGTTTAATTATATCAAGTGCTGTGAGAAAAGGCTATAAATCTCTACCTCCAACATCCTCACACGCAATATAGCTTATACTAGCCGAGACTCCTTCTTTATGTGTACAGATGTGACGTAATGACGCAAAGACATGCTCGAATCTCCCGCGGAAATCCACCAGTACCACTAAAATTAAAAACATTATTACAAGCTTACCGTTTTGCATCGAGCTAAGGCAAGCAGATAGTTTTGAACACTGGCTGGTTATGTATTTTATCAAATATGTATTTTGGATAATTTTTAACCCAAAAAAAGCTACGGACAGCAGCTTTAATGATCTATATTTAATTTATGCCCATTTTATACAGTCTTGGTTTTGTTTTTGGGGTCTACTAGAATAAGTTTTCATGTTTGAATGTTCAAAAAATGCATTATTTTTCAAACATTTTACATTGATGCATCACCTCTCTTCCCAGTCTGTCTGTAACACTCTATTTAGTTCCTGTCTCTATGAAGCCCCTCCTTTCGAAAAGCGGAATGTGCAGTGATTGGTCGGCTGGACCAGTGTGTTGTGATTGGTCAACGGCTTTAATCATGTTTCGGAAATGTCACGCCCCAAGAAAAAAAAAAAAAGACTTAAGCTGACCCTTTCATAACCCTTTAAAAATTAATATTGGTGATCAGTATCAGCTGATCTTAGTGTTAACATATTGGTGATTGTGCACAACTACTTAAAGGCACAATATGTAGGGGTTTTTTTGCCACAAGAGGGCGCAGTTTCCAAGAATAACAAAGGCGTAGGTTTAAGACGCAGTGATGAGCTGAATGATGGGACTTGCTGTCAAGCTGATGGATCTAATAATGTTTATGGATGAGTGCAAACATTCATGTTTTTTAACATTACAGTGGTATGAAGCAGGTCGCGATTGCTAAAGAGACAGATATCACACGCGAGTCCCGCGGATATAAAGGAATAAGGACATTTAATTCTACCGAACTACCCACAAGTGCTGGATTACTCACACAGGTCAGTTTATTAGAGGAATTAAACTTGTGAGGTAACGCAGCGCTGCTTCACTTGGTCTAACGTTACACTATCACACTAAACGGCATTTAAATGTGTGTTGAAAGTTATACTACGTGTTAGTTCGTTTGCTATACTAAACTAGCAGTAAGCTAGATCAACATTAGAATAACATACTGACCATATTCTAACATTTCATCATGTTGAGCTAACGTTATATAACATTGATTTGTTTTGTGTACATTTGCTCACCTGTCTAATAAAGCTGTGAAGCTCTGTCAAGTCCAAGTAAGTCGCGGACGTGGAGCTCTCGAAATCTCAAAAACGCCACGCTGATATTGATCCTCATTTTAGTTCTCCTTGTTTGTTCCAAAGTCTGCTTGCCATGGTCTGTTTGAAAGAAACAAGAACTGCGTGCCGCTAAACGTTACGCACTACACAGTTGTCCACGTCTGTCGCCATGGTTACGTCATGGCTATGGCAGTATGAACGGAAACCGAGGAGAGCGCGGATATTGCGTCATTGACAGGCGACATTTTTTTCCGGGACGGCCACTTATTTAAAATAGGAATTTCTCTGAAATAAAAAAAATCTTTGGAGACTTTTGGGATATTGCAAGTACACAACTGCAGGAAATATATCACACTGTGCAAGTGATTTTTGGATGTTTTATTACAAAATTCTTACATATTGTACCTTTAATTGACAACCTTGAATAACAGCATGATAGAAAAAAATACACTATAAGAGAGGTGTGATGCAGTAAACCTGGCTTGT
The DNA here is from genome assembly GCF_029890125.1 of Rhinichthys klamathensis goyatoka. Taxonomy (NCBI): domain Eukaryota; kingdom Metazoa; phylum Chordata; class Actinopteri; order Cypriniformes; family Leuciscidae; genus Rhinichthys; species Rhinichthys klamathensis. The sequence goes on from NW_026606931.1 coordinate 211,833, forward strand.
AGATGGAGAAAATATGCATGTCTCAGTTATAAATCACACATATTGTCCCAGGAGACACTAGATTTGCAAATCATCTTGTGGATGGATACAGTTCTACAGAACTTGTGATTTTTCAAAACAACAGATTTCATAAAAAAACCCTGATATTTCCCAAACACCACACTGCCTTTATCTACATCATGTCAACACTACAGTGTTCCAGTACTCCAGTCACAAAATTGTACATCAAATCAACATGACATAAAGATGTTTTTGTCTGACTCTGCTAGATTTTATATCCAGAGAGAATGGTGTGTCTGTTTGTATGTATGTTATGGAGAAGATTGTTATTCGTGGTGTCTGAGATGCTGAAATGGAAGCGTGTGAAGATATCAGTGTAAACAGAAGCACTCAGTTGCACACATGTATGATTTATATACATATATGAATGTTCATTCTTGCATGTGACGTGCGATTTAAAACCTGGAAGTGCTGCATGTAGCATTAGCATTAGTGACAGAAATCAACTTTTCAATTAAAATTATGATGAAATGGAAGTAGACATTTTGTCTGTGATGAAAGTGGCGACTTTTGTTCAGAAATGTAAGTTACTTAATATTAACTTCTTGTTTATTGAACTGTTGTATAAAAGTAGCATCCATATTCCAAACCGCTTAGGGTCATGAGGATGCTAGAGCCCATTATATGAACATAAAAACAAACTAACAAAACTCATACGCCACATATTTTGAATTTTGGGGCCATTTTAATTAATTTTGGTGATATTTTTGCCCCAAACCCTGTTCATTTCCAACTCTGATTAGCATCACCACAACCATGACTGCAACATTTTCCTTGGTTTAAAATGATTTTTTTGTATGCTTAAATATGAATGTTTTTTTAAATATGAACTTTTTTCAGTATTGTAGAAGAACTGCTTGAATGAGACGCAATGAATGTGTCCTGCCTCATCTCATTCAATCTTATTGCCAAACATGTTTCATAGCCAGCAGGATTTGAGTGCCAGTTCGAGATTGCTGATTGGAATTGTGACCTCATTATGAGTAACAACTGAGATTTGATTGTGTGACCGGCCAAATATGCTGAAGCATATACAGTAAATAAACATTCAACATTTAATGCATTAAACCAGAATTAAAGTATTAATATGAATGATGTGCAATCTTCAAAGTCAAAGTGCCCACTTACTCCCATTAGTTTTGTCAATAAAATTGCTGATACAATTGGGGCATTACTGAAGTACATATTGACTTTGTCAAATAACACAAAGGTGAGACATAAAAATGGGCATTGCGAGAATTAAACTATTCATTGAAACATGTCAACAGAAACATGATGAAAAAAGCAAAGAGAAAAAGAAAGATCTAGAAAGAATAGTTACAGAGAGTACACTACCATTTCTTTCTATTTGTCAAAAATTGTTTCTTGAGCAGCAAATCAGCATATTAGAACGAGTTATGAAGGATCACGCGACACTGAAGACTAGAGTAATGATCACAGGAATAAATGTAATTATAAAATATAAAACATCTGAAAAACTATTGTCTTGTAAACCAACGCTATCTCACGGCCAATTCGTACGAATTCGTACGAGTGATTAAAAGGTGGCTAATTCGTACGAATTAGTACGACCTCGTACGAATTCGTACGATTTGTCTAAACCCACGTGATGGGTAGGTTTAGGGGCGGGGTCAGGGGTAGGTCATTCGTACGAATTCATACGAATTAGCCACCTCGTAAAATTCGTACAAATTGCTGTGAGATCAGGTTGTGTAAACGAACAGCCAAAAAGCATAAGATGTTTACTGCCTTTAGTTGAAAACGGTGTCGTGTAAACGCCCCCCCCCGGAATGTCCATAAAACAGAACACCTAACAATAATTACTTAAATAGACACATTATAGTCTGAGGAAAACTGACTAAAATGAATGACATGACGGAATATTGATTACATTTCACAGATATTTGTATCAAGAAAAAAGAAAAAAAGATTGATAAACCAGGCAATAGTAAACATTCAAAAGTAGCCTATACTTTTTTCAAGATAGCACACTTTTCCCACAACATACAGTATAAGAGCTGTTGGCTCACAGGGATCCAGGTTTGAATTTGGCCTGGATCATGTCTGGATCACATTCCACCTCTCTCCTTCACTTTCCTGTCTGCCTCAAGACAGACCTGTAAATAAAGGCTCAACAATCCCCTAAATACAAGGTAACTGACAATTTCTTTCTCCCTATCTCTGCCTGGTCTCCTTTCAACATTTACACATTTTTTAGTTCTTTTCGCCACAAACCCTTAAAAAAAAAGAAGAAAAAAAGTTCCTAACAAACAATTGTGTTTTTCTATCAGTTAGTGCCTCTGAAACTGACAATGCATTCCCTTGTGCCTAACTGGGATGTAAGAGGCTGAGCTCCATTATGTGCTTGTGCATTCTGGTCGAGAAGCACTTTGACGAAGAGCTGGGCACAAGGATAAACAGCTCCAGCAGTTTTGTCAAAAGGATTTCCTTGCTTGTGTTGCAGTCTATCACATCTCTGTCTCTGTCATGGTGATAAGAGGTGTGAATGGGAGATTAACGGCCCGGCTGTGACAGCTTTACCTTGGTTCTGCCCTCATAGAATAGCTAAAAAGACAGGGAAGCTAAACCCTCGGAAAACACTTCAACTGTCACTGCTTAAAATCCCTCCCTCCTGTGACTGACAGTGAGACAAACGGGACAGGAACGCCACCCTCTCGTCACCAGACTGAAGCAAAGCAGAAACCACCCAATGTTTCATGTCAAATATGAAGTGTTTTACTCTGTGTATGTTCTCATTAAAAGGCCAATCTCGGCCTGCGGAGACTTTTACTTGCCCCGCTAAAACGTTTTCAATATTTCGGTCTGAAAGTGTCCGAAAAAAAGTATTTAATGTATAATTAAATAGATTTACAATATTATATGTTTTAATATAAACAGTATTCATGATTTCCATTACACGAGAGTAGATGTTAAAACTTCATGCTGATTTGTACTCGGCTTTCGCCAAGATAAGCAAAACTAAGACGTAGCTTTACAGTAAACTATGCTTCTCCATCCATTTACGCTTCTTTCCATAAGGTAGTGTGACTCCCCTTCTGTCCGGCGTTAACGGCAGCAGTGTACTTGGCGCGTTAGCGCACGCGACGGCTGCAACTACAGGACCAGCACGACAACCGTCTGGATTGAACCGAGTAGGGGACATCTCTAGGGTCTTCAAGTGGGCACCTTCCGTCCTCAGTGTTTCGTCGACTAGCCCACGACACCTCAAGAGGGCTCGACAGTGACTCTGGCGTCCCAGAGTCACCCCCCTCCGTCCCCCACTCAACTCAGCCCAGCTTACTGACCTCTACATCCCTCCTGCTGCTGAGACCTAACCACAATATCACAATCTCTCCGCGACCCAACCATACGCGCCAACCAGTTGACTAAGGCTGTCGAGCCCCACTGGTGCGTTAATATGCAGTTTCAGTGGACAACGGTTCCGTATGGCATACCACCTACCGCAAAACACAATATCTACCCAACCAGCCGTCATTCACGCAAAATACACAGGAACGTATACAAACAAACCAACAGACTCTTCAAGTTTTAAAGAACTCTACGAAACCGTAGCGTGGCGGCCTGTACACAGCCAGCTAGAATCTTTCCGTCTCAACCACAGCCAGTTGCTGCTCCTTTCTGCTGCTTCAGATAAGTTCTTTACTGTGTGACGCAACTCTTGGCCACTGAATCCGACGTCTCTGAGGAACCGGGTTGTAGAGTGTGCCACAAAACCTCGACAACCCACTTCCACTGGATAAACCTGGACTCTCCATCCTCGCTGTTCTGCTTCAGTGGCCAGATGAGCATACCGCAGTTTCTTCCTCTCATATGCCTCATCTACCGCATCCTCCCATGGCACTGTTAACTCTATCAGTTGAACAATGCGTGCTGATCCAGACCACAAAACAATATCTGGTCGTAGGTTAGTGGTGGCAATCTCAGGTGGAAAAATAAGCCGTTGGTCAAGATCAGCCAGCATCTTCCAGTCCCTAGCAGCTTCCAGTTGTCCTGGGCGAGAATTGGTGTTAACACCTTTTCTTGGTGGTTGATTGCCTGGGCGGAGGAATATTGTCTTCTGCGTGTAATGTTTTGCTAGAACAGGTGGCAACTTATTGGTCATGTTACGCTTGCCTTCTAATGCTAAAGCCAAACATCGCAGTACTTGGTCATGGCGCCAAGTAAACCGACCTTGGCTAAGAGCCACCTTACATCCTGTCAAAATGTGCCTTAATGTGGCAGGTGATGAACACAAAGGACAAGAGGGATCCTCTCCTACCCAGAGGTTTAGGTTCTGCGGTGATGGGAGAACATCATATGTTGACCTAATAAGGAAACTGATCCTACTCTCTTCCATTGACCAAAGGTCTTGCCAGCCCATCTTACGTTGTTCCACACTCTCCCATGTCATCCACTCTCCCTGCTTGGCCTGTGAAATGGCCTTTATACACCTCATCCTCTCCTCCTGCTGTCGCACCTCGTTGACTACCAGCTTCCTCCTTTGAGCTGGGCCTGCCTTGTGCCATTTAGGAGGAGCTAAACTGAGCCCAAAACCCCCTCTTCCATGCTGTACCTGTCCCACGATATCCCTAATTTGAAGGGCAGCCTTTGCCTCTACTACAGATTTCTTTGCTGACCACTTTCTACCAGTTTTTAACACAGGGGCTGCCTCCCCTACACATTTGTCGCGTGACTCTACTAAGGTCATTTCCAGTCTGACCTTGGCACACTTGAACTCCTCGGTTAAAGCAGAGACTGGCAGCTGCAATATTCCTTTACTATAAAGTCCTACTCTGCTGAGGCAGCGTGGAACTCCCAACCATTTCCTGATGTATGAACTTACCAACGCTTCCAGCTTATCCACTGTTGTCAAAGAAACCTCGTACACGGTCAGTGGCCACAGCAACCTCGGCAGTAGACCAAACTGAAAGTACCAGAGTTTTAGTTTACCAGGTAGAGCACAGCTGTTTATGCTCTTCAACCCTTCCACTGCTTGTCGTCTAACTTCTCCCACCCGAACTGTGTCCTTTAGACCCCCATCGTACCATCTCCCAAGACTCTTCACTGGCTTCTCAGGAACTGTTGGTATTGCCTCACCATTAATGAAGAATGTTGTATCTACTACCTTTCCTTTAACTATCGAGATGCTCCTTGATTTAGAGGGCTTAAATTTCATTCGTGCCCATTCAATATTATCTGTTAACTTCCCCAATAACCGATTAGTGCAGGCTACTGTTGTAGTCATGGTTGTCATGTCATCCATGTATGCTCTGATTGGTGGTAGTCGCATCCCAGAAGCCAAGCGCTCTCCTCCTACTACCCATCTTGATGCCCTCATGATTACTTCCATCGCCATGGTAAAAGCCAGTGGAGAAAAGGTGCATCCTGCCATTATTCCAACCTCTAGGCATTGCCATGCAGTGCTGAATTTTGGAGTTGAGAAACTGAATTGCAAATCTCCAAAATAGGCTTTCACTAAATTTGTTATTGACATTGGTACTCTGAAAAAATCAAATGCTGCCCAAAGAAGCTCATGTGGCACTGAAGCATACGCATTAGCCAAATCCAGGAATGTCACATGGAGCTCCTTCCTCTCCTTTTTAGCTGACTGAATTCGTTGCCAGATAACATTGATGTGTTCTAAGCATCCTGAGAACCCTGGAATACCCGCTTTTTGAACTGAGGTGTCAATGAAGCCATTCTTTAACAGGTAGGTGGACAATCTCTGGGCAATAATACTGAAGAAAATCTTACCCTCAACGTTTAATAGTGAAATAGGACGAAACTGACTGATGCTTGTAGCATCTTTTTCTTTAGGTATAAAGACTCCACCTGCTCTGCGCCATGCTCTAGGTACAACCTGTTTTTCCCATGCCACTTTTATCAATTTCCACAGAATTCGCAGAACTTCTGAAGCACTCTTGTACACTCTGTACGGAACTCCATTAGGCCCTGGAGATGATGAAGCCCTTGCCTTTCTCACAGCCTGCTCTACCTCTTTCCACTTAGGTGCACAGACCTCCATTTGGTATTCTGGTGGGTTGATAGGTGGTATGTCTGATGGAATTGACATAGGCTCATGCCTTTTTGCATCTGTATGCGTGTCCTCCAAATATCTCTCTAGCTCAATCCTAGATGTTTTTAAAGTGCCATTCTTCTCACTGGTGAATAACTTCTTTACGAATTTGAATGGGTCTTTATAGAAATTAGCCCTCGCACGTTCCTTCTTTTTGTAGCGTTTCCGTAGGCGCTCAGCTCTGCGTAATGTTGCCAGTTTATCTTTTATGGCCCATTGTAGGAGATTGAGTCCCTCCTTCTGACTTTGTTCTGCTCTTTTCCATTGCTTCCTCAGCTGTCTCCTTTCTCTAACTAACCCTTCAATTTTCTGCTGCCGTCTAGACATTCCAGGAGTAGTTTGTACTTTTTCCTTCCTTTTTTCCACACCAAACCTCTCACTTCCATATGCGTAAATGATGTCCCCAAATTTATCCAGCTTCTTTTCAACTGTACCTGTTAATCTTTCCAATGCAAAGCATAGATCTGTGTTTACCGTGTTGATGCAGTTTTCTCACAAGCTCTTGGCCATCTAACTCCAGGCCTATGCCCGTTGAGGTTCTTTTCTCTCTTATGCTGGTTAGCCTGACCGGGTTCACAATTATGAATATGTTCATCACTAACTGTGCAAGCCCTCCTTTCGTCAATGACAGGGGTGCTGATATCCTGCGAGCTGTGGTTTGCTTCCTGTCGCTGGATTTCATTCGACTGACTTGACTGACTTCGTAAGAAGTACTGATCAATGCGAGGCCCTTGTCCCTTCTCCCTCAAGCATTTCATTTTTCCTTGATGAACCTTCAAACCCCTGACCGTTGTCACCTTGCTCCAGCCACAGACACAAACTTGGAGTTCAATGACTTTACTTACTGCAGATCTTGAACTAGTCTTACTCTCCATACTCATATCCGTTTCCATTCCTAAGTCGTTAACCATGTTGTCCAACATTGAGTCATCTTCCGCCCCCGCTCTCGCAGACTCTAGGGGTATTTTTCTCTTTAATTTCTCAGAAGCCTTGGGCGGGTGTCTCCAGCATCCTGTAAACACGGAGCTGGATACTGCCGACAAGGGTAGCTAACCCTTACCAGCCCCATTGGGGTCTCTTTCCTCCTGTCAGCTGTCTCTCCAGGCTGTCACAAGGTCTTTCCCTGGTTGCCAGCAGCACTATTCACCGCAGTCACTGGATGTATCCAGATCTTCATGATTTCCATTACACGAGAGTCATATTTTAAAAAGGCTATAATGTAATGAAAAGTAAGTATAACTTTAATGTGACTGCTATAAACTTCATTGATACACTTCAGCTGCAAAATAACTGAATACAGTGCAACAACTATATATATATTTCATCCCAAGTCACAGAACTGCTATGCTACTTTTACAGGTGAAACTCGAAAAACTTTATATCGTGCAAAAGTTCATTTATTTCAGTAATTCAACTAATATATTATATGACTCATTACATGCAAAGTGAGATATTTCAAGCCTTTATTTGTTATAATTTTGATGATTATGGAACCCCAAATTCAAAATTAGAATATTGTGAAAAGGTTTTCATAAGCTGCAAGCCATAATCATCAAAATGATAACAAATAAAGGCTTGAAATATCTCACTTTGCATGTAATGAGTCATATAATATATTAGTTTCACCTTTTAAGTTGAATTACTGAATTAACTTTTGCACGATATTATATTTTTCGAGTTTCACCTGTAAAACAGAAAACAGAAGTCAACAATGCTCAAAACAGCACAGAAAACCATATATTAATGAACAAGCCTAAAACTCGCTCACATTGGTCCAAAACACCCAAAGGATCTCGAACCCTCTGTGTATATCCAACTTAGCACTTATTTATAGTATTACAAAGCAGGTAAATGGGGTAATTGTGTGGTAACAGAAAGTCTTGGACATTATGTATAATTAGTGGATTGAAGCTGTCTGGGAAATGCTTTTAAGAACCTCTTGAGAACCAAAAAATAATAACATGATGATTACAGGTTGATTCAGCAAACAGGATTTTAGGCATAATACTTGTCAAAAATTCTCCTTCCTTTCTGCAATAGTAATGTTTGGACATAATTACAATCTCTGCACATTTTTGTTTGACAACGCAAATGCCATTTTTAGGTCTAAGCCAATTTCATTTACTGGCAAAAAATATTTTTAAAACATGGCCTAATTTTTTTTTAAAAGAAGATAAAAGATTTTCCCGGTTTTGTCATTTATAATGCTGATTTTTATTTTTTATTTTTTTGTAATTCTGTTCAGTAATTTAATAAACTCAATAACTTTCATGCATGCCCTTAACAATAACACAGGCGAACTGCAAACAATATTTACATATCACTGCAACTTCTAAAAGAAACGAACACAATTTTTCACACACAATTATGATTACAGGGCAGATTATGGATTAATAAAGACTTTTTTTTTTCACGCGGCTCCTTGCACAAATATGTTATGACCTCAAAACATTTTTTACCATAGTGCATGATATGTAAACGAATATATTTTGGAGTGTGCATCACCTAACCAGGTCCAACGTATTTTGCGTTTCGCAAAAATTTTGCTACAGTTACGTTTTTCGATTGAGCCTAGGTTGGTTATTTTACATAATGCATCTGCTTACATGTACGCCTTTGCTTGTTGCTGCTTCTTTTTTGCCTGTGTTTTGATCTGTAGATTGTGTACTCTTTCAGGAGATGCCTAATAGCGCCCCCTAGCGTATAACAGTGAAAACACTGGAAAATGTTGCCAATGACGGGGAAAGAGTTAATATGGAAAATATACCTTGTGTCGCACGTCACAGCGTCGTGTCTTGTCAGGACATGGTGTAATGGTTAAAGACTTGACCTGTTAATTCAAAGGTTAAAGGTTTAATTCCAAGCTCATCATCTGGAGATTAATGGAGATCCCATTCCAGCTCTATTGTGTTCTCCAACAAGGCATTTGACCCGAAGTAGCTCTAAAGGGAATGTCCCTAAAATTAGTACAGTGTAAGTCTCTCGGATGTACAGCATCTGCTAAGCAGCAACCATTGTCCTCTTCGCATAATCTTAAAAGCTCTGCTGCTGTCAACTCAGAAGATTCTCACACTCCCAGTATAAATATTAAGCTATGTTCTGCTCTTGTAGCAATGGTGCTGAGCAAGCTGCAAGCTGGGTCCATCTGTTTGCGTCTGCTGTAGTTAGTACCCTTATGTGTGAACATCTGTGTAGAGGTCCTAGCGTCTCCACCCTCATGTACGGGCCTGGAACAAAGGAGTCTGCTCGGTGTAATCACGCTAAAGCTCTTCTGATGTTGTCCCGCGACACAGGGAAGGCACTTCAATTATGCACGAGGACGGCATCAAAAAGGCTCGGGGAAAGTTTTGTCTTTCTTTTTTTATCGTTATTTCTTTTTTTTTAAGGGGTGGGAACATGTTGAGGCATGCCACTTCTGAAGACTGTTTGAAGAGCTATTTAAACATATGCTCAGGCATTTCTTAGCAATCTCCTTGCAATTTATTATTAGATTTAATGAGTGGAATGAAGCTTGGACGTTAAGGATCGGAAGTTGACGAAAAAGAAGAACAGAGGCATTTATAGCACAGCACAGCAATGCACGTAAATAAATAAAATAATGATGAAATAAAAGCGTGAGCAAAGGATTGTGTGCTTCCGTGCAGCTCTGAAAGCGAAGGCTGACACGAGTGATGCCTAGATATAATCAAATAAGGTGAAAAGACATTTTTATAATTTGGCTGTCAAAATGACTGTGGCAGCAAGGTACTTAAGATTAATCCGTCCCGGGGTCGCGGTTCAGCCTTAAAGCCTTTTACAAAAGCTGTTCAAACATTAGATAGAGAAAGACTGGATACAAATGAAATCCACTCCAAAGGTTTAGATATTAGGTGACCTCAACCTCCACAATCCAGTCCTCTGGAAGATGTACACACAAATGGGTAACAATGACATATGGCGTATGATAAAAAAAAAGCAAGGAAATCTGGAGCTGATCAGGGAAGTAACTTTTGCGTGATGCATGCAATAATGCATAATGCATTTATTACTAATACTTTAGTATTAAATGAACACTTTTATTTAGCAAGGACAGATCAAACTGATCAAAAAAGGACAGCAAAAACATTAATAATGCTAAAAAAGATTTATATTTCAAATAAATGCAGTTTTTTTTTTGCTTGTTTACTTTCCTGACAAAAAAGTATCACAGTTTCCACAAAAAATGCTAAGCGGCACAAGTGTTTTCAATATTGATGATGATAATAATAAGACATGTTTATTCAAATCATCATATTAGAATGATTTCTGAAGGATCATGGGACTGAAGACTGGAGTGATGGCCAGCTTTGCCATCACAGGAATGAATTACATTTTAAAATATATTTAAATAGAAAACAATAAAATGTCTTAAATAAAAATGTCTTGGTAAGCACAAGTGACTTCTTTAAAAAAGCATTACAAATCGTATCAACCCCAAATTTTAGAACATAGATCAAACTCTACTGGAATTTCACCAGTAATGCATTAACCAGACGTTCATCCACCTACTTATCATTTATGATGATATCATGATCTATTTTTATAAACAATGATAAAAAAACACAAGTGGCATCCAAGCAAGCGAATATGAGATTGTAAGTCAATTAACGTCACTAAACTGTCTGCAAAATTGTTCTTTTAATATGTTCTCATAAATTTCCATTCATTATACAGATTTGAGTATGTTTATCTGCTTGTAAACGAGCTCTCATTAACTAAACGGACACATGTACTCGATAATTAAGTTTAGAAACAGTCACTCCACTATTAAGTGCTGGGAATTATTTTGAGGATCACAGTTGTATCCGTCTCACGCAGTAAGAATGTGTCAACACACGCTTGTTCATTTCTCGTGGCTTTTAAAAGAGAACAGTGCTTTATACATGACCGATTAAATTGATTAAACTCCATGATATTAGAGCTGAAGGGCTGTGAAATAAGCATCGCACACAAAGTTAAGCACCTTTGGCCCGCATTGGGTTGTAATAATGAAAAGCCCAGTAGCCAGGCCGATGAGCTGATCTTTGATATGGCCTTTTTCCTCATTAAAGCCCCAGACAGCTGTCCACTTCTTCCGTCGTGCCTCTTGATAAGTCAGGACCAGCCCTTCAAGACAAACACACACTGACAGATTCCGACCCACATAAACAGATCACAGCTAATTAAGCTGCTTTCCGAACTCCCAATCCTCCCAACTCATCCCAGGAAACGACATACAAACAGCTTAGTGTGGAATCAGCCCTTTAACGTAGCCATGGACATACTGTTCCAGGGAGAGAACAACCAGCTAGCAAAAAAAAAAAACAAAGTCAAAGCGAAAACCGAATAAAAATTCTGTCGTCATTTACTCACCCTCAAGTTGTTTCAAAGCTGTATGAATTTCTTTCTTCTGCTGAGCACAAAAGAAGATATTTTGAAGAATTTCGGTAACCAAACAGTTGATGGCCCCATTGACTTCCATAGTATTTTGTTCCCCATACTATGGAGGTCAATGGGGACCATCAACGGTTTGGTTACCCATAATCAGCAGAAGAAAGACATTCACACAGGTTTGGAGCAACTGGTTATGAGCGTATTGTTTCCGACACACGCTGTAAGCGGTAGACCAATCACAACAGACTGAGCCATCTGACCAATCAAAGCAGACTACACTGTAAAAAATGATTGTGATTTTAACGGTAAAAGACTGTAAAATGCTACAGTGAAAAACTGTTAATTGGTTAACAGACAGTTTCCTTACTATATACGGTAAATAACTGTGATATATATAATGGTACATTTAATGTAATTTTACTGTAAAATACCGTTAAATTTACAGTTTTTGGAAGTGAAAAAGAACAAGTCATTGTATAATTTACAGTGAAAAAATGTAAATTGACATTCCCACAATTCCCTGCGTGACACTTCACATTTAATGTATTTTTTTTAAATAACTGTTTCTTCATAATTTTCTTAGTTTTTTTCTAATCAGTTATCTACATTAGGGTTTTATGTTACATTTAATGTTGTTAAATTAATGCTTATTGCATTTTTTAAATTTCAACATGTTACCATGATGGTGTTTAATGTTTGTGTGAATGACACTGTGCAGCTTCTATATATTAATATTAACTTTCTTATGGAAGAGCTGCTCATGATGAGCTTTGATTGATTTTTTGACTGCTGTGATTGTTGGCTGTCAGTGTATTACAATGGAACAAAACAGATATTAATACTTCAAAAGGTCAGTAAATTAACATTATATCAGATAATGAGATACGGTTTATTGCTGTAAAATTATATACGGTTAAAAGTCTGTAAAACCTAAAATGTTGCTACCGTATTTTTAACAGGAAAACTCTGCTAACCACAGCTGCCAGGTTTTCCCCGTAAATTTAACGGATTGTTTTTTACAGTGTAGGCTCTCGGAAACGAGGGATTTAAAGGAATCCATTATCGAAACGTTTCAGACACTGTGAGGGAAAAGGTGATGCTGCAACATGAATTATAATTTTTTAAAGTGTTTTTGACTTTGGATGCATGTGAATCTATTGTAGGAGACCTCCAGAACAGGAACCTTTAAAATAGCATAATTAGGGCACTTTAACTTAAATGTTCAAGGCTTCCAGTGTCAGTTGCTTACAGTTATTTTAGTGAAAAAACAAACAAACTTATGCTAACTAAATTATGCTGCTTGATGTTGCAAGCTGGTGTTTGTTCATATTATTTGAAATTATTATCGCAATCATTAACTCTCTGGTTTGTAGTGCAAACAGTTTAATATTTTACTGCACTTTGTTATTCTTCAAGTGATTTAACTATAGCAGATAATGAATCGGAAGTCTCACATTAACAGGAAATAACTTACTTATGTGTTAGAAAATAAGGTGTATATTATAGTGCACAACACACATGAAATATTTTTTTTTTCTTGTTTGTTTTTGAAGATGTTTGTAGCTTAACACAGCTCTGGTCACTACAAACCATAATTGTATGAAACAAAGTGAAGATTCTTCAATATTTTCCTTCTACAGAAGAAAGTAAGTCAAATGGGTTTGAAACACCATGAGCATTAGTAAATAATTTCATCACATTTTTATGTGGCATCTTTGCAACTGAACTGCATCTTATTATAAAACATAGCATTCACTTGCACTTGAACCAAAAGGATTAAATGCTGAAAGGATTCAAGTCTGCAGCTTTCCAATTTTGTGAACACTGCTTAGTTTTTCTACCCATTTCAGTTAATAAAAAATATGCAACGTTCCACCAATCGTGACAGACAGTTCAATTAGGGCTGTTGGAACATCAGAATGCCTGGTTGCCTCAGAATAATTTTCCAAAAATAAAAATATCACATTAAAAAATAGTGTCAAGGTGTCTAATAACCGTTTTCTTAGAGTTATCACAGTGATATTCTCAGCATTAATATTTAATTTATTTTTGTTTATTAGAGTGCAATAATGAATCATGCCTAAATTACTAAATTTGAAAAAATTAAATCTTTACAGGGGACATTTTTGCTCTCTATATAGACATTCAGTCTAGAGATGGTACCAGTGAGACTCCATTATAACAAATGTTTTGTCAGATGACCTAAAAATGTGCTAGATGACCTAAATGAACTAGTTTATTCAAGTCAAAATATTATTTGCAATGACAGAATCAGTCTGATTACATTAGGTTACACCAATGAATTTGATATAGCACAGTTTTTTTAAGGTTTCACTTAAGAAATGGTTTTGAAAATAATAGTAGCCTAATAATAAAATCAAAACTTTCCTGTGAGCTGCTCTGGTTTGTGTGTACAATCCAAACCGGTCTCGTATCTCTGACGGAGGAGCGGAAGCATAAAAGAAGAGCGACGACAGTGAAGATCGAGAGAGGACCAGGCCTGGACTGTTTTTTTTTTATGTTGTGTTTTATTATTTGTGACAGCAGTCGTCCGTGAAGGGCTGCTGTCTTTACTTTCGTTTTGTTGTTTGTTTGTTTATTTTATTTATTAAAGTTGTTGAATGTTCGCCGGTTCCCGCCTCACTTTGAACATCTCACTTTGCTACAGTTTAGTTCCCCCAGAAATGAAAGTCCTGTCATCATTTACTCCCCCATCATGTCATTTAAAATATGTATGACTTTCTTTCTACTGTGGAATACAAAACAAGATATTTTGAAAATTGTTGGTAACCAAACAATTTTGGTGACCATTGGAGTCATTGAGGTTTGGAACATTTTAAGTGTTGCAACTTTATACAATTGCAAAAATTGGAATTTAGTCAAAACAATGTTTTTGTACATGACATTTTCTTTGTGCTTCATAATTGTTTTACTGTGTAATTTTACCTGAAACAACTGGGGAATGTTGTCACAAAAGGTTAATGCGCGTTAAATGAACTGTTTATCTTTATTCGTGAGCAATAAAGAAATGTTAAAAATATTTTATACACTTAAGGTGTAGGTTTCTATACCAAATCCACTTGAAAAATATACAATGGATTAAAACGCGTGACAAATAACCCATTTTCTTTACCAAAATGATCACTCGGGGCAGAGATACAGATGTTAGAGCCTGAAAGCAGAATACAGTTCTGTGATTAACTGCTCTTTGTTGCTGAATCCTTATATTTTCCCTTAATTGGTAACATCTGACGAAGATGAATTTTGTTAACATGTTAAATATGCCTACATTAGGGGTGGGCGCTATACCGGTATGAACGTGAATACCGGTATTATGTTGTGCCATGATATGGATTTTGCGATACCGAGGATACCGTATTCATAAATTCAAATTTTGCAGTTATATTGTTTTGTTCAATTTGGTACTCTTTACAACTGTTAACACTAATGACGATACAGAATCGAATACGCTGTTTAAGGAAATGGCTGATTTGGCGCTTCATACGTGTGAAGTTGCTGAGGCGATTAACCGCTGTCCTGTGACGCGTTCAATGAAGGACCGTAACGTAGAACACATCGCTATAGTGCTAAGCGGCTGTTCATAAAGGATGCATCTTTTGCGGTGAAATGGGAAATAACAAGGTAATGAGACGCAAGTTTGACTTTTAACTTGAGCGCAGCATTTTTAGAATGCCGTTTCATTTGCGAGACGCGGGTGCAACACCAAAACAAGTTCGTCAAGCACAAACAAACGTTAAAGTTCTAGGCTACTGTATATGTTTGAGATGTCATGTTTTCAGGAAGGTTGAAAGCTGCTATTATTATCTTTGTTTTTACAAAACATTTACTGCTAATAATATTATCCACGTGGAGACATTTCCCCGCAATGTAACGTCAGGCTATGAATAACGACACGACACACACATCCCACTATCTTTGTGGGGACTCTCCATAGACGTAATGGGTTTTATACTGTACAAACTGTAGGCCTTTATTCTGTCTCCTTACACTAATGAATTAGTTTGTATGAAAATTTTCATTGTTTTTTTCTTGTATACTTTTAAGTTCTATTTATTTGGTGCTTTGTTCAATCTCAAACCATTATTTTATTTTTATTATTAAGATGTCTGCACAAGAGTTAACTGTAATCTGTGCAAACATTAAACTTAAATTAAACGTCTCGCTTTGGTCTACACTGGAAGTGTTCTGCTCGCTCTGCTAAAGCTAAACTATAATTACTAAAACTGAAACTAAATAAAATAAAAACTATATAGAAATGTGTTTGCAAAATAAAAACTAAATAAAAACTAACAAAACCATTAATGAAACTAGCTAAAACTAAACTGAAATTTAAAGCAAAATTGAAAACGATATTAAAATAAAAACTAATTTAAAAAAGCAAAACTATAACAACAGATATTCCCGGAGACAGAGCACACCCGAAGACGGCTCTCACTCAGAAATCAATAAAGTCTTCATTCGCTGCCGGTTCTCATCGAGCAAAAAGCGGAAAGACATAACAAGTGCATTCAGGCCTACCTCATGTTGCACGTTTGCACTTTTTGAGAAAAAAAAAAATGGCACAATAATAAAAACAAAAATTTCAGGTCTATGTCCAATGAAATGCCTCACCTTTTTCTAGTTATCTACTGTTAAAATACATATTTTGCCTGTAATTCAACTAAGATGTACTAAAATTTGATTCCAATTTTTTTTTCTCATATCACGATATAATATCGATATCGTCCGGACAGTGAAAAATATCGTGATATGAATTTTTGCTCATATCGCCCACCCCTAGCCTACATTCAAAAAAAGATGTATTGGGTTCTCCACCATCAATCTAAACAAAAACTGTGTTAGCAAATCAATTTCATATTTTTTTAGCAAATACATTTCAAAGATGTTGTTGAGCCTCACAACTCTTTCCAGTTTCCGTTTTCTTTTTAAGAATATAAAACGGCACTTAATTTAATTCGCTGTTCTGTAATAGGCTGCCTAGTCAAGTATTGGATTAGTGAACTACATGAACCTAAACAGCTGTTGGCCAGTAATTTCTTTCAACTTGACCTATTTTATCATAATCCGCTTTCACTGTGTATTGCAAGGAAAGGAGGGGAGGTTGGAAAATTTGATCAAAAGCTCACTTAAAGCTTATATTTTCTTCTGAATAGGCAGTAATTGGAATCAATGCAGCAGCTATTTGGCCAAGTGAAGCATCACCGGACGACTCGGCTTAATCATTTGAACGAAAATAGAGAGAGCAATTTGCAAAAGAAAGATGACACAAAACAGATTCAAAACAATCTCCCATTTCCCAGTGGTCTATTTTCCTCCATCTGTAAACACAAATGCCTCGGCACAGCTGTACACTACTGTTTTGCTATAAATCATACACAAACCCCCTCATGGTGATCCAGAGCTATTGCTCGGGCCAAAAGGGGTCCTCACAGGAAACACCCAAGTGAATCAGAGAAGCACTTCTCCATAGTTCGACCAATTATTATTATTTTTTGCCTCAGGTGAGGAGCACAGAATGTGAACCAACAACAATTAACCAAAAAATAGGATTATGCAACAGAGATCCCAAGTAACACTGGCGCTTAACTCTCTCCCTGCCAGCGTTTATGAAAAAAGTTGCCAGCCAGCGCCAGCATTTTTCACCATTTTCACAAAAGATTCATGGCCCCCAGAATATTTTGTAGCATGCAATATATCAAAAGATAGAACAGACCCTCTGCTTTTAAACAACAACAAAACCAAAAATAAATATTCTAGCTTCATGCATTCCTTTTTATCAACACTTGAATGCGGGTAAGTTTCATAAAAAAGCGCCACATTTTAAGCAAAAAGCTGAGAAAATCCTATACCTCGTCCTAGGTCGACATTTCATTCGGTGACATTAGATAGTTTTGATTTGTATATGCCGTTTAATGTTATCGCTGGTTTCTGTTTCTTCTTCACGTCTATTGATCTGGAGAATCTGTATCCTTTCATAAGATGCCTAATAGCGCCCCCTATAGCATATGACAGTGAAAACATGGAAAGCTGGAAAATTCCGTCAATGCCGGGGAAGCATTGTCTCGTAAATGACGGAAAATTCCGTCAATGGCAGGGAAAGAGTTAATAATACTGCATCTGTGCACAGACAACTGGAAGACTATCACTGTATAAAAAAAAATCTACATTTGTATATTTGTCTTGTATTTCAGTAAAAAACAACAACAAAAAAAACGTGTAAACTTGTTACATTTACCTGAGAAGGAATGATATTAAGGGCTGCATTTTGTTTTGTTTCACTTGTTTTCAGCATATACTTTCTAAATATAAGAAAGTTTGCTTCTCGGTTACATTTATCTTGTTGTAAGAATGCAACTTTAAATAACAGTTAAACAAACAAGAAATAAGCAAAAACCAAGGAATGTGTAAAAGATCATCTTGTGCGTGGAGCTCATAGGCCAAAGATTCAGGATATGCAATTGCTATTTCAAAAAAAAAAAAGTGTTTAAGCCTCCACTACCAATTCAAAAACATGTCCTTGGAATTAAAAAGCAAGGCTTAGCCAGTGTTATTGGAATAAGAAAGAGGCAGCGTGATTGTTCTTGTTCAATAAACGAGAAGGAAATATCAAGCAAGTTTTAAACACAGTTTTGCCCATTACTTTGTCTGTTTTTAGTCCAGCAATGAAAATAGTTCCAAAGACATCCACAGCAGATCCACTGTGACACAGCAACACACATCAGTGGAGTTTTGTTACTAAATGATTTTTGAATGAATAAGTTGAGTGAATGATTCAATGATGCAAAGACAGTTGCTGTGTACCAATTTGAATACTATCCATCCTAAATAGTATTTGAAATTAGATAAATTATGTCTCAAATCGTAGTATGTTGAAATGAGTATCCCAAAGGTACATCGAGATAGTTTTTGGATGGCAATTCGAAGTTCAGATCTATGCACACTCTAAGGCCGAGCGTCTACCAAAGTGTCCCCCAAAATAAGTATCCTTTTTTTAAGGATATGTTTGGCCTTTCTATCAAAGATCAGCTCAATAATAACAATAATAGTCATAAACGGTCCGAAATAGGTCTCTCATCAAAGCTTGTGAATGCATGTTCTCAACAGGTAAGCTGTTTTCAATAAAAGGCCCAACATATTCGGAATACTTTTAGCTGTGTTGCTTTGTGTCATTAGAAAGCAATTGAGTAGGCAAACACTCTGTCTAGAGCGATTGCAAGCATCTAGCTTATAATAAACCCATCAAACGTTCCTGCACCAGGTGCAGTTTTTGGCATGATGCAAACTGTTTGAGGCGGTCAACACTGGGCACATCAAACATTATAAACGGGTATATTTGTCTTTCAGAACAGGTGCATGATGATGCTGTATGCTATTGAAGCGCCCAATGTAGTGTGTTGCAGTGCAATGCTACATTTACTTTGCACTTCTGTACTCGAAGCTGAATGTCTTTTTTACATATAATGCATCAGCAACGGTCCCACACTAGCTAAACAGCCTCTGGCTCCACCTTCTACAGTAGCCATGCCCCAAACTCACGCTATAGGTTGAGCTGGAAAGAGATTGACGAATCTGAGACCTTTAAGGTATTCCTATGAACTTGTATGGGTAAATAAAGTACAAAGATGTCCCTTTAAGGGCACTGTGACAAGCTGTTGTACCTCAAAAGGTACAACACCCCATGCTTGGAACCACCTTCAAAAACACAGCCCATGCTCTTGTGTTTTGTATCTGTTTTGTTGAGGACCTCATGTGTGCATTTGAATTTGAATACATCATGTCCTGCCTCACACTTTGAGTGAACACAGTGATCATTTGTATGCATACGAGTGTACGCCAGAACATTCCCATCACCACCTCCACATGAAGATGCTTCTTCCTCCTGCGTGATGATGTCACTGGCTCAGGGTGACAGGCGTCTGCTCGTGTCATCCGTCAGAGCCTCTGACAGCCTCGTCACTGGCTTGTCATAGCTGCTGTTTGTCAGGTCAGTGGGGCCGCCAGCAAGTCCACAGCCTTCGGGACAGCAAAATACACCAGGGAGCACATCTCAAACTAGGCCCTGCCTGCCTGCCTTCGCTCACTAGGGCCATCACATGCACGGCTCACACACACTGAGGTATAATGAGACAGGGGAGATTGGGGGCTGGAAAGGGAGTTGAGAATTGTTAATCTCATCCCGCAAGGACACAACTTGTTTGACAGCGACAGAGCCTGTCCATGGGCTAATGTGAGTGAATAACAATAAGCACAGTCCAGTTAAACACTTGACACTATGCATATGAAACTACATATGATTGTAAGCGATCCATTTGTCAGCTATATGGGGCTAGCCACAACAAATTGAGTGGAGCGGTTTTGTAGGATGATGTGGATCTCAAATGTGAGAACCCGATAAAAATATTACACAATATTGACATTAAAGTACATCTGAAAAGCATTACTGGTAACCAACAACATTGAGTGTGTTGGGGGAGTAGTCTTTGGGGGTTTGTTTCAGGGGAGGGGGTTTGAGTGTGGATCGATTGAATTTTGGCTCCTATGTGAACGCGCAAAACAATTTTTTTTAAAAGTGAACCATATTCATCTCACATTTACCAAATTTGTAATCATTTTTTCATTACAGGTTACACAGTTATAATGGCCAGCACTCACAAAGAGGATGAATATATTACCATTATTTGTATTAAGATTTAGTCTTATAGTTTTATAATGAGAAAAAAAGTTATATCATATTATATTACGTTACATATTGTATTATATTACATTATTGGTTGGTTGGTACATGTTCCAACAATTGAATGAAAAGGAAATGTGGCTGAAAATATTGTTAAAAAGATTAGCCATCACAGGAATAACTTACATTTTCATTAATATATTCAGATAGAAATAACATTTAACAAGATTACTGTTTTCATGGTATTTTTGATCATATAAATGCAGCTTTGGTGAGCAAAAGAGACTTCTTTCAAAAACATGGAAAAAAAAATCAACCCCAAACTTTTGAACGATTAACTCAATTATTCTCATAATCCGTCAGCACTTGGCCTCTCAATACAAAATCAGTCTCCTTTTATAGTGTCATCTATTTCAATGTGGGTTTATATAAAAAGAAAAGATGTGTGTGCATATCAAGAAGTTCATGGTAAAATGATGTCACCATTTCATCTGTACTCCTTTTTTTCCAACCAGTAGGAGTCTAATTTTGTTCTTCTGGGAGTTTGTGGTGAAGCAGTGGGGTGGGATTCCAAAAAAACAGTAGAAATTAGCAAAAAATACATCCACGCTCTCTCCCCCTCGTAACGAACAAGAGCTAAAGTCATTATCTGGATAGAAGGGCATGTGTTCACTAATCTCTGACATCAAATCTCCGTTCATGTCCAACATGTCTGATCAGCTTGATTTGAGGAAGAGAAGTACATTGCCGAGCAAGATTATTCAGACGGATCTGGCACAGGGCGATTTAGTCGTGAAACTAAATCCCTGGAACATGACAGCCTATCTACTACAAAATACCTTTTACCGTGTCAGTTCAAGAGTTCGGCTTAACACCATAATATATGACTCAGACAGGAATGTCTGCAGAGTTTCAGGTCACGAATTCTCCCATTTCAGATTGATCTTAACATCGTATGAGCTTGTGGCACTGCACACTCGTGTCAAACTTATCTTGAAACAAAACTAGGCATTTGAAATTTGGCATTTACAAATGTTGACTGCGAGGCCTGTGATGTGATCTCTATTACTGGTGGAAGGTACCATATTAAAGCACCTTTGTATGTGTCTAATGTCAGAGCTGAGACCTCAATACTTCAAGCCAAATCGAAGAACGAGCTGGTGTGACAATTTCGAACAAAATCAGACCACTTCGTTTGGAGTATGAAACAGCTTGCCAAAGCTGCCAGAACTTTCCGGAAAAGTTTGCTCCGACTGGTAAACGCCTTCGAAGTACCATTGGTCTATAGCGATGATGTAATATGTAGGTGTGGCTCCGCCCTCGTTGATGTAGAAATCTTCTCTGGTTCATTTCTTCTGTTCAGGTCGGTCGAGGTCCGACGCGAGTAAAAACATGAACACACTGGAGAGCTGCTTTATAGTAAAAACTGAAGGTGTACTTCTAATTGAAAGTGACACTAACACCGTGTCGTAACTACACGCGACGCCGCGACACGCGATAAAAGGTATCTTTTCCGTGTTAAAGGATTAGTTCTATTTAAAACAAAATTTTGCTGATAATTTACTCACCGCCATGTCATCCAAGATGTCCATGTCTTTCTTTCTTCAGTCGAAAAGAAATTAAGGTTTTTGATGAAAACATTCCAGGATTTTTCTCCATATAATGCACTTTACTGGGCACCAAACGGTTCAAGGTCCAAATGACAGTTTCAGTGCAAACTGCAAACTGTTCAAATGGTTTTAAATGACACCAGACGATGAATAAGGGTCTTATCAAGCGAAACGATCGCTCATTTAAAAAAATAATAGCAAAGTTTAAGTTTTATAAGCTCACATGCTCGCCTTGCTCTGTTCTGTGTAACTCTCCTGTTCGAACTCGTTCATCAAAATGAACAAATCTTTTTCCGAGTCAATTCGTTCATTTCGGTCGTTAAATGAATCAAATGACTCGAAAAAAGATTTGTTCATTTTGATGAACGAGTTCGAACAGGAGAGTCACGAACGTGCATCACAGAACAGAGCAAGGCGGGCATTTGAGCTTATAAAACTTAAACTTTGTTATTTATTTTTTAAATGACCGATCGTTTCGCTTGATAAGACCATTATTCATCGTCTGGAATCGTTTAAAGCCCTTTGAACAGTTTGCAGTTTGCACTGAAACTGTCTTTTGGACCTTGGACCGTTTGGTGCCCAGTAAAGTGCATTATATGGAGAAAAATCCTGGAATGTTTTCATCAAAAACCTTAATTTCTTTTCGACTGAAGAAAGAAAGACATGGACTTCTTGGATGACATGGGGGCACCTTTAATCAGAGTTTTTGTCCTAACCAGACGCGACGGCGACACGCGAAGTTTCTAATTTAGAAACGGTTCCTATTTCTGCGACGTCACGGCTGACAGATCCGCCCACACAGAGATCTAATTGGATGGAAGTTCTGCGTGTCATGAATATTTAATCATCAAACATTGACGACGAGGAACTGATTGTCGAAGTTCAAAGGCATTAATTTTCCTCAGATTTTGAAAGCATATAATATAGCGTTCAAACGGAATTCTATGCAAACATACAACTGTACTTCATAACAAAATTAGTCAATGAGTATATTTTGTTAACGTTTTGATTTTTAATAATGTTATTTCTTGATTTGATTATGTCCTTACCCATTTCCAATGCGAGTGAGGGCCAGCAGTGCGCTTTCACAGAGAGACTCCGCCCACACGCTGTTCTGAATGGCTGTGATTTTTGATTGACGTGTGGCGTCTCACAGTCGCGTCGCGTCTAGTGTGGACAGACACACTTGCTGTCGCTGGAATTTTATCGCGTCGCGTGTAGTTAGGACACGGTGTAAGGGCCCTATTTTAAGGATCTAAGCGCATGGTCTAAAGCGCACGGCGCAAGTGCACTTAGTACGTGTCCGAATCTAGGTTTGCTAGTTTAACGACAGGAAAAATGGTTGGCGCGCCTGGCCTAAAAGGGTTGTCCCTATTCTCTTCATGAGTAATGGGTGTGTTTTGGGCGTAACATGCAATAAACCAATCAGAGTCTCATCTCCCATTCCCTTTAAAAGCCAGTTGCGTCTGCAAAGCAGACCATCTACAGGACAAGCCGGATTCCACCATATCTTTATGAACACAATATTAATCTTTTACATTGTAATCCTTTTATTTGTAATATTTGGCATATTTGTGTGCTGCTGCGCATCCCTGTGTGTGTAATAAGCAGAGTGTATGTGCGTTGTGGACTCGCCTATAGGCCATATTAATAATACGCCCTTTAATTAACAAAAAAATAATGCGCCATTGACTTTAGACCAGGTTTCAGTTGGTCAATGGCGCAATATTTTTTTGTTAATTAAAGGCCGTATAAGTAATATGCGCCTATAGGCGGGTCCACAATGCACATATACTCCGCTTATCTCACAGTCTATTTCAGTTGCCTCAAAATAGCAACGCGCCAACAACGTGCCTGGACACACCTCGTTTTCAGACCAGCACGCCCATGGGCGCACAAGTGGGTGCAAATGTATTTGCTATTTGGCGCAGGATGTGAAAATAACAACTGCGTCGGGCTGAAACTAGCAAAAAACACTTACATTACGCCACATGTATGATGGGGCCCTAACACTTTTTTCATGTAGGATTCTGTAAAACTGCAATACTCCCAGCAGAGTGAGCAGTGTCGGGATGTTTGCTAACAGTACAGCTCTGCTCAGGTATTTCAAACTTCATTTTACCCCTAATCAAATAGCGAAATAGAACTTTGCTCTGAGTATATTGGGGACTTTGGGCTATTATGAGAGCAGCATCCCTCATCTTCTTGGCTCCTAAGTGACAATAATGTGGAAGAGCCAGGCCTGATACATGACTAATATCTCCATGAAGCCAAGGATGTCATGTTAATGTCTGAGGAGGGGGAGGCAGAGGAGGATGTGATGTGGCGCTGACACTGTCTCGGAGTGTCCTTTGAGTGGCAGCAAGGTAATGAAGTCTTTTGATGAACCTGATGGAGCAGTGATAAAGCACAGGCTTAAGCACAGCCCTGCTTGAGTTAAGAGAAACAAGAACATTGCACTCTTACCCAAATGAAATGCTTTTAGGATTTTTTTTGAGTTGATCACACTGACAGACAGGTTCATGCTGTGAATGTGCTAAAGATGTTGTTTTCTCCAGATATCAAGGGAATCACTGACTTTGGGGTGAATATTAGCAGAATTAGGGCAAATGCATCAGTATTGCGAGTTCACTTATACTATACTATATAACACTCATACTATGATGTTATGTTTTCCTTGGATATGATGGTATGATGGTGAATAATTGATGGAATTATTGATATTAATTAAACAGTAGAGCATAACAAGTAAAGCATAGGCTATTAGTTATTGCATTTATAACTACCATAACACAGTTTGAAACACGAATTTGAAACACAATTCCACTAAAAAGGCTTCTCAATTATTTGCCAAACATTATACCATACATTTTTTTTCCGCAAAGGACAAGCATGTGGCTGGGGATACCATTCATCCTGCCAATGCCTCAATGATTTATTTTATTCAATTGTATTTCACTTTAAAAAAGTATTTGTATTGATTGGCCAACTGTTATTAGTATTTATGGATTTGCAAGATGGGTAAATGATTTGATGACCTTCTGTTGAATATTTATTTATAAAAAAGTACACAAAAATGTAATGCATACATACAATGGCTGGAATACATCATTTATATGATGAGATTGAGATTATGTGTAATTTCATACAGTTATGTTGTTTTTTTGTTGTTGTTGTTTTTTTTTTGGGGGGGGGGGGGGGCACTTTGGGGGGATGCCAAAGTGATACAAATGTCCTGATATCTTGATCAGATACTCAAAAATGAGTAAAATATTATAAAGAATGGAATTCTTAATCTTGATTTGTTCAAAATAACCTTTTACTTTTATTTCTTAAAAAAAAATTATAAAAATATTTGCTTTAAATATAAGCATTGAGATTTTTTTAATGTTGCAAATTAAAGTCATGCGGTCCAACCAACACGTAGACACCTTTTTATGACAAGGAAAGGTTAGTTCAGGTAGTAAATTGTATGTGGTGTGAGAAAATATCTAATGATATTTATGAATGAATAATTCATGACATTTGTGAAAATTATTTATACCGTGAAAAGGATATTTTAACTTTAAAATACAAATTTAAAAATATCGCACACCAAATTACATTTTCAACTTTTCTTGAAAATGATGGGAATGTTTTTTTAAGACCATATTTCTTTATATATATTTTTTTTATCCTAAATGACTTGCATTGCATTCCATACATTTAATCAGTTCATGCATTCCATGAGAACCCAGCCCACAACTTCGTCAATGCTAATGTCAACGGAGCTACAGGAACACCGTTTACTGTCGATTCAGTGTTTCCACTTGATGGCTTAATTATCTTCTGAAGCCCTGCAGCTGTAATAAACCTTTCTTGAGTATTTCACACGCTAGGAAAGATATGTAGCCGAAACGGGGGGAAAAAAATGGTAAAAAGAAAAAAATTTAAAGGATCTTGTACACAAATATTAAGAAATAAGGAGGGAAAAGTAAAACCCTGCAATCTCTACAAACTTCAACAAGCAAAATGGCTTTCATGAAGGGGTTGGTAAGTGGGCCCCCTACCTAAGAGAAGAACCCAGCCAGCATTTCAATGACTACATGTACTGCAGTCACCGGTGGGACGGGAGAGATTTTGCAGTCCTGCTACCCTGCAGTATCATGCAGTGGATGGTCAAGCTGAAACTCGAGCTTGTGTCTCTCAGCATGGTAACTCATAAACACAACGAATGCAGCCTGAGAGATCATTTTCTGCTAGAGTGGAGAGAGGGAACATTTGTCCGTGCTCCACGAGCGATTCACGTATAAGTAGGACATCAGTAAAGCAAACACGTGTCAACCTTGGCTGAAAGGACTCCCTGCTTCATTCTTCTGCCCTCAGTGGAAGGCTCATTGCTAAAGCTGTGAGGTGCACCACACCCCTCTGTGCCCTTTAGAAGATCTTTTTTGTTGTTGTTCGTCCTTTCTCATAATTTCGGACTCGTATACTTCTATTCTCCCACTTTCTGCAGTTGCACTTCTGTGACATCGATCGGTCAGAACTGGGGCGCAGTGGTGAGATACGGCAAGACTTCCACAGGCAGAAGATAAAGGTTCCTTCTGTACCATTACCAAACCTGGAAGCTTTACTGAAGATCAACGAGATATTATCTGTCCTCCAAGATTTATTTGAATCTTAATATCTTTTGCTCCAGAAAATAAGCTATATTCTTCAGGAGATTCATTTCCTAGCAGAAACAGGGAGTGCAATATCATTTATTGGTGCAGATGGTATTATTTACTTAACGTTGAGGGCTGCCTTCTACAGGTTATTAAATGTTTCCATAAGAGTTTCTTGCAGTGCTGGGGAGTAACTAAGTGAAAGTATTGAAGGTGCTAACAATAGCATCAAAATACTGTAGCTTTTCCAGGAATAGGCAACTTTTTCTATTATTATTTTTGTTAATTAATGTGTCCTTGTAACCTTAAATATAAAATTACTTCCCCTCCTTCTCTTCTCTTCTCTTCTCTTCTCTTCTCTTCTCTTCTCTTCTCTTCTCTTCTCTTCTCGAGTGTTTACTGGCGCGAGGGCAGGACAACCTGTCACTCCCCTGAGATCGACCAATAGCAAACCACAACCATCCAATCAATTCCAGTTAAATGGGTTAAATGCAGCTTCATTTAATAATCAAAAAAAAAAATAGATGGGAGGAAAAAATATTTGCCAATGCTTTTGCTTTCTCTCAAAAATGCTTTGCGTTCCCCCGAGAAACTCCACGTTCGGGAATGCAAAGGTTTTGCGAGCGAATGCAAAGTTTCTCAGGGGAACGCAAACATTTCGCGAGTGAACACAGTTTCTCGGGGGAACGCAAAACATTTGCAAGAGAATGCAAAAGCATTGACTTATTATTTTCCCTCCCATCTCATATCCCCCCCCCCCCCCCCCCACCGTTTTTTCTCTGTTATGCATATTAAAGGGCCCCTGAAATCAAAATTGTACTTTTTAGCTTTAAGTATAAATATGTTAGCCTTAAGGTTATGAATAAGCCTGTGTGTTCCAAAACAATGACAAAATGTAGGAGATATAAGCATTCAAAACTTACAGTCTCTCACTTCCGCTAAAATGGATCATGGATTATTATGACATCACCGCGGACTTCAGCTTCTCATCACATCTTCTGTCCAATCAGATGCTCTCTAGAATATAAAGTGTCCCGCTCCCTATGCTATAAAAACCACCTGGCCAAAGCGAGCGTTGACACGTCACAAGAGCAATATGGGTTGGAGATGTGTGTTCGGTTGCTCAAACGCTCGAGTTTTATTCCGTTTTCTAACTTTACGCTCGGATTCGCTTCCATGGTGCTGTCTGTGAGGTAAACTAAACGCTATTGGCTATTTGAAAAGGTGGAGGAGCCATTCAATATGTCCCTGATCCATCATACAAAGCTGCAAGGCACTTCAGTGGGCCTTTAAAGTTCGGCCATTTAGTGAATTGGTACATTCTAAACATATCTTTGGAAAGTCTGATTCCTTTTTTTTGTGAATTGGTTTGTTCGAGTGGTTCATGTACAGTAAATAAATAGATTCAAAATATAATGCACTGAGGAATAAATATATTTTAAATGCTAAATTAGGTTTTTGACTAACATCTAGTTTAAGTGTTTGCATATACTGTAAACTAGGGATGTCAACGATTAATCGATGATCGATTAATTGTCGATAACACGTTTAATCGATAAACCTTATCGATCATCGATTAAGCAGGTTCATGCGCGTGCGTGCTGCTCAACCGCGAAACATGTAAGCGAGCGTGCCGGAGTTATGTTTGGGACTATTTTACACCTTCATCATGACTATAAGTTTGCGTGTGCATTCGCTGCCTTTTGTTTTGTGCAAATGTAAGTTGTAATAGTTTATTTTGTGTGTGCCTATCTATATCTGATTTATCTCATATTGGATGCATTTGGTTAAGAATTGACGCAGCGTGATCTTTAGCGCGCGCAGCTCAAATGGCAATGCACGACTAATAACGACTATTGGGACTGTCATATTATATAACATTATATAGAGAACAATATTGTAATAAAACATTGTGAATTATTTGGGTTTAGTTGCCGTGTCGCGTTGTTCCAGGAAGAGCGCGTCCACAACCAGGGGCGGACTTAACCATTAGGCAAAGGTCGGCAATTGCCTTGGGCCCCGAGCTACCTGGGGGCCCCAAAATGCCCCATTAAATTATGCTTAAGTTTTTTGTTTTGTTTTTACTTTTCGCAAATTATATATTTCTAAAAAACATTTGCGAAAAATGGCATCAAATCATTAGTGTCGCAGACAGGAGGGGGGCCCCCACCTCACTACATTGGACTATTCCATTATCTCACGTGCGAAAGTGGCAAGGCTGTAATGCGCCAAAAAACTGACGGAGAAAAAGAAGTGATTAACAGACAGTGAGTGACAGACAGAGTAGTAGACAGAGTAAAAATTAAGCGAAGCTACCCAAGCGGTGCTGAAAAACAGGAAGCGGGAGGAAAGCAAAACGTTTTTAGCAAAATTGCAGAAGGTAACAAACTTTTTTGTGATGCCCGCTAACAATGACAACAATGCTAACGATATGTTACAAGTCCATGGCCGTATAGCCAGCTATGAGGTGACCGAGGTCCGGAACTCTGTCATTTTTTTACATTCAAAAATAAAATGTCAAGCTCTCTGAATGATTAATTAGCCGTTTAAACCACCTCATATGAGTGTTTGCAATTCATGTTGCTGCGAGAAGCTAGCGCAGTGAACGGGGCTTGAGAGCGCGCTGTGAGTGCAGCCTACGTGTTGCCAGATCCACCTAATGGAAAGGTGGCAGTAGTCTCCTGGACCTGTTTTTCTGATTTAATGTAACACTTTAGGAAGTTATTAAAGTGGAAAGTTGCATGTTAGGTTTAGTGATATATTAATCTTATTTCCAAAACACAAGCTTTGAACTTATTTCGGATTATTATTATTATTTTGTTTTGCTTGTTTTTCGTAGCAATATCTGGCAACATTTTACTGTCGGAATTAATAAAAAAATAAAAAAGCTTATAGACAAACTGTAATTGCATAAGCTACCACATTCGGTAAGACAAACGCAATGACAATCGTGATTATCTGTAAGAAATGTATAACACTATCAAAAACAATAGCATAATACAGATCTGTATGTTAGCCTACAGAATGAAATTTGCCAAATAACTTACTGGCCAGCTGGAAGACGGCTCATGCTGTTTAGTTAACCTTTCACAAAGTCATCATAAAAACATCAATTAAAGCAGTGTTTCTCAACTAGCAATCTATTCAGTCAGCATATTTGTGTTTGATCTGTGTGAATTACAGAAATATAAGACTTGCTAGACCTACTTTTTTCTATATTTCTTTGCACAAAACTCTCCAGAAAGTGCCATTTTGTTTTATTTAAAAAAAAAAAAAAAAAAAAAATTCGTTCTCTTTTAAAGATCGGATGTGGGGCCCCATACTACCTTCGCCTTGGGCCCCCAATTTGCTAAATCCGCCACTGTCCACAACATGAGTCATTCGAATGGCACGTAACTTAGTTCAAGTTCACTTGTGCATTCACGTCATTTTGTGCAGATATTATTTGTAATATTATGTTTATTTTGTATATATCTGATTAATCTCATAGGATGCGTTTCTTTGAGTTAAATAACGTGCTAGCAAAGTGCTCAACGGTTAAGTTATTCATTCAGCGCGCGCCGCTCAAGCAGAATGCACGACTAATAACGAGGATTAATTTGGGACTGTCATATTACATAACATGAGAACACTATTTTATTAAATCGGTGTGAATTCATTGGGTTTAGTTGCCGTTTTAAGTGCGTTGTTCCAGGAAGAGCACGCGTCCACAAGTCACATTCTGACAAGCGCATCTGAGGCGGCGTTGGTGACACGTTGTATTAGTCGTTATATTTGATTATTAAATATTTAATTTAATTCAGGGCCTGAATTTCGTTTTGGAAAATGGGGGGGAAATCCCCCCTTAGATGATTCTCATGGGGGGGATTTTTTTTTTTGAGGGGGAGAAGGGCGGGGGGCATTTTTTCCAAACAAAAATTACATTTATCTTGCCTAAATGTTTGCGCTCATTGCATTTTTACAATGGGGTAATATTGTTGTTAAGAGTTTACACAACATAAGGAAGCTTGATTTAAACTGTTTAATTAAATTGAAAAAAGTAGCACAAATAAATACAATAGAATAAAGATACAAATAAAGACAAATAAAGAGAAAAGTTTTTCAATGGGTCTAACTTCATATAGGCCTACAGAAACTGAATAAAGTAATCAAATGGAAAATAACACTGGGTAGTATTTTAGTCCTGAATAAATTAAATATATATAGGCTATTAATCCTGATTCCTTTAACTTAAAGCTATATTTTGTTGTTTTGACAACTAAATTAATGAGCTAGTGCACGGATCCTGTGTTCATTATACTGGCATGCGTTTTATGCTTATTAAAAGACAAAACCGACTATGTTTAGAGTATACTCACGAAGACCGAAATTGACACAATTTTGCGTGTTAAAGCAATATAATCCGCGAAAAATAACTTTTGTTACTGGCCAGCTGTTTTTGAGGCGGATTTTCTATGAATGTGCGCATAGAAAATCATCTCAGAGAGCGCACGAGCACTGATTAGTTTAAAATCGCTTGAATGTTTAAACTGGTAAGACTTAAAGAGACGTGCAAATGGTAAACTTCAGTCACGATGCACTGCTGGCCCGATTGTGCAAGTGAATATTCCGTCATGTCCCGACTCCTAAACGCGAGTGTGTAGGCTATTATCGCCGCATGCAGCGCTTGATGCTTGCCTTGCACAACACTCACGCTGTTTGTGAAATTGCGCCTGGCAGATAGTTGTTAAAAGAATGATTTGATTTTATAATCTGTATGGATTACGATTGCGGGAATTTCCTGCATTATAAATGGGAGACCTGTGGGAATTTTTAGAATTATGCGCAATACCCGCAATCCCGCGCCGAAATTCGAGCCCTGAAATTTAATTATCAATCACATCGAAACATTTTACAATCCTACTAGCCCTTTATTTAGATTAAAACCATTCTCATTAATTTGGTGAGGAACATAGCGGTTTGAGCAGCATTTGCAGACGCTGTCATGCTGTTGGCCATATGCACTGCAGCAGACGCATATTGCAGTATTAAGGCTAACGATTAATCGATTAATTGATCGTTAATTTAAACGACGATCGATCATGGGAATTTGTGAAAATTGACATTCCTACTGTAAACGTATCCGTTAAATTATAATACTGTCTTGCAAATTGAGATTCATTTATTTTGGTGTCAGAAAAATGCTTTTCTGCTTGTTACAAATTATATCATCTGATAGTAATACTTTTTAAAAGATATTCCCCAACACTACATTGCATTTTTGGGGCTTTGTTTCATCTGCTCCCAGAAACTAGGATCAAGCAAGATTGTTTTGAAAGGAAAAAGAAAGACGGAACCGTGCAACGCAGGAGAGCTCTTTGCTTTCCGTCAGAGCTGTGATCATGCATGCCTTTTTGATGTCTCAGTTAATTGGCAGCCTATTAGAAGTGCTAATAGTGCAGCAGGAAACCACAGCTTGAGACATGAATGTGATCGGGGCCAATCATTAGTCACGCCTCAATCAACCTGTGCCTGTCACCTGCTGCCACCTATAGCAAATCAATCAGGGCTCCGTAATCTTATTTCCCATAGCTGCCATCCCAATCTAACAAATCAAGGAAAAGTCTGCAGCCTACGGACACACATGCAAACACACACACGTGGTTTATTACGCAAATGAAGCATGTGTAGAGTAAGATAGCTTGACACCTCATGGTTCAGAATAAACAAAGCTCTGCGTGATAATGATCACAGGACATCAAAGACTATTAGTAATAAAAATATTACTGTGCTGCTTCGAGGAGAAAAGCATGGCGTTTAGCATGTACAATTTACATGTGTCTAAATAAAACCACTTTGGTAAAAAAAGACATGGAAGGAGTTTTTAATGGAAGGAGACCGCATAAACGAATACATAAACCAAATATTTAAACGCAGCCTTTATGAAAAATGTATGTCAGTAAAAAGTCTGCATGGGTGGCAATGTGCGGTCTTATACTATTATTGATAGTAGATATTTCATGAAGTGCTTTCCTGACAGACACAAGATGGCAAAGCGGGAGTCATTGATTGGGGAAATGTTCTACATTAACCTTCCGGAGACAACATGCACAACAAAGAAAACATCTGTTAAAGTGCCTCTGAAGGTTGAGGCTGAAGGGTGCTTTACAACAAGACTATATCAGAAAAAAATTAAAAGCTAAAAAAGCTTATCTTTGATACAGAGTGAGTATTTGGACCTAGGTGTAAATAGCACTGGCTACACAATACACACACCCATGTACATATATGACATCATATAATGTCAGTAAGATTAGTTTTTACTTGAGGCTGCATTTACTTGATCCAAAATACATTAAAACTAATATTCTGAAATATTATTACAATTTTAAAAGAACAGTTTTCTATTTCAAAATAATTTCAAATGTAATTTATTCCTGTGATGCAAAGCTGAATTCTCACACGATCCTTCAGGAATCATTCTAATAGGCTAATTTGGTGCTCAGTAAATATTTATTATAATTATCAATGTTAAAAAAAACCCATCTGCTTAATGTTTTTATGGACACCATGATACTTTTTATCAGAATTCTTTGATGAATAGAATGTTCAAAGAAACAGCACTGATTTGAAATCTTTCTAAATATGAGTCCCTGATCAATAAAAGCATTAACAAAAGAACAATTCAAAAATCGAAATAAAAAAAAAAGCAGAAGTGTGTATACATGTGTAACAGTCCAGTCTATGGTAGAGTAAAGTGTCAGTGCAGATCAAAACATAACCAAAGTGGTCATGAATACTTTATTTCATAAACTGACAGTGGGCATCCTTGGTAGGGAAGTGTGGAGAATTCATTTAACACACTCACACATCCCTACACACAATTTCATAGTGATCTCCACCGAATTCTATAATGTTAAGCAAGCACACAGGAGAGAAAATCAAATGGAGGCCCTCTTTAATCAAGTTATTTTGGGGGCCACTGAAGTTCTGCTGGCCCTTTTATGGCACATTAGAGTCTAAACTGCAGCTGTCCAACCCCCTCCCTCACTCCTAGCATATGAGGGTAATGAAATTAGACAGCGTGCTTCATGGTTCAGCATTGTCCCGTGCCTGCCTGGGCTCTTCCCTCGCCACTCTCCAGAGAGGAGTTACTGGGATATTGCTAATCTCTCACAAAAGAAGGATTAACTGTGGAGACAATTGAGGACAGAATGTCAGGCCATAGCACCTGCTGGACAACATGACAATCACAACATTACTACCCCCATCACCCATTGATTTCAGAACAGCGGGCAGGGACAACAAACACACATGAAAACACATGCATACACGTTAATCGTACCGTGGAATAGAGCGATGTGAGACAGGCTGACTAGTTGTATTGATTTGTTTGTTGTTTGTCGCGCACAGTCAGATTGGCCCATATAAACGCTTACCACCTGCTTTTACAACAAAAGAGAATAAAAAGCCCTAAAGCATGCTTTAATTTATGAATACATGTATTTATTTAAAGGAGAACTCCGGCGCAAAATGAACCTTTGGTCTAATAAAACATTGGTACCTAGTCAACTGTTCTCTGAGATTTGTTTTCATGATAATCGAATGTAAAGAGTTTTATCTCTAAAAACTGTTTAGCGTATAACACTAGTAATGGGGGCATATAATAAGTAAAAAGAAATCGCTAGTTTATACTACTATCAAGGCTCAAAATAGCCCCACACGAACACAGTAACATAATGAGGGTCCCTACATGCAAAACGAAGCATTGAGAACTTTGTAAGTCTACAGACAGTTTAATAAGAAGATACGGATAAAGACAGTCCACTTCGTGTATACAGACAGGAGCCATCTTTGGAAAACAGACTCGACTAATCAAACCACGAACGCCATTCATACAGTTCAGAAGTTCACTGAACTTCATTCAGTTCAGCTCACTTAGCACGTCGTTCTTGGTTTGATTAGTCGAGACTGTTTTCCAAAGATGGCTCCTGTCTGTATACACGAAGTGGACTGTCTTTATCTTTATCTTCTTATTAAACGGTCAGTAGACTTACAAAGTTCTCAATGCTTCGTTTTGCATGTAGGGACCCTCATTATGTTACTGTGTTCGTGTGGGGCTATTTTGAGCCTTGATAGTAGTATAAACTAGCGATTTCTTTTTACTTATTAAATGCCCCCATTACTAGCGTTATACGCTAAACAGTTTTTAGAGATAAAACTCTTTACATTCGATTATCATGAAAACAAATCTCAGAGAACGGTTGACTAGGTACCAATGTGCTATTAGACCAAAGGTTCATTTTGCGGCGGAGTTCTCCTTTAAAGCCTAAATGCACCACCATTAAAATGAAAGAATGAATGAATGAATATCATAAAATAAAATATCAAATATCAAATTAAAGTCCATAGTCAACAGTCAATAGTATTTTGCTTCAATCTTTTTAAAGACTGTTTTCCCTGTACCATCTGCTTTTCCATTAAAAATAAAAAAAGACAAATAAATAAGTAGAGAGTGTCCCATCAAGATATTTGATGTTGAACATTAATGGTGGGCAAAAGGAATTGTCTTTAAGGCCCACATTTATTTCACGTTTCTCTTCAAAGTGGCATTCAGAACATTTCTATTTTTTAACTCTTGGACAAATAATCTCATATTCCAGCTTATAGAGTCATCTCATAGCCTACTTTTGTGATGCTGGCCCTTAGCCTTTACAAAGAAATGGACAAAGTCCTTAAACAAGGGCTTAAAGTTTTGATTGTCACCCAGGGCTTCCTTCCATTACACATTGATCAGTTCTTTAACAGACCCAAAAAGAAAAAAAGAAAACAAAGCCTCTCTTATGATGACAGAGCTTTCTTATCTCTGTTCCTCAGAACACTAACAAGCAGCAGCTGGTGGCTAAATGATCACTCTTTCTTGGAAAAGCGCTCGAGTTGATTTTCCTTTAGTTCAGAGAATTTTTCAACTGTGAAGCTGGACGACGATAAAACATACAGAACTCGTGTTTTTAACCTGGTGCTAGTTAATGATGTTGCACTTCTAAGGTGTATAATGATGAGGTATGCCTCAGGGTTAC
The DNA here is from genome assembly GCF_029890125.1 of Rhinichthys klamathensis goyatoka. Taxonomy (NCBI): domain Eukaryota; kingdom Metazoa; phylum Chordata; class Actinopteri; order Cypriniformes; family Leuciscidae; genus Rhinichthys; species Rhinichthys klamathensis. The sequence goes on from NW_026606931.1 coordinate 247,367, forward strand.
GTACTCGGTTCTCATTATCTTCCAAGGTGGGCAGAACTGATGGTTGGTCGAGGGCTAATCAGACAGAAAAAATTGTAATACAGAAGAACACAATCCTGTGCAATATTATATCATCGTTTTAAGAGATATGCACAAAAACTGCCATCTCACCCTGCCATACTGCATTAATAATAAAAAAGAAAATACTTAAATATATTTTCTTGAGTCCAAAAAAAATTAAACTGCAGATCTTCTCTCATGTTTAATTCAGCAGCTTTGGCAGAATCCTGGGAAGGGTCCATTCGATGGTCCCTCAAGCGAGTCCAATTTCAGACAAGATGACTACTGCAGCACTGAGGGGACCTGGGGAGATGTTCGGTTGGCCAATGATTTTGGAAACCCAGTAAGCTCAGGGGTACAGGGATCCGATCTCAGTGAATTTATAATAGACGTTTGTGGGGGATTTAAATGAGGTTATTGAGTTACTGGAATACATAGGGCAGGTCATAACTGCTGAACGACAACGACCTTGAAATGAGGGGTCTAGAGGAAAGATGATCTTTCATGCTGATTTGACATGAGTTTGATGTTCACTTTTTTGAGGGTTCAGTGTTGAAAGGCCTCATTTAAAGATTAGAGCGGCGCAGTTTTTTTTCTCTCCAGGTAAACCCCGATGAGTTTAGTGAGAGAGATCACTCAAAAGGGCTTTTCAGCTTAACAAATCAGTGCACACTAAGAAAAACGGAAGTGATGAAAGCAAGCAAATAACGTAGTCAAGAGGACACATTAGGCTCTCCTTAATTTTCATCTTCGTATCATCTGAGCATTCGAATACGCAAATATTTTCATGCCGACATTCCGTCTGGAATGAATAAAGTGAAGCTGCTTAATATTTCTATGGAAAACATTTATGTCTTTACTGTAATGTTTGACCAATAGAAAACATCCCTGAATAATACAAGCATTCATGCAGTCTTCTTCTGGTTTCCCTTTTTTGAATGACGAATACAGACTACTGCCACCTGCTGGTATGGAGAGTTATTTTGCTCTCATGCAGGTGCAGAATGTACATTCAGGTTGGCCATTGGCTTAAGTTTTAACAGTGTTCCAAGTGAAACTTTTTGGCACTGATGCAGGCGTCACCGGCAGCATTCGTCACCAATATTTTTTTTAAGTTGGTTTGCTGTGTCATGGCCTTTAGAAGTACACTACCAGATGACCTCAAAGCAACTAAAAAAACACACACATTTTGATCTCATAGGGTCTTAATTTTTCAAATTGGTTTTTATAATGTGTCATTATGTGATTGTGGTCCTGCTAAAGGGCTCAATCTTTGTGAGACTCTTCTGCTGAGAGGATATTACTCTTTAATCTTCAATTGAAAAGCTGGCACAGTAAAATTTTGCCATATGCATCCTTTTTAAAAGTCCTTGCCTAATGTCCCCCAGGTGAAAAAAAATAAAATACCCACAAAGCACTGCAGAGTGCATGCTATTGTTGATTGGAAAAGAGAAGGTCAACGTCCCTGACAATAATTTAATGAACAATTACTTTCTGTACCTCATAAATTAATTACCCCAAACCCAGGGTGACAAAAACATAAGCGGCAACCGAGGTGCCTCAGGCTCATGGATCTCATTCCCAGCATGCATGCCGCCAATAAAGCAGGATGCTGTGATGAACGCTGACAAATCTAACAGACATTCATCCTGACACCGACTTCCATAACAATCCGCAGGTACTTTGCTTGAAAGGGGCCGAGAGTGTGCGCTCTCAAAGGGCTTCACAAGGGGATAATTGGATTGCGAAGTCTGTGCCCTAATTAAATTAAAGCATAAAAACAAGCTGTTGCCCCTCTCTTGTGTGGGAATGAATGCTTAATACGGACATGTCGCAGTTAGCTGGTGATGATGCCACCATCATTTGTCTTCCGTGTTCACTTAGAAACTCTGTGATGGAGTGAAACAAGAGTTGAAGAGGGACGGTGAAGGTCAAGTGGAAGGAGACTGACTTTGTTCTGTCAGAGGAAAGGAGCCTTTTTTCTCTCATTTCTTTTCATCTGTCTCTCTTATCGCTTGTTGCAACTGCTTAAGTGCTGCCAAGTGAAGTGTGATATTAGTATCATCTGCCTCCTCAATTGGAAATGCAATTTTACTTCAACATGTCCCCTCTGGGGGAGGGACGTTCTTGATGAAGACCGTGCTTCAGCGACCGTGCACCTGACTCCTTTTGCGTGCCGCTATAGCATGAAGCTCTCGGGGAGTGGTGAACAACTGGCAGTAGATGAATCGCATGCTGTTTTCTTATGCCCGCCGGTTTTTTAACTGGGATGTTGTTCTTTTCATGTATAACAAGGTCAAGTTAAACGCCTAGGGATTAACGTATGCTAAACATATTGTGGCATATTGAAACAAGACGGTAAAGCATTTGCTTATCTCCAAAAGGCAGGCTCATATTCAGAGCTGGTTCTTGTGGCTTGTTGTTGGTACAGAATATGACCAGCACGGGGACATGCGATACCTACAGTGTTAAATGCTGTGTCACCCATTAAACGCACCAACAAGCACAGTCAGAACAATATGAGAAGCACTACAGCAAGCCTTACTGTCAATCACAACCATGCCCCAGTGCAAAAACAAAACATTGCCCAGGGAATGTAAAAGGGAAATTCGGTCCTTTTTTGCTCACCCTCATGTCATTCTAAACCCCTTTTATGTTGATTTTTCTGTGGAATACAAAAGCAACTTAATACAACAGAAGTTCATAAGACCTCTTTCAAGCTCTAAAATGAATACAAAAAAGTAGTCCATACCACTCGTGCTTTATTTCAAAATTTAAGAACTTAAATTTCACTTCACCTCTCATCCAATTCTGGTATTTTATGATATACTTATGGTGTTTTTGTTCTTTTGGAGCTTCACAGATATAACTATTCTGGGTATTTCAGTCCAGCTTATTTGTTTTTGCAAGTTTTTCATGATAAATTTTAATTTTACTCTCACTTTTGATTGCAGACGTTGGTGTCTTTTTCTATGTGGGTGTTTGTGGCAGTTTTAGTTTCCCTTTAAGTTAATTTAGGCTTGACGTTTGTAATACATTTTGTTTATAATGAATGCCCCCATAATTTGCTTGTTTTATACTTACTTGAAGAAATATCTGTGATTTTTCCACCCTATAGGAAGCTCTTCCCACAGAGAAGAAAAAGAAACCAATGGATTTGACTCATGACATAAAAGCGAGAGAAATGGGATTAAACAGCTGAGTCACTGGTAGATGTGCAACGTGCTGGATGAAAAGAAAGTATTAGTGAAGGAGGGCATGCAAGCAAAGGGATGAGTGAGCCTCTAATTGCAGCAGCCCCAGTGGATTGAGTTTCGGACTGGAGTAGTGCTGGCTATCAATTCTGCTATAGAAATCAATGATGGACTGAAGCTCAGAGAGGCTGGGCTCGCCATAATAGAGCTTTTCCCAGTCCTGGGGTAACAGAGCTATGAGAGACATTCATGTAATACCACTCACTCAAGAGACCACAGAAGAAGAAGAAAAAGAACAAAATCCTAACAAAGAGCTACAGAACTGAATTCGAAGTAATTGTCTGTAATTCATCAAACAATTGGGCCACTGTTTTGTGTGGCATTTCAGCATACAACCCTCTGTCTTTTACACTAAGCACCTGCGATATGGAATGGTGGAGAGTCCCAGTAAAGTACACCAGTTTGTTTTAGTCTGCATGTTGGGTAATCCAAAATATTTATAAAGTGCCCCTATTATGTTTTTGGGATATTACCTTTTAGTGAGTAATATAGCTGTTTGAAAATGTAAAAGGTCTGCAAATTTCAGACATCAAAGTCCATCAGAGTTATCGTATCCCTCGTAAAAAAAAAAGAAAGAAAGAAAAAAGACCAGATTCTGATTTGCTTGAAATAAGTCGACAGTAATTCCAGTCTTACTTCCTGCACAAACAAACACAAATGTAGTTTGGAAACAAATTTCTCTAATGCCAGCCTATGATCTTTATTGGCTGCCCACGAACGACGTCTACTTTGACCCTCAAACACTAGTTGTGAATGAGGCCTGGAAGTGTTTGGTACGTGTTGTGAAGACGCTGTTTTCTGCGCTGCGAAAGCAAATCCAGTTTGCGTGCACTTCTAAAAGATGAGGACTCAAGCTCGAATTGATACGATAATATGACGCCACCATTACTGTTCGTATGTATACAAGTGCTGAGGAAGCCTTTTCTTTTTCTGACATATGTAGTAACCAGTAGACCAATCAGAACAAACTGGGCCATCTGACCAATCAGAGCAGAGTAGGCTCTCAGAAAAGAGGGTTTTTAGAGACTCCGGTTTTTCAGACACTGTGAGAAAAGAGGTGTATATTATTAGCCTGGTTAAAACCAGACCATTCTCAGTTGTAACTGAGTTATGGTCTGGCAAAGCGTCATAGACAAATCATTTCCAGAGGGACGTCACCAACGGACTTCGCGGATAGACCTAAAACCAATCAGAGCGATGAAGGAGATGACGTAGATTAGGAGATTTCTCCAAGTGTTGTTTTTTTAACAAAAAGGAAACGTTCAAATCGCTTAAAACAGACACGATGGCTGATTCGAACGAGTGATGTTCGACGGCGGCATCCATCTTTGTAATGTAGGCTACAAAATCTGCTTCAAAATCCCAGCGCTGTCGTCATCGTGTAAAGCCCGCCCCAACGTTTCTGATTGGTGCCTCGATTTCGACGGATTGGAAATGGGCTTGAATGAGCTCTTTGCCAGACTAACTTTCAGAGCAAATCTAAATTTGCCGGAAGTTATCTGGGTTTTCCCAGGCTAGTATATTATGACAAAAAAAAAAAATAATTATGCATGTAAACCTATTATCGGAGACCTCCAAAACTTAATTAGGAACCTTTAAAATAGCATAAATCCACTAGAAAGCATACAGTCCAGGTTCTGTACCTCTACAAATGCTGGTCCTTGATTAGAATTTAATTAGAACAAAACTAAGTAGCAAATGTCACACAAGCCGGTCAGTCAATACAACCCCATTAACTCAGCATGCAGAGGATTACCGTGCTGCACTTGTTCCGCCACCTACATCAGTCAATTGAGTCCTCTTAAATCTGCTAGAGACCAGGGTAGAGAAAAAGCACCGCAATCACTGTGGAAACACCCACAACTAGCATTTATTTCGCTTCTCAGGCTTTCCTTACTGTGGGTTGTGTGCAGCTGAAAGAATATTACGATACGCGTTATTTTAAGGTGTCCTTCTTACCGTGTAATTATACATTTAAGCACTGAGTAATAATTAACTACATGTACTTGCACAGTAGTTCATTTTGGCATATGCTTTGATTGAGCTTTTCATACATTTTTAATGACCTCGTAGTCACAAACCCATGCTTTATCATTCAAGCTACAGGAAGTCACAACCCAGTAAACACCCCAACCTTCCCCTTAGCCTTCAGTGACCCCTTAAAAATCTATTATTTGTGCAGTTTACTGTTACTAATAAAGCAATCAGGGAACATGTTGATCCATATTCTATTCAGGATGTTTGACTGTTGATCATGATCAAATTTAGTCTCTTTTTAATCAATTCCTTCGAATACCAAACACCCATTTCTTATCTATTTAATTTCCTCCCTAAAATTGTTTGGCATGTAACCAATTGGCAGATGCAGATTTCGCCACTTTTATAGAAAATGGGAAACAAACAGCGTCCAGATTTAATAGCTATTGTTTTTAATTAGGCAACAATGATAGTCTCCTAATATCAAATTGGACATTTGGCAGACAATTACAGAGCATTGATTAGCATTGTGTGTTCTCTCAGTATCAAACCCATGATATTTACTAATCAATCTATAGCACATTATATTCTAGTAACCATGACGACGTCCCCCTTAGCTTTTAGTCACTACTTAAAATGCAATATTTGTGCAATTTACTCTTACTAATAACCAATAGAGGAACATTCAGATTCAAAATCGATTTAGTTTTTTTGACTTGATTGATCATGATTAAATGTAGCCTCTGTCTAATCAATTCCTCCAATTACCGAACACACATTTCTTATCTATTTAATTGCCTCTCTAAAATTGGTTGACATGTAACCAATGAGCGGACGCCGATCTGCCACTTGGAATATGGAAAATAAACAAGAGGCACACAACAAATGATGTTTTGATGAACCTGAAGTGACGTCCGTGCTGTTTTTCCTGTGTCCGGACTGTTATTTCGCATGACATCTTTTTAGCTTTTAAAATAGAGTCTGTGCTCTAACAATTTGAATACTTTGAAGTGATTGCCAAACATGAGAATGCTGTTATACAGAGCAGGACATGTAAATAATTTACTCGCCGCAGTGCATTGTGCAATTTAGAGAACAAGTTTTATGTATTTTTTTCCCTCCCGTAAACAAATCATTTACAATTTTTCTTTGAACGACCTATTTTTGAGGCCATTTCTGTTCTTTTTTTTTTTTTTTAACCATAGAAGGATGCAAAGCTTATCCAATTAACTAGTCACATGACAGGCAGCTGCCATGTTGATGAATGCCAATCCCAGCGCACAAGTCTGTGCAAATTAAATAGACAGCCCTCCCTTGACAAATAACAGCTTTCTGAATTTACGCTCGCCTTATAGCTGTCATTCTGAGGTTACAGGCCTCGGGTCATGATATACGACTCAATCTTCGGACGGCCTGACTTCGTGACAGTGAACTGTCTGGCAGAGAGGAAATTCATTTGTTTTGCTAATTCAGTTTCACTCCGAGGCTTTTTCCACCCAAGCTGTCATTTGGAGTCCATCATGGATGAAGCGTAAGTAGCATCTGGGCCAGTATCCCCTTCATAAAGAAGTTACATCAATGCCATTGACGGATGGCGCATCTTAATGGCACAACTGTGTTTTAGGGCAAATTGTATTTGCTTTCTCTGGGATTCTTTAAGCTAAAAGGTCATTGTGAAATTTCCTCCCTTCTGTGAAACAAACTAAAATGGATGCTAAAAACATTATGTTTGTCTATGCTGTATTTAGAAAGAAGAAAGACTTAGAGACGGGCAGTGCAAGTAAATTATTCAGAAGGCGATGAACGGACTTCTTTTATCATCACTTCACAGACTTCAAATAAGACTCAACATATAAATATTATTGGCCGCGGGTTTGCTGGTTCAATATTCTGCCTTTATGGCACCCCACACCTCCAACACGATTCAACTTCATCTTCCTCTCATAAATCAAAAGCGTGTTTATATAGCAAGTGGCCTGCCATCCTCAGCATATTCAGCTTAAAGAACAGCAGAGTGAAAATGTCAAAGCTTATCTTAACCAAGCCACAACTGCTTTTTCTGACATACGCTATGTGTGACACATACGCTACTGTAAAAAAAAAAAATTAAGTCATTTCAACTTAAATTGCATTAAACTGGCTTAAAGAATGAGCTTTATCTTGTATAACAAAAAAAGTTGAAAATTTCTTATTTTGATGAGTTAACGCAATGTAAAAACATGTTGTTATAACTTATTGATCTTTTTTGATCAATTTTGATTGGATTTTTTACAGTGTATATACACACACGGCTTTGGGAAATTGACCTTATACTTTATTCAATTATTATTCAAGATTTTGTAAGGATTTGCATAGGTGTGCTTGGAGTCTTTTTGTGATTCTATGCGTTGTTTTTTTGTGTGTTTTTTTATAGCTGTAGTTCGCCTTATTTTTTCTTTAAAATTAAAGGGCATATTGCAGGTTAGAGGACCCAACGAGTCAATGTATAGAAAAATAATGTAGGAACTAGATTTTCTTTAAAATATACTTATAAATACGCTACAGAAGCTTCTGGAGTCGTTTTTGTGAGAAAATTTTACTTCCGCGTCTGAAAATGGGCGTGGCGGGCGTGACATAACGGGCGGGAGAGCGGTTGATTCAAACAACAGGAAAACAATGGATCGCAATGACATTTCGGACGCTGAGGAAGTACTTACTCGTATGACGGACCACAGCCATACAATTATGAGCCTGCTATGCTGCCAAGAGAGCAGGGACAGGCCAGGACTAATGTCAGACAGAACGGTCAGAGACACCATGAGTTGTGGTGTGAGAACCAGTGGAGAACAGGACAGGTGTCTTGGTGAGAGACGTGCTTATAGATATACACGTTCGCTAACGATATACACTGTGCTCACAATATTGTACAGATTATTACCATCGTATATCAGGCCAGCAGACATTCGTATTTTTAGGGTACATTTATACTATTAAATGTATTAAAACTATACTTGAGTATATTTCTATTGTACTAAAAACATACCCAAGTACATTTTTTATACATATTTTTCACCTGGGTTATAACATAAATAGAAAATTAAAGATTTGAATATTTAAACAATCTGAGTAATTTTGTTTTTCAATTACAAGTTGCCTCTATTTAGGGCATGACTACCTATATCACACTATTGGTACAGTATTAGACGATCAATATTTTTGCTTCGGCATCCCATTTTGAACCCCATCATATCGCCGGGATGATAATCCTCCGATCTGAAGTGAACGCTACACACGACCGCGTTTCTCGAAGCCGATGCGGAAGAGAAATCCCGTCTCTTCACCTGCACACACCGCACCAGGCACGAAAGATATACAATAACACCGTCCCTTTTCTTGTTATGGAAACCTGTGGACTCGATGTCCTGACAGGCCGGAGTTTTTGCAACCTCCACAAACAATAATTTACCATGACGATGATAAATTAAAATACAAAAACTACCGAAAGCACACTGACTCACGGCCGCTCTCACTGAATACCAGCCTACTCTGCACTGAGCCGAGGCTGAGGCTCCCTAGCGTGACGTAAAATGACGCGATTTTGAAAAAAAAAAGCCGTTTTTACGAGCAGTCCAAGAAACGCTCACTTTATCTACTAAATTAGTGCCCTTATGTCGTTTTAAAACATTTTAAATCCTGCATTAACTTTTCATATGGTATTTTCATACAAGGTTATATATTAATTTAGATTTTTTTTTTACCTGCAATATGCTCTTTAAGTTTAATTTATTTATTTTTTTACATTTTCCTCATATTTTGATGAACAAATATATTTTCCGGATATATGTGTGTGTGTGTGTGTGTGTATGTGTATATATATACACTCACCGGCCACTTTATTAGGTACACCTGTCCAACTGCTCGTTAACACTTAATTTCTAAGCAGCCAATCACATGGCGGCAACTCAGTGCATTTAGGCATGTAGACATGGTCAAGACAATCTCCTGCAGTTCAAACCGAGCATCAGTATGGGGAAGAAAGGTGATTTGAGTGACTTTGAACGTGGCATGATTGTTGGTGCCAGAAGGGCTGGTCTGAGTATTTCAGAAACTGCTAATCTACTGGGATTTTCACGCACAACCATCTCTAGGGTTTACAGAGAATGGTCCGAAAAAGAAAAAACATCCAGTGAGCGGCAGTTCTGTGGGCGGAAATGCCTTGTTGATGCCAGAGGTCAGAGGAGAATGGCCAGACTGGTTCGAGCTGATAGAAGGGCAACAGTGACTGAAATAACCACTCGTTACAACCGAGGTATGCAGCAAAGCATTTGTGAAGCCACAACACGCACAACCTTGAGGCGGATGGGCTACAACAGCAGAAGACTCCACCGGGTACCACTCATCTCCACTACAAATAGGAAAAAGAGGCTACAATTTGCAAGAGCTCACCAAAATTGAACAGTTGAAGACTGGAAAAATGTTGCCTGGTCTGATGAGTCTCGATTTCTGTTGAGACATTCAGATGTTAGAGTCAGAATTTGGCGTAAACAGAATGAGAACATGGAACCATCATGCCTTGTTACCACTGTGCAGGCTGGTGGTGGTGGTGTAATGGTGTGGGGGATGTTTTCCTGGCACACTTTAGGCCCCTTAGTGCCAATTGGGCATCGTTTAAATGCCACGGCCTACCTGAGCATTGTTTCTGACCATGTCCATCCCTTTATGGCCACCATGTACCCATCCTCTGATGGCTACTTCCACCATGTCACAAAGCTCTAATCATTTCAAATTGGTTTCTTGAACATGACAATGAGTTCACTGTACTAAAATGGCCTCCACAGTCACCAGATCTCAACCCAATAGAGCATCTTTGGGATGTGGTGGAACGGGAGATTCGCATCATGGATGTGCAGCCGACAAATCTGCGGCAACTGTGTGATGCCATCATGTCAATATGGACCAAACTCCCTGAGGAATGCTTCCAGCACCTTGTTGAATCTATGCCACGAAGAATTGAGGCAGTTCTGAAGGCAAAAGGGGGTCCAACCCGTTACTAGCATGGGGTACCTAATAAAGTGGCCGGTGAGTGTATATATATATATATATATATATATATATATAATTAAAACCTTTATTTCATCTTAATGTGGTGACTGATAATTTATTAACATAAAAATCTCATCTATATGACAAATAATATGCCTAGAGAATCAATTTTACAGTTCAAACCATATCTCAAAATCCTTGTTTGGCAGCACTGTTATATTTTTGAGGGGTTGGTTGGGGTTGATTTGAAATATGATGCTTGCTTCACAGTCATAATGGACTATGGTTGTCCCCTCAGTCTTAGTGTCAAAGCATGATAAATGTCCAATATTATCAACTGAGGGGGAAAGCGAGGTCTCTCTGTACCACCAACAGCTCCTCAGCAGAACACTGGGACTGGGGTCGCTGAATGAAAAAAAGCTCCTTGTTTGGTTTCAGTGTGAACTTACTGCAAGGCATTCCCTTTTTTTAGTAATAATATAACCATGATATTGGCACAAAAAAGCCAGTTGTCTTAAGATTAGATCCTATATAATATATAACTGTGGTAATTATTTCACTGTGAGAGAATTTAACAGCCCACAGTAAGAGCAAACAAAATGATACAGGATCTAAAGAGGCAAATATGTAAATGATAAAATCCTATAAGCAAATCCCACGCTGATTAATCTCTCAATTTCATGACATTATTTTCCAGGATGTCTCCAGGCATTACTAATGTTACTAATGCAAAACATGATATAGATTCATTTTTGTAAGCAGATTTCAATACAACCACTGTAACCTTTAAAAGCTTTGAAGGAAATAAGAGGCATCCATACAACAGCAGCATGTTGAAGAGAGCCAATGCTGGCATTCAGCCTGCAAGGCTTAGTAACTAAAAAACAAATGTTGTAATAAGGAGAATAAGGCTGGAATTTTATCCTAACAAGGCCTAATATCCGGCTTCATAGCTGTAATGTGTCATTCAGAAGATTCAAGACAATGGACAAGCTAACAGATATGTCCTTTTCTTCAGATAGGAGAGGTTTGTGTCAATAAATGAAACGGATCTGGATTCTGGACTGCGAGTTGGATTTGACTAGGGGAAGTCAGAGACAGATGCACTATGCATACTAATCAGGATAATCACCACGCACAATCTCATGCTTAAATTCTCTTTTTCCAGGTAAGATTATCCAATGGGTGCTTATGAACTATACCCTGCGCTACCATGATTGTGTAAAAGCAACAACAGCAACAACTCCCATCTGTATTGAGCTCCATAATGACTGTGTGAGTGGTGACAGATGCACGGGTCAAATGGGCCGGCCATGAACTGCAATTTTATCATAACAGACGTAATCATTTTAGCCTTTTGAAAAAAAGAGTATATTTGCATATGATGTCTGACTTGTAAACGACTGTTATTAATAGTAATGGAACACGGATATATGACATCCTCCCATACTAATGCTTTAGTTTATTTATTCTTATACATTTCTTTATTACACAACTGTCAGGGAAACTTTATGATTGGTCAATGACATCATTTTGCACATACGCGGTACATTTTTTTATGTTTTTAAAATAAGTCTCTTCTGCTCACCAAGGCTCGGTTTACTTGTTTAAAAGAAATAAAAAAAAAACAGTAATATTGTGAAATATTATTACAATTTAAAACAGCTGTTTTCTACGTGGATATATAGTAAAGTGTAATTAATTCCTGTGATCAAAGCTGAATTTTCAGCATCATAACTCGAGTCTTCAGCGTCACGTGATTCTTCAGAAATCATTCTAATACGATGATTTGATGTTTAAGAAACATTTCTCATTATAATTGTGACGATCTGCGGCTGGAGTGCCCGCTTGAGCCTCTGGGGGGCACTCCTTCCTAGTTTATTGTTTCCTTTAGGTTTCACCCTGGACTGATTTTGGTTGATTTCATGCACCTGTGTTTGATTATCTTGTTTAGCGCACCTGTCTTAAGCCTGAGTTTTCCCTTGGTTGATGGCTCAGTATTGTATGTGTCTCACTGCATCCTAAGCGTTTTCCTAGTTCCTTAGTGTTTCCTAGTTTCACGGTTCCTGGACTCCCTGCCTGTTTCTGGTCTTCCCGTTTGCCTCATCCTTGCATTATATGTTTGCTGATCTGGACTGCTCACCTGGTTTTGACATCTGCCTGTTGTCTCGTACCTGTTTCTGGATTGTCCTCTCAATAAAGCCTGCATTTGGATCACCACTGTCTGTTTCCACCGAGCAGTTCATGACAGAATACTGAGCCACTACTGATCCAGCGGCTGAGAGGAACACGGACCTCGATATGGATCCCACAGCGCAGATCGTAAGCCTCCGTCAAGGAGAACGTCCTCTCAAGGTTTTTGTGACAGATTTTTTGAAGCTCGCTCGTCAGTCCTACTTGAATGATTTCTGTTTGATGATGTTCTTTCGGGGAGGACTGTCTGAACCACTCGGCTCTGCTATACCGTTTCCGAGTTCAAGCTGGACTCTTACTCAATATATTGACCTGGCCTTTTCCATGAGCGGTTCGCTTTTTACTGTGGATTTTTTGGAACTTTTCCTTCACAAAAGATCCGACGATTCGCCATTGTACAAGGTACCCACTGAATCCACGCATCAAGTGTCTCCCGGTGAATCAGCGCTTCACACGTGCTCCGCCGAGTTTGCGCTACATGAAAGCCCACTTGAACCAGCGCTTCGTAAAGGGTCCGCCGTATCCACGCAACATGTGAATCCCGACGTTCTAACACTTCACGTAAGCTCCGTTATATTCCTGCCTCAAGAGTTTTCTACTGAGTCTAAGCGCGTGCCAGCCGAATCTTCTGAGTCTTCCAGTGAGTCAAGTGCATCGTCTTCTGAGTCTTCCAGTGAGTCAAGTGCATCGTCTTCTGAGTCTTCCAGTGAGTCAAGTGCATCGTCTTCTGAGTCTTCAAGTGAGTCAAGTGAGTCAAGTGAGTCAAGTGAGTCAAGTGAGTCAAGTTCCAAGTCAAGTGAGTCAAGTTCCAAGTCAAGTGAATCCAGCCAAGTGAAAGTTTCAAGCCCAGTGAAGCGCCGTCGCAGGAGGAGGAGGACTCGTTTGGCTCGCCAGGCTCCGGAGGGCGTTCCCAGACGCCTCGCCCTGCCGGCCCCGCCTCTGCGCCTCGCCCTGCCGGCCCCGCCTCTGCGCCTCGCCCTGCCGGCCCCGCCTCTGCGCCTCGCCCTGCCGGCCCCGCCTCTGCGCCTCGCCCTGCCGGCCCCGCCTCTGCGCCTCGCCCTGCCGGCCCCGCCTCTGCGCCTCGCCCTGCCGGCCCCACCTCTGCGCCTCGCCCTGCCGGCCCCGCCTCTGCGCCTCGCCCTGCCGGCCCCGCCTCTGCGCCTCGCCCTGCCGGCTCCGCCTCTGCGCCTCGCCCTGCCTGCGCCCTTCAAGCTCCGGGAGGGCTTTCCTGAACCTGTGAATTTCCCCAAGTATTTTTTTGGGGGGGGGCAGTAGGTACTCTGTGAGGGCTATGGAGGTGACGCTGACATGGACCTCATCTGAGTCTGCTCCGCCCTCGTCTCCCTCCGAGTCTGCTCCGCCCTCGTCTGAGTCTGCTCCGCCCTCGTCTCCCTCCGAGTCTGCTCCGCCCTCGTCTCCCTCCGAGTCTGCTCCGCCCTCGTCTGAGTCTGCTCCGCCCTCGTCTCCCTCCGAGTCTGCTCTGCCCTCGTCTGAGTCTGCTCCTCCCTCGTCTCCGTCCGAGTCTGCTCCGTCCTGGTCCCCTTCCAAGTGTGCTCACCCATGGTCTCTTGCCCTGCTCTGGTCTCCAGGCCCCAGGTCTCTCCATGGGCCTGGCCCCCTGCCTCTCCACGGGCCTGGCCCTCCATCCCATCCCCCGTCGACCTCCCTCCGGAGCTCTTAGGAGCGTCTGGAAGCCGCTCCTTAGAGGGGGGGTTATGTGACGATCTGCGGCTGGAGTGCCCGCTTGAGCCTCTGGGGGGCACTCCTTCCTAGTTTATTGTTTCCTTTAGGTTTCACCCTGGACTGATTTTGGTTGATTTCATGCACCTGTGTTTGATTATCTTGTTTAGCGCACCTGTCTTAAGCCTGAGTTTTCCCTTGGTTGATGGCTCAGTATTGTATGTGTCTCACTGCATCCTAAGCGTTTTCCTAGTTCCTTAGTGTTTCCTAGTTTCACGGTTCCTGGACTCCCTGCCTGTTTCTGGTCTTCCCGTTTGCCTCATCCTTGCATTATATGTTTGCTGATCTGGACTGCTCACCTGGTTTTGACATCTGCCTGTTGTCTCGTACCTGTTTCTGGATTGTCCTCTCAATAAAGCCTGCATTTGGATCACCACTGTCTGTTTCCACCGAGCAGTTCATGACAATAATCAATGTTGTAAACAGTTATTCATATTTTTATTTCAGGAATAGGAAATAAACCACCGTTCAAAAGTTTGGAGTCAGTAAGAAGTTTTATTTTATTTTTGGGGGAAAGATATCAAAGAAATCAATACTTTTATTCATCGAGGATGAATTACATTGATCAAAAGTTACAGTAAAGACATTTATAATGTTACAAAAGATTCTAGATGTTCTTTTGATTTTCTATTCATCATAGAATCCTGAAAAAAAAGAAGTGTTTTTCAACAAATTTTCAACATTGATAATAATAATGAATGTTTTTTAGCATGTTTTTTGATTTCGGAAGGATCAAGTGACACTGAAGACTGGAGTAATAATGCTGAAAATTCAGCTTTGCCATCACAGGACTAAATTACATTTTTAAAATATATCAAAATACAAAACAATTATTTTAAATTTTCATAATATTCAACAATAATACTGTTTTTCTTTTTGGGATTTTTTATTAAATAAATGCAGCCTTGGTGAGCAGAAGAGACTTTTTTTAAAAACATAAAAAATCTTACCGATCCAAAACTGCAGTGTACATACTGTACAACACTCCTTAGGTGCCATTCCTGTCAGCTAAGACCAGGAAACTGAGGCTATATTCTCACAGGCTCACCAAAATTGCCTGGTCCGACAAGTCTCGATCCCTGATTCACGTTTTTGTCGTTTACAGAGATGATAAGGCTGTCGTTTGTACGGAACCCATTTTCAAAACACCGTCGTCGTGTAAACGAGCGGCCAAAACGCATAAAAAGTCTTCCGTTTTTAGTTGAAAACGGTGTTGTGTAAACGCCCCCTCAATTCTTTAACATCTGACATTTCTTACACAAAAATAACCAGATATAATGACATAAGAGAGGATGAAAAGCCCACTTGCTCATTACGTTATTGATCATGGTCTCCCATGTCTGATATAATCACAACCACATCTGAGCATCCTTTTGTCTTTACATAACAATGTGTTTAAATGGGAATGAAATTAAACAGCCTCTAAGAAGAAGAAGAAAAAAATGAAGTTTGTTAGCCAGACCATGAAATGATATTTTCTTCCGAAGAGCTTTTTAAAGAGTCAAAATGAAGACAACCTTGGGCATTTGGGCACTCTTGGTGTAAGAAAAGGTAATTTAAGAATTTTGAGGGTCACACATTTCTTAAATGAAAAGCTATATTAATTAAAGCCTAAAGCAAAACCACCCAGCAGCACACACTAAATGTTTCTCAAGGCGACAACTGCAAAAAAAAAAAAAAAAAAAAAAAACACTCGCATGGCTCCTCTATGGAAGCTTGTTTCCGCCACTGAATGAAAAATAAAAAAGGTAATTGTGACTTTTTATCTCACAATTCTGACTTTTTTTCTCACAATTGCGAGTTTACATCTCGCAATTCTGACTTTATTTCTCACAATTGCGAGATTTAAAGTCAGAATTGCGTGATATAAAATCGCAAAATTGCGTGTTATAAAGTCAGAATTGATTGATATAAAGTCAGAATTGCGAGATATAAAGTCAGAATTGCGTGATATAAAATCAAAATTGCGTGTTGTAAAATCAGAATTGTGAGATATAAACTATTCTGAGGGGAAAAAGAGTTAGTCTTTTTTCCCCCTTAGAATTGGCCTGATAACTCGCAATTGCGAGTTTATATCTCACAATTCTGAGAAAAGGTGTCAGAATTTCGAGATATAAACTCACAATTATGTGTTATTAAGTCAGAATTACGAGATGTAAACTCGCAATTGTGAGAAAAAAAGTCACAATTCTGTCTTTTTTTCTCGCAATTGCGACTTTATTTATCAGAATCGCGACTTTATATCTCACAATTGTGACTTTATTTCTCACAATTCTGACTTCATATCTCGCAATTGTGAGATAAAAAGTCGCAATTATTATATATTTTTTTATTCAGTGGCGGAAACAAGCTTCCATACTCCTCTGATAAAATGTCATGCATTTAGACAGCAATTAATTCACAAATGGACAAGGGACTTGTGTTTTTAATAATGTTATACAATACCTTTTTAACCTCCTTTTGCTAAGATACCAGCTCCGAGTCTTCTTAAAATTCCCAAGTCTATGTTGATACATTCTTCAGCTTTCTATAGGGTTCAGGTCAGGGGACTGGAATGGCCATGACAGAACCTTAATTTTGTGCTCAGTGACCCAATTGTGTGTTGTTTTTTAAGTTTGTTTTGGATCATTGTCCTGATGGAAGATCCAAACAAGTCCCATTATAAGATTTCGAGCAGAGGCTGATTTTTGTTGGTATTCTAATGACCCATCTTGAGGGTTTGCTGCCAAAAAGCTATTTTTTCTAGTTTCACCTGACCAGTTTCAACCCTTTTGCTTTTGGATGAGAGGCAAAGGATCTTTCTTGAAACCCTCCCAACCAACTTGTGATGATGTAGGTGCTGTGTTTTTTTTTTACCCGAATACTCAACTATTTTCTGCAATTTCCCAGCTGTGATCCTTGGAGAGTCTTTGGCAACTAAAACCATCCTCCTCGCCATGCATTTAGACAATATAGACACGCGTCCTATTCCGTGCAGATTCAGAACTTCTTAATTATTGCCCTGATAGTGGAAATGGGATTTTTCAATGCTTTAGCTATTTACTTACAGACACTTTCTATTTTGTGGGGCTTAAAAATCTTTTGCTGCACATCAGAACTTTATTCGTTGGCTTTACCTAACCTTTACCCATCTCCTTATTTGATCACATATCAGGGTCTTTGACCTCAAAAAAGTGTGTTACTCACAAAACTACATTTCCATTTTCCATTTCAGTTCAAGAGCAACATTTGTGCCAAACATCAACATTCCCATCACCTGCAAAAGTGTCACACAGCAGCCCTACAGCATTTCTGACTAACACCTGTAAATGTAAAACAATAACAGTCTGAATAATCTCAGGGTTTTGTTTTTTTCTCCTTTCCGTTTTCTAAAAATCACATACATGCACCTGGACTAATCCCCACCTGCTCCCTCTGCTCTGTGCTGCATGAATAAGCATGTGCTGGAACCCAACCAAGAGCACATGCACCGTTTCAAACCGCAAAACCGTCCTCCAGAGATGTCTGGATGGCCCATTTCTACCTCAAAGTTAGCCAAGGGGAGTGCACTAGCAGCTGGTAATTACTGTGCATATGGCTCACCCCCTTAATTAGCACCGGCACTCCAAGTTTCTAATGAGTTTCGATTTTATTTCATTCTGTTTAAGAGACAAGTAAAAAAAAAAAAAAAAAAAAAGAAGAAAAAAACACACAGCACACAATAGGCCTGGCATGACTGTGGATGCTTTCACAGATATTATATGTGATGTTGTGACAAATAAAATCCTGATTTGGCAGGCTGATGCAAGGTACAAGCAACTTTTTCTTTTACATCACTAATATCATTTTATAACTTGGTTCCTTGATATACCGTATAGAGGCCTGGGCAAAAACTATTTTGAGGTAAGAAAGTATTATTGCATGTACAGTGTCTAATCTCATTTGTGTTTATGCAAATGAATGATAAGTGACAGAACTGGCATTGTTTGAATCAGCATTTCTCTTTATGTATAACAACCACGCAAGCTTTTCATGTAAACCTCCATTGATGGATGTAGCATTAAAGATTGAATAAAGGGATTTTGTCACATGAACAATGTGACAAAAAGACAAAAAAATAATTCTCATAAAATCTTGCCTGTTATTTTGATTGATTGGATGTCTGACAGATTTATTGCATCCCTATTCACACAGAATTTAAATAATTCATATTGTTTTATATTCTAAAAACAGATCTAACCATATAACGTTGTTGCCACTATCTGAAAAGCAGAACAATATTTCCATTATTAAACTTCTTATTCAGTTACACAGACAATAATTACATTTATAATAAACTCACCAACCCCTGTTTTTTTTTTTTTTTTTTTTTTTTTGCATTAAGGCATTTCCTCTCAGGATATTTCCACTAACACTCGATAGACACTATCTCTCAGCAATTATATAGCAATTCACAAATCTCTTTTCAGCATGAGAGATATATTATGACTGCATGTGAGGGGCAAAGGAAATTATCGCTCTCCTCTGGGAAAGAAAGAGAAAGTAAATACAGCCATTAATACAAGATAGAAAATTGTTGTCTGTTGGTATATTTCACATTTTGCAATGCTGTGTATTATTTCTCCTTTAAAAGGTTATTATAAGTATTTGTGTTAGATATTGAATCTATTTACAACATGAGTATGTATGCATGTATGTATTTCATATATCTAGTTATTTATTTGATGAAATACATATTTTTATTCAGCATGAATGCATTACATTGATCAAAATAACGGTAAATACATTTACATCCAAATGACAAATTCTGCTTAAATAAACACTGTTCTTTTGAACTATATTCATCAAAGAAACCTGATTTTTTTATCATGATTTCCACAAAAATATCAAGAAAAACAAGATTTTTTTTATAGATTACCGTCAATACATATACTGTAACAGTTTCTTGGTTTAATCTAACCATTCATACACATTAATACTTTACGTTTTGCCTTTTCTTTAACATGAAATGCATGTATTAATCACAAGACAGATGCGATGTGCACAGTTTTGAATTGCAGGACGCATGTTTCTATTTATACAGTAACAGTAACGGTAAAGCGCCCATGGATTCTGTCTGTCTAAACAACAAAGCAACTGCGTGATCAATAAAATGAAGAAGGCCGCTATGAAGTGGTCATTAAGAAAACAAATTATCTGACAGAACGTCCCCTAAGCCTTTAGCCTGTGTCCAGTTTAAGCTGGTTTTGCTCTTACTGGAACACACTGTAAACCTCTAACGCTCAAAATAATTAATTGGTTTGAGTAGAGCCAACTTAAATTAAACAAACTAGTTCAATCAAATTAACTTTCATGAGTATTTCAAACTTTATTTTTCTTTTGAGTTCACAAAACTGACACATTTTAAGTAATCTAAATTGTTTCATTGTTTTGAGTTTTATGAACTTTTTTCCTTTAATTTAGACTAACGTACATTTAATTGAAACTGGGCTGGGATCTCTATTTTTCAGCATGCTTTGCCATGACAATCAAAAGGGAGAGTAAATGCTAAAATTATGTGTTTTTTTTTGTGCAAGACTAATGTTAAGTGTGAGATTTAGTAGTGTTTAATGTTTTGCTATATTTAAATTTAGAAGAGTTTCTTTTATGTTTTTTTTTTTTGGGGGGGGGTTGGGGGGCTTCCATCAAGGTATAATAAATGATCTATATCGCTGTATCAGCAATTGTAATGCTATGCTGATGCTATTAAAACATTGCATCATCCATTAGGAAGTTAGCATTTTTTGAATTAGCAAGTTATAGCTAACCAAGTTTACACTACTAAGAAAAATTTAAGTTGAGATTACATGAGTTAGCTTACTCAAATATTTCAAGTTAAGAGCAATAAAACTGAATGAGTACAAAATAAAAATCTGCAAATTCTGCTTAAACTTAATTTCTTAACTTAAAATATTTGATATAACTGATTACCTGAATTTTTTTTTTTTACTTTTTTTTTTTGTCAACTTATTCGGGTATCCAGTGCATTAGAGCAGTAAACTGAAGCTATTTGAGCGATTATATATTGTGTCGACTGTGACGAGGAGCTGCGATAGTTTGTTTGTGATTGACTATAACTTGTGGCTGTAAAAACCACATCATCAAACACTTCTATAAACCTATGGCCAACAGGTTTATGATATTCAACAGACATGACAGTAAAACAGACACCCATTAAGCAACACTCCAGTCTGTGCTGGCTTGTGTGTGTATCTTTGTTCTCTTTTTTTACCCTAGTAATTTCTTTCAGGGCATAATCAGCTGAATAGTGTCTTCTTGGGCAACCCAAATTGTCTTCTGGCGCCACAAGCGTCATCAGCCAAACGCCAACTTCATAATCGTAAAGACAATTTAGACACCGTGGTGTTGTGACATGTGATATGTAAATATTTAATATAATAAAAGTGAAATCGAATGACAGTACTTGTTATATTTTATTGACAAACCCATACTGATCCTAATGCAAAATGGCTTGAGCAGCCTACTGTTGCTATGGTTACCTCCTCAGGTGAACATGACTGCAATTTGCAGGTGTCTATTAGGTGTCAGTCAGATGAATATATGTTGTTTGAAATCTAACTTTGGCGGTGACTGAAATGCTGTTTAAAAGCTTACCAAAGCGTTTGTTCCGACTTTAACTTATTTTACAGAAGGGTCAGACCTTACAAAAATGAATTATAGAAATACAGTGTCCAAAGAAAAATGGAAGCACTCTAAACCAAATTGTGTGTTAGTTCAATCGATGAAATCTGACTGTAAATTCAAGCAGCACAACTGTTTTCATTGATATTAATCAAATGTTTTTTGATCAGCAAATCAGCATATTAGCATTATTAATGATTTCTGAAGGATCAAAACTGGAGATTAAAAAATAGAAAACAATTATTTAAAACAGTAAAATCTTTTACAATATTACTGTATTTTTTACTTTATTTTTAATCAAATAAATGCAGCCTGGACAAGCATAAGAGAAATCGTTAACACTTTACAATAAGGTTTTATTAGTTAACTACTTTAGTTAACATGAACTAAGAATGAACAATCCTTATACAGCATTTATTAATGTTAGTTAATATTAATTTCAACATTTAGTCATATTAAAATCAAACTATGTAAATGTTAACATTAGTCAATGCACTGTGCACTAACATGAACAAACAATGAACAACTGGAGTTTTATTAACTCACATTAACAATACATTTGTACTCATTGTTAGTTCATGTTAGTTAATACATTAACTAGGCCTAATGTTAACAAAATAAGTCTTATTTAAGAGTAACAAAAATGGTGGGCTTTACTTTTTGAAGGTCGAGCAGGCTGAACAAGCCTGAAGTCTAGAAAAATACAGAGACAATTCAATGCATGGACATTTACAATTATCAGTGAATGATCAATAAGAGCAAAGTCTGAGTATTATAACATTGAGACAGCAAAACACAAACACACATACGAGACACACATAGACATATAGAATTTCCAGAAAGTAAAAAACTCTCTCACACACACACACAATGACCACTCCATCTCAACTTTTAGAAAATAATATGTTTAAACTAGACTGAACTCCATATCTGACTTATGAAAAGAACATAGATAAAAAAAATGGACTATATGCTACATAATAGATGTGAAGTTTGATGACCTTCAAGCTCATTCTGAGAACAGGAGGATAAAATGATGTCCATTATAAAAGCAGCACTTTTAATCTCTAATTCCCAATGATGTTTGGGCCTTTCTCTAAAATGACCACCCATTTTCATTTCCATTACACACCCTCAAACTTCAACTTAGACCTTGCAATGCCCTCATATATATAGGTGGCAGCTTTTTTTTCTTTTTATTTACTAGAATGTTCCAGAAATAATGACAATCTAGATGATCCAACAATACCTAATGGCAGCCCTGTGAACTAGACATATGGTCGATGCATGACTTTTGACCCCTTTTTCATAGCTCCAAATGTTTCTTAATCAAATCCGTCCCATTAAATGCATTTCATGTTATTAAATTCAGTGCAGGAAAACAACATGTTCTAATACCGTCATTGATTGTGAGTTCACCCTCGGTTGCTTATTGCCTGTGCATGAGCGATAGCTGCAGAGTTCCCCTTCATGTGAAGGTTGAACCATATACAGTTTTCTCTGAAAGACAATTATTGTGATGTAACCATCAAAAATGGACGTTTCATGTTAAAAACCTTAATGCGACTTACCTGCATTGTTGCATCAGGAGTGGAGGAAGCATAGAAAAAAGAGAAAGAAAAAACAGTTAGAGAGTAACTTGGGCATCTGATGAAAACGAGGTTTTGTGAAGAAGACACACTTTGAATCAGTGCATTGACAGACACTATCAAATAATAATGCTGTTAAAATAACCACACACACAGCTATTCCTCAAATGTACCTCCTTCTTTATCTTCACCCCAAACTCACTCATCAAATAAAAGTTCAACACTGGAATATGTTAACGCATAAACCAAACACTACATCAGATAAAAATGAGGACGCCTTGAAAACAGAAGGGGTGCTGTATTGATAAAGCTCAGCTGTCAACATTGTTAAAGGTTAACATCGCTTCTTCCAGTCAGCGAGTGTAATGGAGTGCTTTCACCACAGGTAGAGTGATTCACCGCTCTGCAGAAGAGGAAAGACTCCATGCTGAGAGTGACAAATGCTGAATCCATGCGCTTAAACTCTTGGAGTCACACCTGGAGTAGACCTAAAAGCCACAATTATTCGTCTCAATAACAAAATAAACACACAACATGCATGACAGAGGTTAGAAAACTGAAGATAAGAAAGCATCTGATCATAGCGATGTGAATGTGTGTGAACCAGCTCTGCAAGTCACGTGACGTCACGTTTATTCATATAGCACTGTAGTGGCAATCTTAATTGTACGTAATTATAAACTTCAACTAAACTTACTTCTCTTATTATACCGTAAAACTTCAAATAGTAGCCCGGGCTTTTATTTACCCAAATCGTCGAACTGCACCGGCTTGTATTTGAGACAGGCGTCTATATGAGACAGGCCTTTATCATTTAGTGTTGAGATTTTGTTCATTGACTGTACAGGCCTGTCTCTAATCTCTAAAAATCTCCAAATGCTCCACGTGAAACTGCGGTCTTCCGACCTTTTACTATCGCGTCAATTGATTTTGATTAATATGCGCGAGGGAGAGAGAGCAAGACAGCGCTCGTGTTGTTTGAAGACGGGAGAGTGCGCGCGCGCGGCCGGGGCGCTCTCTCTCTCTCTCTGCTCGTAACGCGCCCTGTCAAGCGCAGTAGTCATTCTATCTACATCACTCATCGGTCATAAAAAGGCTTTGGCGGGACAAAAATGTGCTTTGGCGGCCGCCAAAAAGCGGGCGATCTGGCGGTTTTAGAGGATTAAATACAACTCGAAACTAAAAAACAGACCCGGCCTCTATTTGAGACCGGCCTTTATTTACCCAAACCTGCAGCCACACCAGGCGTGTAAAAGAGACAGGCGTCTATTTGGGACTCGGCTATTATTTGAAGTTTTACGGTAACCACATTGTATGAACGACATAAGACAGTTTTACGCGTTGAGTTGGCTTGGAGAGAACCAACGACGGTAAAACAACCGTGTTGCTCCGCCGTCGACACTCGTTTATTGTTTATTTTCCTTACAGCTTCCTTTAAACTTCAAAATAAGAGTTCCAGTACAACTTCAAAATAAGAGTTCCAGTACAACTTCAAAATAAGAGTTCCAATACAGAAGTTGCACCAATATACCAAAATAAACACAAGAATGAAAGAGTAACAAATGTTATAACATAAACAAACTTGCTACTAATAAATGGCGCTTACAAGCACTTTATACAATGTATTGCTATAAAGTAAGCAGCTTTACAGTATTAAACATGAGACTTAATTTTCAACTATGAAGCAGCTCTCCAGTGCGATCATGTTTTTACTCGCTTCTGACCTCGTTGGACTGAATAGAAGAAATTAATAGAAGAAATGAACAAGAGAAGATTTCTACATCAAAGAAGGCGGAGCCACCAGAGCCACGCCTACATATGACATCATCAACATGGATCAGTGCTGCTTACCAGCCGGAGCCAACTTTTTCAGAAAGCGGGCCTGATTTTGTTTGAAATACACACCCGTTTGTTATCCGATTTCCCTTGACGTATATTGGGGCTTTAAGATGACCAAACTTAAGAACTACTACATGCATAATGGAACTAGTTAACAATAATGACCTTAATAAACATTATATAAAGTGGGGTCTAAAAGTCTGAAACTGCTTGCGAAAATGCTCTTATTTAACAATTTTCTCATTTATTTTCCCTATAAATTATATTATCAGCACAATAATTGGAGTGAAAAGTAACATTTCCAAGTATTTACATCTTGCTTTTGTTTTGATGAGAGCAGCACTCGAGGACCCCACAACAAAAACTTCCATGATCCATGTTATACAATATGTTTTAAAAATACTTCAAATGGCATCTTTTGCAGTGGAAGTGAGATCATATGGCCTTTTTTTATTTGAGTTTGCATGTTTAATGTCACATATTTGTTTACATTGTATTAATGATCTAGAAATAGTGTAGAATCTTACATATTTCTAGTGCATTTCACATCATAGCCTCTCATATCTTTTTGGCCCTTACTGTACAATACACTACATACACTAATTTTATCCATCAAGTACACATTAAATTGATCAAAAGTGACAGTAAAGACAACGTCATAATGAGTAGTTATTTATTTATTTTTGTAATTTAACACATTACCCATGAGGCCAATCATGCGTATCACTATCATTAATGGTATAGAGCGGAGAGAATGGGCGGGCAAGGACAAACTACAGAAACTATTCTCTTAGATGTTCCCGGTGCAAAGCAAATGGAGCACACACCATTTTGTACCTTTGCTGAAAAGCTTTAACAAATAATGACATTGCCTAGAGGTAGAAGCCAGCATGTAGTGATTTACATTGAGTTACTGTGCTCTGCCAGCCAGGGATGTGCACACATTTATGAGACTGCGATGCTTGAAAAGTGAATATGTTTGTTTTGTTTTGTCACATATCTATTCTCTTTGTTCACAATAAAGTAATGAGACGTAGAGGTCCAGGTCTACATTATCTCAATCGCGCAATAAAGAAACAGCAATGTTTGCTAATGCCTCTAGCATGCAGTGTTAATCTCGTCAATGGAAATGTTCATTGATGAAGTGCGAAAAGACGTCACAAGGATCATTTTATGATTTCAATTCAAATCTGCTATTGGTGAAAGTATGATAAGAAAAAGAATATATACTTAAATGTAGCATTTGCACATAAAATGAATTGAATGCACATGTGAAATAAGTTACGTGCTGTTCAGAATATTCAAAGTCCCTTTAACCCGCTGACATTCATCACCTTAAGGGTCACAACTTGTGATCCTCAGTGATGAGAACAAACCGAATACAATAAAATCTTTGAAAGAAATGAATCTACAATATTTTGTTTCAATAATAAATAGGATAGGCTATTCTTTAATATATTGTATTTTGAGGGGATTTCACGTTACTAGACAATATTTACCCTTAAATTGTTCACTTTATACATGCAGGGCTGTGTAATCCCTTGCTTATACCAGTATTTTCAGACATAGTTAACTTTCTTTTATTTCCATTTGGATGTATATTTAGAATCATTCAAATTAGCAAAGAATCATTGCTAATTTGTAGATTGCAGCCCAGAAAATAGTATTTTTTTTCTATTTCCAATTTATTTACTGTGGTGGTCATTTTTGACCACAGAATCACAAGTGAGACTATTTTCAAGGCCATTTAGTCGTTTCTAATTATGTCTAAGTTCATGTCTAAACAAATAGGCAATTCGCTCTAAAGCAACTATATTAGTGTAAAGGCTCGAATACACTACTAGGGCTGGGTATCGTTCAAAGATTTGATACCGATACCTTGACTTCCAGTTCCTGAAGGATACTTTTTTCGACACCAATTTTATGAATCCGTTTTAACAAGATTACATTACATATTACCTAAAAAAAAACATTGGTTTTATTTTTCAGTTTGTTGACTTTTTTTTAAAGACTCAAAGACTAATATGGCCACTGGTGGTGGTGGGAATTGAAATTTGGTACCGAATGACAAGAGATTTTTTGATACTCTATGGTATCGAGGCAATTTGTGTCAGTGCCTAAAAAGTATCAAACTCGAAACCTAGCCCTATATACTACACAGATTTTGTCCAGATTTTTGCATCGATTTGCAATCTGGACGAGTATACGCGAATTGTTGGAAATTTCACAGAAAATCTTGTAGTGTAGAATAGGCATTTTTACATTTTTTTAGCTATAACCCCAGCTATTCTGTGATTCCATCCAGTCGGAGGATATCAAATTTAGGTATTGTGAGCTGATTTAACACATATCGTATTGTATGATGTGCCTAACTGATTTAAAGCCACTCATCTACAACTCTAAAGGTACAACAAGCCCTTGGAGGTGGAAGATGCTACTTGAAACTTAAACAATACCGACTCAGCTAATACTAGGGAAGGTGGGAACACAAACACAAATGCAATTCAATTATACAGCACTCAGTACTGGGGTAAATGGAATAAGAAACTCCATTTCAAAGGCATCTGAACATCACCCACACACAATCAAAGTGCTACTTACCCAGACTCTCTTGCTATTACAAGAACAACATCGACCGGTCGCCCACACAGGACCAGTGTCATGACAATAGTCATCAAGACCTATCACATTTGCCTTCGTGCATTTGTAGTCATGTATAATCTCTCATGTCAAGCGGTTCCCCTTTCTGCTGTCTGGGATGTATCCGCCATGTGTGTTTTTAATTACATCTCACTCAGGATTTGACCGAACAATAAAGGACAATTACTTTTCTTGGCTCTATTCTATTGAATCCTGCTGCAGGCTTTTGCAGAATAAGCAGCGTTCTGGTTGAATTGCACTGCTGGGCTCTTTTGAGGGAGTTTTTGTTAAAGCATGTTTATGGTGACCTCACAGGACGGGTAAAGTTCACAATGAATCCTCTTAGGAGTCCAGATGTTACCCTTGGTTCAGAATTCTGCATACACCTTCTTTGGACATGCACAAGCTGTATATCAATTACATGAATGACTTAATGCTCACAAGGATATTTTAAGATGCTGGAAACTACATTAAGCACTCCAAGGCCAATGGCCAAGGTAAAATTCATGAAAACAATATGTGCTTTAATATGGCAATTTTGCTCTACTCAAGACTACTCAAGTGGTTCACCTAGATTTCAACCCTTCGAAAGAGGTAAATGAAACGAGATGTTAGATCTCTGACAGTTTTGCTTCTCAATTAAATGTATCTTGTTTAGATATTCTACCGGACAACAAGACAGAAATTGTGATCAAGAAAATTATTTTTGTACTGAGGATTCTATAGGAAATTAGCATCAGAAATATGTAACATCTCCTTTCTGAACTTCTATTAAACAAAATTTCCCCCTCTTACTTCATCCAGTACATTATGCCAAATGTTCCTAAATTATCCACTTGAGCAGGACATCTTTGTATTGTTCACATGCTTAGCAATTTACTGCTGTCACCAAAAACTGTTCTTCCAATCGGGACCTTTCAATTCTGTTTAGAACTGACTGACACTTCAATGGGATTAAAACTAACAATTAAGACCAACAATTGTAAACCAAAGGCTTCAGGCTGTCCACATTTTGTTACAATATGCTTTTCACACTAACATCTCAAAGTTAAATATTTAAATCAAATATATATTAATATAAATAGCTCAGCTCTTGCATTATTTCTAGAACCAAATGTTAACAAATTTTAGACATAGACCATGTGAACAACAACTACTTTTTTTTTTGTCAGATGCTCTTTGGATCATCTCAAATCATGCTGGATAACATAATCAAGTTTTACATAAACTTGTGGTGTTCATGCAGTTTGAGAGCTGCTGTCATTAAAGCAAAAAAATGGGGCATATTCTAAGACAATTTGTTATTTTGATACAGTAGTTTGAATATGTCTAATATATATATATATATATATATATATATATATATATATATATATATTCACATTCACAAGAGGTCTCGTTCATTTTTTTAAATTCAATCTAGGAACCTGTAGCAGCATAATCACTATCCATTAATCCATTTACTTTTATGTTCTCCATTCTTCTCTCTTTTAATTTGATTGGATAGTTCAGTTTTAAAACAATATCATGCTGGGACTAAGCTTAAAGATTAAACCCCTCTCAGAATAAAAACGTAATTGTATAAACGGTGTCTCTTGGCATGTTTGCTAGAGTTGGATACGGCATCGCTAGGTAACCCACTCTGTTCAAAATTTCCAACATATGATAAGGCGATCATGTTAATCCTTTTAAAGAGATCTCAGTAGCTAAGCCTCCTAAAGCTGAAATCACCCTGAAGAAAGAAAATAAGAAAATCTAAATAATAAAATTGTAGAGAAAGAAAAGATTAACGGTATAACATTAAAGTCCCCCTGTAGTCAATAATTGTATCGCTTCAAACTCATCAACAAGATGACATATTTAAATGTTTTTTTCCTGTGAAAATCATTTCTTCATGCGTTAAAATAGCTTGTGTAACTATGTGCTCTTGCTTCATTTAGTATGCGTGGATCTATGAATATACAAAATAGTCCCCGCCTCCACTCACTCACACACACAAGCTCAGAATACCTGATCCATCCGCTCAACTTTACTGTAGTAAACACAACACAATGCCAAGTGGAAATACTGTTTTAATTCAGCCATGTATGTTTGAACCAGAAACTGATTCAGAAGAAGAATGAAGAGCGAATTATACAGGCTCGTCTACAAGTTGATGTATCAGAATGGCCTTTTATGTATCGCTCTCTACAACGTCGGACACAAAACTAATGGCTTGACTACGTTATACGCTTTGAACAACTTAAAACGCCAGTGCAGAAAGGTATGTAGTTATCATAATATACATCATATACATAATTCACCCGATACATTGCTAAATCCCAATTTTTCATATCAACAGAAAATTATAGAGGGATAACCTGGCTTCTCTTGAGACTCCCCTGCTTCAGAGCATAGTTAATGATATGCTAAAGCCCGCACGTTGATGGGATTGGTTACATCATGTCTGTGACGTAGAGAACGGGCGATTTCAACCCGCGTTTTTGAGACTGTCTTTGGTAAACTGCAGTTTTAAGGAAAAAATACTCAGCAATTGTGTTGACTGATGAATTTGCACATAGCAGTATAATAAAAAACACCACATAGACAGATAAACAAAATTAACTTGATTTTCACCACAGGGGGGTCTTTGAGAAACTAGATATACAAGGTAATTTTCCTAGACAGAATCAAAGGGCTTACTTGGATGTTTCACTTTCTATTTTGACTTTTGTTTTATATCTTTGCTTCAAGGCTTAAAGAAACTAGTCCAAAACGCTACCAACCCAACCTTGGCATGACTTGTCACTTGAAAAGTAATTTTTACCCTATGAGACTTCCCTGGCCTTGTGGGTAAAGGTCTCCATGAGAGAGTGGATATATCAGGCTCACCTCTCTGAAGTGTCAGCTGAAAGGCAAGTCTATGACTCAGGCCTCGTTATATTTTACAGGGTATGTGACTTTTTCTCATCAGCTTACTGTCAGAAAGCTTAAGAAGGAGCCTAATTTATCTGACATAGATCAAACCGTTCTTAATGCATCTGACAGGCATTTTGATGAGGTCTCTGCAATGTGAGACCAATAGGTTCTTGTACAACAGGGCTGTTTAATTGATCCTCTCGCTCCATGTTTTATTCTGAGCTAATAGACTAGCACTTATCACCGGTGTGATTTTTGAGGAAGACAAAGTTACAATATCAGGCTTGGAGGTCAATTGAGGGACTTTGGGACATACAAGTCTGCCTAACACCTGCTCAATTAACACATGTGATGGAACTGGAAGAAATCCATTTTTTCTGGCTCTGTGAGTAAGAGAAATATATTTAATCTCAATGTTTCTTATGTCAATAGTTAATGGGGTTAGGGAAGAGACTGTATAGCGAGTAAAGGAAAAGATCACTTAAACAGAATATTCTGACATCATTCACTCACTCTCGTGTCTTTTAAAAATGTTTCTTCTTCCGTGGAACACACAAAGAGAAATTGTAAAAATGTTCACGCTGCTCAATGGAAAAAATGTGCCTCTGTCTACATTTTTAGCAAAACTAAAAAAAAAACGTTCCAATACATAAATTCCACTGCAGTTTCCAGCTGAAATTAACACTAGTGGCATTAAAACACCAATTTTTTTAACACAAATAAGGATTACAGGGGCATATTATCGACCTCAAAACACTTTTATCATAGTGCCTGATTTTTAAACCAATACATTTGACATTCGGATTTGTTCGCAGGATACCAAAGACCTGGCAAACAAATCCGTGTGCACTGGAAGAACTTAGCCAGTAACAAACCTACTGTGTGTGGGTTCATCGTTGTATGCATTGCATTGGGGTATGTGAAGAATGGCAGTGAAAATAACCAGAATTCCCAGTGAATGAGTAGAATAATGAAAATTGCATGCAAAAGGGTGTGAAGAGGTATGCTTGTGTCATGTAAACATGACCTTATTGGATAATCACATGCAGACGTAGTCATTCAAGAATGGTGTCATATGAGATCACAGCAAGGTCTTCTAAAATGAGTCGATTTAAGATCCATTATAATACAGAAGAAAGGAACTCAAACGATGAAAGAATGTTCATTTCTGAGTGAATTATCCCTTTAGGAATCTCAGACGCTTAACACAGAATGGAGATTTTATCTTGGTATATTATTCATCTGTAATTTAATAGGTTTTCATTTGAACATTTTCCTCCAATATAAAAGTAAAAGCCACAAAATGTCCCTTCCTTTGTGAAGATTTGAACAGAGCAATTTAATGAATGATTAACATATTAAAGAGATAAAAATAGCATTTTTAAAATGAAAAATCTACTATCTACTATTACTTCATATTACATATTACATTACCTTATTTGCACCTGATGGCCATGACCTTAATCTATTAAAGAAATATGTATTTGTTTCTTAGTTATTCAGATCATGGCCATCGGGTGCATATGAAGTAAACGTGCAGGATAGGAGTGCGGTGTGATGATCTTTAACCCCAAAGTCCAATAGCCCATCAAAGTACTATGGACCCAAGCACACATACAAGTCTTCATGCAACAGTAAGCTGTCCTTGGGTGATTAATCTATAAGGGCGGAGAGGTGGGGGTAGACTGGCAGGTCAAGGCAAGGCCTTCAAGACATATTACACTTGAGGATTCGGTCTTCCTCCCATGCAAATAAAGATTGAATGCGCTCACATGTCCGCTTTTTACCTTTTAAACCTTACCCTACCCAGAATGAGGCAACCCCTGTCTGAAGCTTTTAAAAATAAGTCAGTTATCCATATAACATACAACCAGCACATGAGGTTTCACATTCATCTTATTAGTCCTGTCAAGCAGATGTAACTGGAACAGGCAGAGTGTAAAATCTCAGATTCGGTGTCTTGTAATTTCAACTTGTGAGATAAAGATCAGGACCAAGGTTAAGTCAATGTGGAGTGATTGAACCAGAGAAGGTACCGCCTGGCCTGAATTCACAATCGCAAGAAATTTATGACCCCCCTCAGCAAACACAGTGCTGGAAGAGGTGGATATTTCCCTATGACCTCCATTTAAGTTAAAGAGCTTCGCTCGCTGTGTATGGTCCTCTTGCCCTCCTCTTTGACACTCTTTTACTATGCCGGCAAATTAAATCGCATCTCAATTAATATGTTTAAAAGCCTTGTCAGCAGACAATCACATACTTTACAATTGTCCAGACCATTCGCAAGTTCCCAAGCAATAAATCTTAGGTTAAGTTTCATCTACAGCTAACTTAACATATATATATATATATATATATACAAACATATTTAAAATAATCAATTGCTGTATTAACAGTTAAACTGTCATTAACAAAATCTTCAAGCGCCATCTCAGGTCGTACACTTCTTGTAGGGTAATGCAAGATATTTCACATAATCAGTTATACAAATTCACATGCACATTTATGCAATTTAAGAATGACTAAAATGTGCATTCAAGCTATTCATTGACATGTTTGCTAGTGGCCATTGCCAATGTTGGCTGTCCTACATTGTAGTCAGATAAGATGAGCTTCTTTGTCTTTACTCCCACTGGTCATCGCAACACTTCACTTCTTATTTGCATAAAGTTAAACTATGTTCAAATCTGCCGTATTGCCAGCGGTTGCTGTGATTCATGTAGCCTCAAATGGCCAACTCGTTAAAAATGATTGACTTCAGATTGCTTTATTAATCTAAATCACTGTTCCGTGACATTTATAGCTCAGGTGACTGGCTCAAGAAGTTATGTGGCTCTATGACAAATATCACAGATGGGTCATTTTTCAATTGGAGCGTCAACGGGAGGCAGAATTTGTGAAACTGCTTTTTTAATTAATAAATGTTTTACGATGTATTTAACATTTGTTTAATATGCTATATTTGTTGAAACTGAAGCTTAAAAACACTTTGATTGTTTATTCATTTTAATAATATTCTTGCGTCTATGCTTATAAGCACTGGTGCTTATGTCTTTGGTGTTAGTATTTGAAGTGAAATTTTGTTCTGCTCTAAAATGAGCAGGAATATGCAACTTCACATAACATTTTGCAAAATAAATAACTTTAAGCATTCAGTTATAAAAAAAATATAGGATTCTGCAATATGTTATTTCGTAATAATAATAATATGTAATTTGTCATCTCATATTAACTTAGATTATTAGATGTATCATATATTATATTAAACTTTGCATGAAATGGAAGTTGCCATAGTATTTTCTTCCACATTGTGATGTACAGTATATTCGATTCAAATGGCTCCTCGAACAAAAAAAAAGAAATCAGAAAATGTAGGTCGGGAATTGATTTTGTCCATTGGGAATTGATTGTATTGTTGGATCATTGTTGTTTTTTATTTCTGCGATCTCATGTCTGTCCTACCCTCGCTCTGAAAAACACAATGTCGTTGCCTGTGGGAGGGGATGTTATTTTAATTAAAAATGACTAAGGTACATACATCTAAAAGAAGTAATGTGCACAGATAAATAATTTATTATGGTGACTTTAAGCTGAGATAAGAGATAGCATTTTAACATAAAAAATATGCCAAAAAGCTTTCAAAATGTAAACTTAAACTTGGTGCTGCATGATTGACTGTGGTTCACATCATAGGACCATTTTCCTTTCAGTGAAAAAAAAAAAAAAAAAAAAAAAAGTGTGTCACATTGCACATGGTTAGGACACACTGTAGATTTAAAAGACTGGAGAGAGGGGGTTAAAGTGCACTAGCCTGGGAAAATAAGTGATGTGACAGAGAGGATATAATGGACTTCTAAATAGGACTCATTCACTCTCTTTGTGCCTATTTTCTCCAGCTCTATCTCTCCTCAGTCAGCCTCAGCCCACACTGCTCAGAGTTATCCGAGTACGAGAACCATCTCCTAAAGCTGTAATGGATTAAATAACTGACAGAGGAACCACCATCAGTCCTCTCAAGCAATCATGACCAACGTCGAATTCTGTGCGAGTCATTTGCTTCTCTTCTCCGTCATCCTTTCCATTCTCCTCCTCATCTCAAGTGGAGGACCACTGGCTAATAACGCAGAAGACATCAGCTGTGAGAGATGAAAATTCAATTTGTGGATCACCCACATAACCATAGCATGGAAACTTTCACAAGCTCTTATTTGTTAAATCAGCCAGAATACCGTGTTACGACACTGCATTACCATTCGAGCAATGATCATCAAGGAGGGACAGTGAGTAATGGTACAAAGCGAGCTGGCAGCATCTGTACTACTACTGACACAACTGCGGTTTCGGCTCACTGTGTTCCTGTAAACCCCCGGAAGCTAACAGGCCTCGGTGTAGTGTAGTGCCAATGGCTGGCGTTGAGATTTGGAATTTAACGCCGTTCCAAACGCTAGTGGGCAGCCTGTCTAGAAAGCATTTGAAGGCATCATAGTAAGCACGCTCCTGACATGGAGGCTATTCCAAAAGCCAGCAAAGATCACTACTATCTATCTTCACAGATACACTATAAAAGATAATTCAACCATTGCACATATTGCGCATAATTTGACTCATTCCCACAGATTTTGTGCTTACACCCAAAGTGTGCGCACATAAAGTCGCCTCTCAGTAATAATTTGAGTTCTTTTTCACTGCTTATTGTGCTTAAAAAGTCAAATACACACAAAATAATGTCAAAATGGCGGTTTTGGCAAGTATTCATGTAAAATGTTATATGTTTTAAATGAATGTAAACAGTTGAGAAAGAAAACACATTTGTAACAGTATAACGGATTCATGTGCCAGGTCTTAAAGTGACAGCAGCCTAATATACCACTAGCCATGTGGCTGGTGAGCAGACAAGTTAAGGCCACCCTTAAAAATATTCTTGTTTGCCGTAACCCGACCGACCCTGTCAAATTAGGACCGACCCAATTATTATTATTTTTTTTCTTTTAGTCCGACCGACTTGCCGGTTGTAAACTTGCATTAAGACCGACCGATTTTTTTTTTACTCTTCAAACAACTAAAACAAATGCAATAAAATAATATACATTTATTATAGTAAGTATTGTGAATATAAATTGCGTAGGCTACGTTCTTTCTTTTAAATAAAAACCCGTGGCGTCATCTATTATGATTATGTTTACACCATTGGTTTACGCATGTCACACTATGGCCTGTGCGTTCGCTTCGTTTCATTCACTGTCAATGGTTCGCGCTCGGTGATGATGGCTGCGGCGCGGCTGCTTGTGAAATACGTCTGTATGAGCCTACATTTAGTCGCTCATTATTCGAAATTCTTAATTGGTCAAATAGGGAATCGATGTTAACGGCCTTTTCTCGGAGCGCGTCCAGCTCGTCATGACATGCCCACCGCGAACGCGCGTCACACAGCAACTGCAGGCTCTGACAAACAAACACACATAAGTGTGGGAAGCCAAACACACCGAAAGGGGGACGAAACGGCGCGGTGTGTTACGGAGTTCGCGCTGCGCTGACTTGTAATCTGCGTGGCTCAATGGACCGAGCCGCGCGAGTCGCGACAGACTCGACAGCGCAGAGAGAAGTGTTTGCTTGCGGCAGCCAATGGTCAGGGCGGCGGGAACTAATCTCACCAGCGCCGCGCTGACCAATAAAACAGCACATCCCATACCGAAATGTAGGCTACTAAATTGCACAAAAGAAAATCGACCATTCCATAATATGTCAGGACTACTTAATCGGCCTATTTTCCTACAATGCGCCTAGCTATTTGACCAAACTGATTTCCGTTAATAATAGCAGATGTTTATGGGTCAAATCTCTCACTCTCTCCCTGCAACTTTTTGTTACCCTCCTTTCCTGCCCCTAGACCAGAAAGGGGGCTTGTAACAGTATGGGTAAAATGTAAACGAATGGTGCCAAACGCGCTGTTTTATTGGTCGGCGCGGCGCTGGTGAGATTAGTCATTTTAATGTATTTGTTTCCCTCTGAAAATCCACTTTCATTGAAATCTAGTGGCTCCTTTTTTTTTTATTCTGCCTATTTTTTTCCAAATGAATGCATCTGGAATTAATGCAATAAATATGTTTTTTTTTTTTTTACAAAGATTTCAAATTGTTTGTGGTCTATAACCTGTATCAGAATGAGGTTCGCAATGGTGCGCCCGAAAGCATGGGGGTTGAAGACCCAGTCAGTGACGTCACGATATGCAAATTTGTTTAAATTCATACCGACCTAATCACCATGACCAAAATTATCCTTTTTTTTTTACATTGAATCTTGAAAAAAAAAATATATAGACCTACCTACCGACCCTTTTTTTTTTTTTTTTTGCTGTTACTGCAAACCAAAATATTTTTAAGGATGGCCTAATGTCATGCCCTGCTACAAAAACCTACCAAACAGTCTACTTATATTTTAATGAGAGTTAGTTGACATGTATTTGTAAAGTTACTTATAGTTAGCAGAACGTCTAAAGTGGACTATAGAAATAAAGTGTAAGCAAAACTATTTGTGTGCATATATGTGAATGAGCAGGGAGTACTCAGAAAGGGGCACTAGGTTTTTCAACAGAGCCACATTTGTCTAAGGCGAGGAGCGTATAACACAAAATCTTTGACTTTTTCAACTAATGATTATCTTGTTGTACAAAATTTGTAATAAACTCTGACCTGCACTGCTTCATGCATATGCAATAGGAAAGGCTATGAGATATCTGACCTTACATTTCTGACTGAATGAGCAAGAGATAATGTACAGTCAAGCCAGTCATTATTGCCCAGAAATGGTTTATTGTGCAGTAATGACTGGGCGATTGTACAATACCACATGTATTAGATGCCTAGCAAATAAACAAATACATTAAACATTGAATTGAGTTCAAATGTGACAAGAAATAGACTACATGGTGATACAAGAGACTAGCACAGCTATGTACAACTCAAGCTTATTGGAAAAAGGTGCCTGTGGCGACATTTCTGCAAAATGATTATGCTGTAAATTACATTGCACATTTCGTGATACTTTAGTGAAATCGCTTTAGTGATACTAAAGTGAAATGTCCAGTGAGTAAACACGAGTTCAGTTTTATCAGAAACAGATGCACTATGATTATTGATCATGTTTTACTACGTTGGTTGTTGTACATATTACAGCAGTTCAGAAATTAAATGTCTGGTGAGGTACACTAAAAGGTTAGTGTTTTATCATGTTTGGAAAAAAAAAAAAGTACCACCTACCCTAAACTTAAATGATAGTGTTAATAGCAAACACAAGATAAAAATGCATTTGCTAAAGCAACTATGCCATTTCAGCTGGTTTCAATAGAGCTCTTTTGTCTTGACTCGTGTTTCATGGGAATCGAGTTACAGAGCATTACTATGTCAGAAAAAACATACATATGGACTGAGTTATGTAATACAGACATAAAAATGTATTAAAAGTGTTTTGAGGTCACATCATTTTGTGCAAGAAACCGTGCGCATCTTTATTTACCGATAAGGAAAGGAATACATTTTTACATTTATTTTTGTACATTTATGCACATTTAACAGTTAGAGACACGTTTTTCCCATGAGTTTGGCCAATTGTGTATTTTAGTGGTCATTTCACAAAAATATTCTACATTGAAATATGCAACTGACCAATCAGAATCAAGTATTTCAGAGATCAGTGTAATATGCGTTAGCTTAACCATTTACCATACACACTCGAATAGATGCTTAAACTACACAAGTATAACACCTACGCAGCTCTACACATAATGGAACAGAAGGGTATATTTGCATGCGATCATTTTTAATTAGCCATCCAAAAGGACAATGACCTACATGCATAAAGCCCAGGAACCAACTGCAGTTATTCACTGTAATTTTACTTAGCTGAGTTACCCTGCTCATCCGTGATTTAAAATGTTAACATTGCAATTATGCAGATGCCATTTTGAGCACAGTTGCCACGAATTACATGCATGACTTCAGGAAACTTGCAAGCGAAGAAAACAAAAGTCACGCAAACAATCAACTACCAAAAAATAAACAAACAACCCCTCCTTAACGAATCCCAGAATGCACCTCAGGCACCTCCCCGCTGAGTTAGAGTGCCAGTGTGTGCCAGCCCCGGTTTGGGCAGCGGCGCGTACACAAAGACAAAAAGTCGAAACAGCCGAACCCACCCCTCTTTGTCAGCTGTCGACCCCATTAGCAGTTTGGGGTCTGCGTAAATTATGCAGGAGCTTAAATTCATTTTTAAATTTTAATTGTGGGCTGTCTGGAGACATGCATTAAGGGAATCCTCCTAAGTGATTCTCAGCATCCTAGGCTACATTTAACTGCTCATTACGGTGGATGTGAGAGAGGGAGAGATGGATGGGAGGGGCCGTCACTTACTCCCTCGAGAGCCTTTGCGTGGAGCTCTCTGACAACCGCTGGCCCCTCTGAGGATAGCGTAAGGAGACCCACTTTAGCCTGTGCGTTTGCAGCTCTAGGGGGTGAAATTATCTCGGCGAACAGTAAGAGCCCCACGTTGCAATCATCAGCAATTAACCCACATTTAGCTACCATGAAATCATCCAATGTCAAAATGATGTTTGTCAGTTAGATGGGTTTCATGAGAATATTTTCTAAAAACATGGATAGAAGCACAGATGAGCAATTTAAATGTAATGCTACACTGCAAAAAATGGTTTTCTTGCTATTGAAAAATATAAAAAAAATTCTTACATGTATATAGATATACATACATAAGCAATGACTTAAGATATTAACCTCCTGTTTTCTGTTGGAGGAATAAAATCATCACAAATAAGCATGTTTGTGCGAAAAACAAGAAAATAAATCTGTCAGTTGGGCAAGAAAAATAAACTTATTTCAAAGGGAAAACATTATTTTTCTTACCCCACTGACAAATATTTTTTTTCCCTTGTTTTAATCATAAATTCACATCATTTTGATACATTTTTTTAGCCTGGATGCCAGCCCGAACCCTGCCCACAACATTTTTTGGTCGGGAAGTTGGGTCTGGACTCGATCCATTGAGGAGTAATTATGATCGGTTCAAATTGCCAGGGCGGGCTTTATACGATGATGGACAGATGATCTGCAGTTACGTAATCATCACGTTATCAAAGAGCGCTTGGGTTGAACTGGTTTCCCTCAGAGATGACTGGAGCTGGAGAATTGAGATAGATTCCGCTATTGCGTCTGTTGGAAAAGAAATTGACAGAGCGTTCATTTTAAAAGACGAACAGAGAACTGCAATCAAAGCATTTGTCGATCGGAAAGATGCGTTTGCCGTCCTTCATACGGGATTCGGCAAAAGTTTATTTTATCAGCTGGCTCCGATGGTCGCTAAGAAGATGGGACCCAATGAAAACCCTGTGGTCGTTGTGGTTTCTCCTTTGGTCGCACTCATGGAGGACCAAGTAAAAGAAGCAACACTCATTATTTTACTACTTCTTCCAGCGTGCGTGCATTTGAGTTCTGTTGACAACTTTGCTTGGCTCATAAAAAAAAAAAAAACACTTACTGCGTTGCTCTGAATGGTTGTAGGTCTATCCAATTGAGTGCAGAGTATTTTTTTTTCCTGGTTCGGTTAAGACACGCCTCATAATCAAAGCCCTGTGTAGCAGTATCAGACTCACATTCTGACTGGAATATGAGTATGACGAAGTCAGGCTAACATTTTTTAGTAAACAAGACTTGGGGCCAGATTTACTAACAGCTTGCGCCAGTGCAAACCCTATTTTGGCGTTAAAAAACGATTGTCAGGATTTACAAAAGAAACGCAGTGAAAAATTAGCGCTGAAAAGGCGTGGACACAGTTTTGCGGCTGACGTTATTGCATATGCATTCGTAGGAGTTTCTAGCCTGGGAAAACCCAGACAACTTCCGGCAAATTTAGATTTGTTCTGAAAGTTAGTCTGACAAAGAGCTCATTCAAGCCCATTTCCAATCAGCCGAAATCGCGGCACCAATCAGAAACGTTGGGGCGGGCTTTACATGATGACGACAGCGCTGGGATTTTGAAGCAGATTTTGTAGCCTACATTACAAAGATGGATGCCGCCGTCGAACATCACTCGTTCGGATCAGCTATCACGTCTGTTTTAAGCGACTTGAACGTTTCCTTTTAGTTAAAACCCGAGCAAAGAACAACACTCGGAGACGTTTTTCCCGCCGCTCTGCATACGTCATCTCCTTCATCGCTCTGATTGGTTTTAGGTCTATCCGCGACGTCCGTTGGTGACGCCCCTCTGGAAATGATTTGTCTATGACGCTTTGCCAGACCATAACTCAGTTACAACTGAGAATGGTCTGGTTTTAACCAGGCTAAGGAGTTTCCCTTTCAGATGCAAAATTTATGGGAGGAGAGTATTTTAATGAATCACGCAAGGTGATTGTTTACTGGTGTTACACGTCTTAAACCAGAAGGTACCTGCAGATTGCGTTGGTCATTATGGAAATGATCTGACTGTGTCTGTGTTCTTTAATCTTTAATTTGAGCGTTTTGGAATTGGAATTCCTTTTTTGGAATTGCGCTCTCACACTAATTTGCCCTGTTTAGTAAATTAGTAAAAAATGTTAATTTGCTTCTCAGGTAAATATATTTAGATTTAAGAATGATTAGATATTTGTAGTAGCGGAAAAAAATTATCTAATTTGTATTGACTTTGAGGTCAAATATGACCTCAGAAAAAGTTTGCCAAAATAATGCCTGCATAAAAAAATTATTTTAAAAAACGAGAAGGAAAATTATCATTTTTTTCCCACGCCTGTCAAAAGAAAAGCTTTGCCCATGATTTTCCCTTTTTCACCAGTGTTGATCAGTCCCTTTTGTCATTTTAATCAGCTTTGGCTGTATGCGTATTTACATTCAACACACTGATTTCTGCCAAGACCTTCATTACGCATTATCTTTTAATTTCATAAATATACATGTAAATGACCTCTAATCTACTGATGTATAAACAGAGCACACCAATAACAAGGACTAAGATGTCCAAGGAATTATGCAAATTCAAGGGGCCGGACCAGGGGGCTTGTTTGCCCTCAAAGCAGCCCACATTAAACAGCTCATCTGGCAGAATTAGGCGTTCCCAGCCAAAGTAGGTTTAATCCTTCATTAGTTTAGCTATGCATGAATAGGTACGCTATCACTGGTGCCAACAGCACTGACTGTACCGCAGACACTGAGTGACACTGAAAACTTTATTGGTTGATTTACATTTGGACGATAACGTCTGTTATTACACAAGGAAAATGTTCGTATCATCAAATGTGGCTCACTACAACGGCAGAGCTAATTTCCACTACCCAAGGTCAAGATTAAATATTATTGGGCATAAAGATGAATAAAAGCTTGGCCATTCTTCTTACAATAAAGGGCCATGTCAGAACAAATTCAGCTCTTTCTTTCGAAAGGAGACATTTTGAGATGAGCTAATCGTAAAAGTAATGAGAAAAGTAAAAGTCTATAAAGGTCTAAGGGTCATTGGAGTCATTAGAAGAGCTGTATTATACGGCATGGTGTTGAATTCACAAGCAGCTTTTTACAAATATCTCAAGTGGGACATAGCGTGCACATCTGTGCTCTTAAAAAACAGGTTACAATAGGGCCAAAATTAGGGTTACACTTTATTTTAAGGTGACATAGTTACATTGTACTTACTCAAATAGGTACTGAAATATATTAATTAACTAGGCCTATATGTACTTACAATAGAATCACGGTTAGGGTTAGTTACTTGTAATTCTGCACAATTTGATCATTCTTTTTTTTTCTTCCTGGTACAGAATTAAAGGTGCAGTGTGTAACATTTTTGAGTATTTATTAACAGAAATGCAATATGACATCCATAACTATGTGTTCAGTGGTGTATAAAGAACTTACTTGATAAACCGTAATGTTTTTATTACCTTAGAATGAGGCATTTATATCTACATAGGCGCGGGAATCCCCTTCTATGAAGGTCGCCATATTGTGACGTCGTGTTTCTACAGTAGCCGAACGCGAACAAACAACGCTACAGAGCGCGTTTCGTCACTACCTTGAAAGAGAAGGCACAGGAAGCTAGAAGAAGCTAGTCATAAACACCGTGAGTAGTGACTTTTCCCTTGTCAGTGGTGTAAATATGTAGTTGGATTGTTTCATGTAACTTAATTCTTCTCCCTCGCTGTGTTATGGCTTTGCTATGTGGGGATAAATGTGCTGGTTAAGTTCGTGAGAGAGCTGATTAGTTGGCTACTCTTGCCATTGACCGTAAAACAGTTACAGGAATCACCAACCCGTCGATCTTGGAAGCATTTTAAGTCGATCGAGTTTCCAAAATCAGAGTTAAAAACCTATTTTGTGTGTAGTAAGTGTGTCTAGGGGATGCGGAGGCGCGCGCGCTGTTACAATCACGTCATTTTTGCCGCACGCACCTTTGGGCTCATGCGGACGCGTCGAGTTTAAACAAGGCTTTACGCCTTAACCAGCTCAGCCACAGTAACAGCTCATATTTAGCCAGCTAAACTTTTACTACCCTGTTAGAAAAAGTATATAGTTGCATAGTTT
Source organism: Rhinichthys klamathensis goyatoka (assembly GCF_029890125.1). Classification (NCBI taxonomy): domain Eukaryota; kingdom Metazoa; phylum Chordata; class Actinopteri; order Cypriniformes; family Leuciscidae; genus Rhinichthys; species Rhinichthys klamathensis. The sequence goes on from NW_026606931.1 coordinate 289,790, forward strand.
CATGTGGTTCTTCTCCCTCGCTGTATTATGGGTTTGCTATGTGGGGAGAATGTGCTGGTTACGTTCGTGAGACAATCAGCTGATTACTATTATTATATTATGTATTAAGACCCTTGATCCTCACCTGAAACTTTATCCATGATGTGGTTTATAATGGACTGTGGTACAGAAACTTGGTTTACGCTGGCTATTCTCTGCTGTCTCAGACTACGATATTTGTCCCGTTTTAGCCACCGTAGCTTCTTCGAAAGGGAGGGGTGAGCGGTGGGCTGAGCCCTTAGTGTAAACTCGCAACCGAACCGCTAGATGTCGCTAAAAATCACACACTGGACCTTTAATACTTTAATTCGGCAAAGATGGAGCAAAAATGCCAGTAAATACATTATAACAAAAGATTTCTATTACAATTAAATAATGCTGTTCTTTTGGTTCATTAAAGAATCCTGAAAAAAATGTTTTAAATATTAAGCATCACAAATGGATTTCAACGTTGTTAATAATAAGAATTGTTTCTTGAGCAGCAAATCAGCATATTAGAATGATGTCTGGAGTGGAGTAATGATGCTGGGAAATCACAGGAATAAATTTCATTTTAAAATATGTTAAAATAGAAAAAAATATATTTTGAATCGTAATATTTCACGTTTTACTTAAAAAAAAAAAAAAAAAAACATTTTACCCGTCCACCTTTGAACTTTATATCAACAAATTTAAATTCAGTTACCATTTACCTTTATGTTGTACAAAATAAAATTATGACTTTATGGAGAATTGTAAGGTGTAGATTTTGAACTTTATTCATGGTTTTTCAAGGAAGAAATGACAACAAGTAGCTTGTCCGTGTTGACAGATGAATTTGAGGCAAAAATACTGAAGAGGTCGATTGGACACAATCAAAATATATGAGTATGTTTTGCTCGTCTTAAAAGCCTATTTATTTTGCAGTTCTAACAATTATGTTATTACTTACATTTTATTATTTGCATTAGCAAAGTACTAGTCTTTTAGACAACTCAAAACACTGACCTGAAGAACCAATAAGGTAACACTTACGCCCATATACATTGTACAATTTTAGGCTGTCCCAGATTAAAGAAGACCAATCGTGGCGATTTCTATGGTCATCGTACAGTCTACATACATGTTGTACCCAAGTTTATTAGATCATCCATGTCGTACAGTGTAATTTGTAATGATCTTGTAAGATTGCTGAAATCGCAGTCTGTAGCAGGCCTTAGACTATACACTACTATCACTACACAGTGAAAATGGTTCTTGATAAGAACAGGTGCTGCAAATAACCTGTATTTATAAGACTTTAGGTGCAAAATGTAGGTTAACACTCAATGAACATCAATTATACACACTGAAAAGCTATTAAACGCCTTCATCCATGAGGACAGACAATGTTGTTTGCTAGACTACACCTTTCCAAGGAAAAATCAGCCTTTTTCTTTGGTTCGGGTTTTGTTTTTAAAACACTACTCTAGCTGCAGAAAAAAAAGAGGAGAACAAAACCGGCATTCTAATGGAGTAGAAAAAACAAAATGTGTGGCAGACAGACAAAGGAGAGGTCAGACAGAGATGTCCAACTGAATGCAGAATACATGTTACCCAGAAAGTACAAAGACACCAAACAAGGAAACGCAACAGGATGCTGAAGGGAAAGAAAGAAAATCTCTATAATCACCAAAACAAACAGATGCTCCTTGACATGTGCGGTAATAAACGAAACAAAATGGCGACTTCACCATGTACATTTACTGATATGTGTCTGTTGCTGTAAAATAGAGGGGGTTAGGAACATTAAGTTAATATGCAGTATGTTGAGCATGGACTGTTAGGGTCTTCCAGCAGGAGAACAGAACCTCAGCACAGCAGGCTGTTATGGCTGCGAATCCATTTCTTCTTTCCTGATTAACACAGGTGTTTAGAGCACATAACAGGTGGCAGCGTTTATGAACATGAGAGACAATCAAGCCTGGGAGGATAAAACCAAATGGCTGTTCATGCTCTACAACATTGAACTCAACAGACTACATGAAGTGTGCATAGATCGCATGCATGCTTGAGCCAGCCTGGCTCTTTCAGGACCCAATTTGTGCGTTCTTGTTTGGGAAACGTTTCCATTGGGGGAAAGTCAATAGAATAATCAAGCTCTGAGTAATGTTTCCCAACTCCCCCGAGAAGGGATTACTTGGAGAAGTTGTCTCATCAAGGGACTACTACTACTGTATGTTCACAGACTTGGCAATTTATATCCAACCTTACTAGTCATTTGGTGCAGGCTGGTGTTTGCTGAGAATTTAAAAAATGCAACAGTTTGTTTCCGGGAGAAAATAGCATCACAGTCCAGCTTAAGTAAGTTCAGTGATGTTTCATTTGTTGTAAAAAAGTTATTAATTTAGTTAATGTATATAAATAGCCGCTCTGGAGAAAACCGTGATGTCATCGTCCACCTCAGTTCAGTTCAGTATAATGGTGTCAATGCAGGCAGATCAATATTATTGTTGAATATTAAATTAAATGTTAAATTTAATGTCCCCAACTAAGCAAGCCAAAAGCCACTGACAACAAAGGTGAAAAAAAAGAGGGAAAAGGCGACAGTGGCAAGGAACCAAAACTCCATCAGGTGACAGAATGGAGAAAAAAAAACCTTTGGAGAAACCAGACTCAGTCGGGGGCCAGTTCTCCTCTGGCCAATGAACGAACAGCGTATGATTATGATTCAGGCAACATTATAGGTCAGAAGTCAGATTGGATTGTAACAATCAGAATATTATCCAGTTCCATCTGGTTGAAGATTGGAGTTATCACACCGGTATGGATACGGGTTTGTTGAGGATCAGTGCCGATGGCTGTCGTGTCGATGAGGCCTTCACAGGGGAGAGTATATATATATATATGTTGAATAGAGATAATATATGTTGATGAGTAAGTTTTATGCAAGGTTAAATGTGTGAACAAGTGCCCAATTTTAGCTCCAAGCGTCTATTTGGGGGCGGGACGCTGTAGATTCTAGAGAGCATTTGATTGGACAGATAATCTGATGAGAAGTTGAAGTGCAGCATGATGTCATCAAAATTATTGATCCATATTAGTGGAAATGAGAGACTAAGTTTTTTCTTTTTTCTTAAATTTTCTGAAAGTACATTTTTATATCTTCTAAATGCGAATGTTGTAATTGTTTTGGAGCACACCAGCTTATAGATAACAGTAAGACTAACATATTCATACTAAAAGCCAAAAAACTTCAATTTTGACTTCATTGGGACTTTAAAAATGTTAGCATTAAAAGAAATGACATACCATCTACACTAAACCTAACCTATAACAAAAGCAAATGTAATTTGCTGAAGCAACCATGCCATTTAACTTTCTACACAAGTCTTTAAGCACTTTTATTCCAACTTGTGTTTCACTGGACTCTTACCTGAGCGCTGTACCAAGTGAGCTACTGTACATCAGAAAGCCATACATATAGAGCTGGTTACATGATGCAAACATCAAAATCAATTCGTTTACAATTCATGCACTATGGTAAAAGGTACGTTTTTGGAGGTTTGCCAAAAAGATTAGGTAGTCGAGACGTGGTTTTCCATTGATCAATCAGTGTTATATCCAAAATAAGCTCAATGAAAAGCATAGCATAGCAAATGGCTCGTGTCACGCTGGGGTGTTGTGGGTGGTTGTCAATATTGCTAAGGTGTTCTGAATGTTTGTTAATGTAATACTATACATTTTCTAGGTTGGGTGTGTCGCCAGGTGGTTGCTAGGGGGTTCTGGGTGGTTGCTTACTGGCCCAAATCAAAACAGCCCACCTCCAAGTTTATATGACATTCTGGTCTCTAAATACACTCACCTAAAGGATTATTAGGAACACCTGTTCAATTTCTCATTAATGCAATTATCTAATCAACCAATCACATCACATGGCAGTTGCTTCAATGCATTTAGGGGTGTGGTCCTGGTCAAGACAATCTCCTGAACTCCAAACTGAATGTCAATATGGGAAAGAAAGGTGATTTAAGCAATTTTGAGCGTGGCATGGTTGTTGGTGCCAGACGGGCCGGTCTGAGTATTTCACAATCTGCTCAGTTACTGGGATTTTCCCGCACAACCATTTCTAGGGTTTACAAAGAATGGTGTGAAAAGGGAAAAACATCCAGCATGCGGCAGTCCTGTGGGCGAAAATGCCTTGTTGATGCTAGAGGTCAGAGGAGAATGGGCCGACTGATTCAAGCTGATAGAAGAGCAACTTTGACTGAAATAACCACTTGTTACAACCGAGGTATGCAGCAAAGCATTTGTGAAGCCACAACACGCACAACCTTGAGGCGGATGGGCTACAACAGCAGAAGACCCCACCGGGTACCGCTCATCTCCACTACAAATAGGAAAAAGAGGCTACAATTTGCAAGAGCTCACCAAAATTGGACAGTTGAAGACTGGAAAAATGTTGCCTGGTCTGATGAGTCTCGATTTCTGTTGAGACATTCAGATGGTAGAGTCAGAATTTGGCGTAAACAGAATGAAAACATGGATCCATCATGCCTTGTTACCACTGTGCAGGCTGGTGGTGGTGGTGTAAAGTTGTGGGGGATGTTTTCTTGGCACACTTTAGGCTCCTTATGGCGCTTTTCCACTGCTGGTACGGCTCGGTACGGCTCAGTACGGTTCGGCTCGGCGCGACACAGTTCGGCTCGCTTCGCTTTTCCACTGCTTGGTACGACTCGGCTCGGCACGGCACGGCTCGGCTCGCTTTAGCTCGGTTTGCTTTTCCACTGCAGTTAGTACCGCTTCAAAGTGGGTGGGATTATAGTCGGACCGTTATAGTTTATCCGCTCCTCGGCAACCAACGAGACGAACGTCTGCACTTCGTCCACTGACCACGATTCAGCCATTTCTTTTTTAATGGAAGTTTTCTTTTTTCTTCAAGCAAGTCAAGCAAGTAGTTTTAAAACAGGTGCTACAGCGGTGGCTGTTGTCTACTGGCTATTTAAATCTAGTGGGTTTAGTGTCTCGTGTCGCAAATACAATGACGCTGATAGTGACGATTCTGTCTGTCTGACCAATCAGTGATCTGTAGTGTTTTCACGTCACATTTTAGTATCGGTACGGTACGCTTGGAACCTCAACAGACCAGGTACTATTTAAAGCGAGCCGAAGCGAGCCGTACCGTACCATGCAGTGGAAATGCGCCATAAGTGAGCTGTACCGAACCGAGCCGTACTGTACCATGCAGTGGAAAAGCGCCAAAGCGTGCCGTACCGAACCGAACCGTTCCATGCAGTGGAAAAGCGCCATTAGTGCCAATTGGGCATCGTTTAAATGCCACGGCCTACCTGAGCATTGTTTCTGACCATGTCCATCCCTTTATGGCCACCATGTACCCATCCTCTGATGGCTACTTCCAGCAGGATAATGCACCATGTCACAAAGCTCGAATCATTTCAAATTGGTTTCTTGAACATGACAATGAGTTCACTGTACTAAAATGGCCCCCACAGTCACCAGATCTCAACCCAATAGAGCATCTTCGGGATGTGGTGGAACGGGAGCTTTGTGCCCTGGATGTGCATCCCACAAATCTCCATCAACTGCAAGATGCTTTAGGTGAGTGTATATTACATATGTAGCACATATAAGATGCAATAAAGCTCAATTTCATCTTAACTAATGCACCATTTGGAACAAAATTAGGAATTGCCTTTTAAGTTTGAGTTCAAATTGAATTGAAGCGTTGAAAGATGCAATCTGCCCCCCAGCTGTTTTTCTGGCTTCTAAATATGGCCAAGGGTTCTTACTTAAATGAAAAAACAAGTGACAAAATATTCCATAGACTTGCGTTAGATTCCTATTTAGTTATCTGACACTAAAACACATAACTCGGGGGAACCAAGAAAACCGAGAAGCAGAAAAACAGCAGCGAGGCATCGATGTTGCCACCTTTCATGGCTAGTGTTTTTGGCCATGTAAACTCATTCTAATTCGTTCTGTATGTATATATAGCACCTGTTCGGTTGGCATTCTTGAAACACAGAGGAAGGGGAATAACAGCAGGAGTTTGTCTACACTGACAGTGAAAAGACTGAGGAGATTAAGGGTTGACGTGTGGGAGGAAGCTCTTCTTGTGCTGGCTGGGGCCACTTCAGGTACCGCTAATGAACTCTGCCAACCACATTCGGCAGCAGTAACTTAAGGGCTTTTAGTTTCCAAGGTGAACGCGTAGGCATGCAAGTCTGCCATCACATGCAAAGACCTTCCAACTTTCTCAAGTGTTTCATTATGACATGGAGCCGTGACAGAGTTTGAGACTCTTCAAGAGACGGTTTTCAAAAACAGTCCCCGTTACATTAAACAAGACAGTTCTGACTGAGGGCTTCGTGATTACATGTAGCACATATAAGATGAAATAAAGCTCAATTTCATCTTAACTAATGCAACATTTGGAACAAAATTAGGAATTGCCTTTTAAGTTTGAGTTCAAATCGAATTGAAAGCATTGAAGGATGCAATCTGCCCTTCAGCTGTTTTTGTGGTTGTCAAGTCATTTAACAATTCCTTAGCATCTTAGAGAACATGTAAACCGAGGGAAACTATATGATATGATTTACATATCCCAGCAGTTGAGTCTACATTGTGAGCAGGTGTTCTACTGCACATAAACATGCATGAATTGATGTGGAAAAAAGAAAAATGGCAGAGGAAGCATTTTCTTTTTTCTTTTCTTTTTTTCCCCTCCTTTTCATAAAGCACAGCCATTATGGCGTGTTGTAGCTCCATAAGGAATGGAGGATGGTTGGCTGGTGCTATTATGAATACAGTCATGCCCAACTCATGCACCTTAAAACAGTTTGTCTACAGATTAATCACATACAGGTACATTTCTACATTTCAATGCTTTTAATAATGTGGTAATGTTGTGTGGAAACCGTCTTCCTCTCTGTCAGTGTTATTATTGCATTTTTTCTTCTTGTTGGTACCTGTGAAAAGTAGCGCCTGCAGGCATGAGATGTTGTAAACCTTGAATATGATGCTGGTTTTCACACTGGGTTTTATGACACTGTGGTGCGTACCTCTGGGTGTAGTCTTGCGAGTGTGTGCTAGACTCAAAGTGTCTTTGTGGATGCGTGTCATGTGTTTGTGTGTATGTTGGCAGGAGTTGTGTCTCGCTTCTCAACTTTTTCAGAGACAGCAATCCTGTTAAGAGTCCCAGTGCCACATAACTACAGTTTCAGAATGATGGCTTGCTGTGAAACATAGCTATGCAAAATCATTGACCACAATGGTGGACCCAGCTGAGTTCTCCTCTCTGTTACTTTTGGTGCGTGAAAGACCTAATGTGTAGAACCTCAAATAAACAGACTAAACTAAACTCAACTAAACTAAAATAAGAGCTTATGTCTGCAAGCTGAAATAAACTGACCAAAATAAACTAAAGTAAATACAAGCGCTAATGTGCAACCTGAAATAAACGGACCAAAACAAAATAAAATATAGACACAAGTAAGAGCTAATGTGTGCAATCTGAAATAAATAGACCAAATAAAATAAAATAAATACAAAAGCTAATGTGTGCAACCTGAAATAAACAGACTAAAATAGAATAAATACAAATAAGAGCTGATGTGTGCAACCTGAATTAAATAGACCAAAATAAATAAAAGTAAGAGCTAAAGTGTGCAATCTGACATAAGCAGATCAAAATAAAATAAGTAATAGCTAATGTGCGCTAATGTTAACAAATGAGACATTACTGTAAAGTGTTAACATAAAATCAAATAAAAAATACACTAAAAGTAAGAGATAATGTGTGCAACCTAAAATAAACAGACTTAAATAAAATAAAATGTTGACAATATTTTGACATGATAAACAACTCAAGTGTGTTGGTGAGTGGAAAGATTATGTGTCATTAAAGTCAGCATGAAATGCCATTTACAACCCATTTCGCTAGTAAAACAATATATTTTTTTAAATTCTTGCTTTTTGTCATTAGGTATAGGAAGATTTTCTAAAATCCTTTGCTTAACTTCATTTTGTGCCTATTATGCAGTTCGGTTTAATCGTTGAATGCACACCACATTTCTATTCTGTTCTCTCTCTCTCTCTCTCTCTCTCTCTCTCTCTCTATATATATATATATATATATATATATATATCAGCACCTGCACATTCAGGGTATCTCTTTTAAAAGCAAGCGTTGTGCCTCAGAAGAGACACGTTTTGGTCATAAGAAAGAATGATTTTTGATGCCCATGTTGTCTTGATAAGCTGATAAGTTTTTTTGATCAGGCTTAAATATTTGTGATTGTCCAATTTTGCCAGCAAAACTCTGCATTTCCAAAAGTTTAATAGTCAGTTAATGACAATAGAAGCAGCTGCGATGACAGAATTTGTGATCAGTAGATTAAAGGATACATTGGAAGCTTATGCTTCAATGCGTGATTGACTCATAAGCTTATGTGAAATGTGATTTTTTACAAAAGCAAGTGAAGTCACATCAAGGCAACCATTTTAAACAGGTGCTTTAGCTGAAAACCTGGATTAATTTATTAAGAATACAGCTGTTGTACAAAACAATAATGAATTAAGCACAACAATGCACATACACTTTAATTGATCCTTTTTGTTTGGGCTTCCGTTGCAAAGATGCAGTTTTCAAGCTGCTCCATGTTGTTTCTTGTTTATGGTTTTTAAGAAAGCCACTAGGGCTGTCAACTTTAGTCGTTTAGTCGACTAATCGGTCGATGCCGTCTTGGTCGACAGACGTTCTTATTGGTCGACCAGTCGCATTTTTTTTCTTTTCTTTTTTTACCAATAGAAAGAATTTTTCAATGATTTACTCCTTGATATTTATTCCTTTATAAGCAGTTATATATTACTGTATTCTAAATATAATTAGCCTATGGTTTATCCCCAACTTTAAATGCTTTAATTTAGGCTATTTTGTAACAGCGCCACAGTTTAGCGCACACACATAGAACAGTCGGTTCGCACCTGTGGGTGGCTGCGCTGCTGCTTCGTGCTCAGTAAGGGATATAGGTAGTTTAGCTGTATTCATTCAGTTAGAACGCTACTTGTTTCGGTTTTTATGTTTTTATACACTATATGTTTTTATCTCGATGCGGCGTGGACGCACTTGGAAAAAAAAGAGCGCGTCGCACCGCGACCGCGTTGCTTCCATCATGAGCGGGCACACCGCGCGCCTACATTTGAAATCGAACTTGAGCGCGCAAAAGACGTGAGCAGTCCCGGCTTTATCATGCTGACTTAATAGATTGTGTTTTCTTGATATGTTTTTGTTTTTATTTGTACACTTGACGCATTTGAAAATAGCCTAAATAATGTAACAAAACGAAAATAAACCTATATGCGGTCCTACAATACAGCCTATTATTATTAGGAATGTTTTTTAGGCTCTTTGGTTTTTTGTGTGTGTTTGTTTTAAAACTCCTAGATTGGCTGGACAAAAGTTAACCCATAGCTTTGAAAGTAAAGAAGAATATAGGCCTACAGCCTGTATAAACGAGAGCTTTTGTTAGGATTTTTCATTGTGGCAGATAGCAGTTATATTTTTTGTAGCGTGTGGTCAGGTGCGCGATTGTGACTGTTACTTATAGACCTAGGAGGACAGAGCTCCTCACTTTTTGCAGTTTTTCAAAGAATTGTATTATTATTATAGTTTTATGTATTTTTGATGTTTTTTCGTTGTTGTTTTATAAATGCTCTATGACAATTGTAAAAAATTGTTCAATCAAAACATCGCGTTTTTTTTTTTTTTTTTTTTTTTTTTGTCGACTAATCGTTGCGCAGGACAAGACTTTGGTCGACTAAGGATTTCTTTGGTTGACTACAGCCCTAAAAGCCACATCAATTTTAAACGGGTATATTTCTGACAATCGTTAAGAATGCAGCTGTTGTGAACAAAACAACAACAAACACTTAAGCACAAAAATTAACATGAACTTTGACTTTTTGTTTTGGCTTCTGTTGCAAAGATGCTGTTTTCAAGCTGCATGTTGTTGATAACAGATAAATATGACATTTGTTATGGGTTTATGTGAGGATTGTTTGAAGTTCACTTAAATTTAAAGATGTTATATTTTTTGGGAAGCCTAATAAATGTATAAATAAATATAGCTTTCAATTACACTGTAATGTTGAATAGCTATACTTGATGGTTAAAATGACCTTCATTCATAAAAAGATGCTATTAAACAAGTATTTGAAAAATACCGTCTTTATGTTGGTTCGACATTCATTTGGAAATTAACTGTGAAATTAATACATTTGTAAATATATATGAATATGAGTTATTTTCACATTCTCTATTAAAAAAAAAAACCTTCAAAATGAAGAATGATTTGTTGGAATCGGACAAAAAAAAATGATCGAGCTACACCTGTCTTAAGTCGATAAAGTCAATTTTGAGAAAAATCGAGTTCAAGTTTTCTGAAGGTTCCAAAACAAAATCAGCAAGCAAAAATACCTTAAAACCCCTGGTAATACCACCAAATTTGGCACACACCAAATACATACTGTACCGCACGGATCTAATATAATGTTACCCATCAGATGTCTTTCCCCAAGAGTAAACCAAACATCCACTTGAGACATAACAGATAATGTTTGCGTGAATCCTCGCCAAGACTGATATTTTGAAATACTGTAATACTGTGTATATGTTTAAATTAACGGTGTGTAATCTGTAGATATTAGCGAGTAAGATCGTTTTGTTTTGAGAAATGCTGGGTTTTACAACGATGCCAAAGTTGTTCTGAGGGAAGCGCCAATTGTCGAGAAGCGAGCAGAGAAAAACTGTATTTTTAATGGACAAAAGAAAGATTCTCCTCTCAGAAAACGTACAAATGAAGATACTTTTAGATGTTAAATTGCTATTTGGAGAATTGATTGATAGACGGAGGCTTTAATGAACACATTTTTTTGTGAAAACCTCACATTTTTCACTCGTTTATCCTGTAGCTCGTGCGCATTCCGACTCATTTTGCCAGCACGGGTCACGTATTTACTACACCCATAAGATTGTGTGAAAATATCCCTGACAAACTACAACAATGCTTAACTTTTTGCAACTTTTTCCATGTAGAACGGATGAGTTGCCATTGTTTCCAACGCAACCAATCAGACAGTTGTTGCACACATAGCTGAGGATTTCCCTTAAAAATGATCTACAAATGAAGTGCATCAGAACACACTCTTTACGACTTATTAGAAACAAATGGCTCCTCTTTGTACAAACTATAGCTACAACACTTCCTAATGATAAATGCGGCACTAACTTACAACCAAATAAACAAAACAAAAGGTTAAGAAAAAAGAAAAAGAAATGCACCACCCCAAAGTGAAAGAGGGGATGTTTTACCAGCAGATACAAACCAAGCTCATGATATGGAACAAGACGTCATGACTGCACACCCTTTATGGCGCGGCGATATGTTGTGCTACCTTAATTGATGCCAAGCAATGCAGATGGCATGCTTTTACTTTATTCATATGCAAAGAGGATCCTTTCTTATCACAACCTTCAACTGCACTGACAGAGTACTAATTCTTAGCTGAGCATAAATTCAGTTGCATGGCAACCTGCAATTATGTCTGCCAACCGGAAAAATAGCAAACGTATCTCAAATTTCAGTTTTCTATTAAAATCATACACTAAGAGAATGCATGCAAGAAGTGACCTAACCTCAGCTCAACACTCCGGTTCTGATTCCCAAATTCTTTCTTGTGTAATTAAGGCAATTCCACATTGGACATCAATGCACAGCCAGACAAAGAGATTAGGATGCATATGCACATGGATGAGGGCCAACGGAGTCTTTTGCTGTCGGGTGGCACAGGTCAGTAATGGTGCAAGAGCCTCTTTATGATCCTGGCGAACGGCCCGGTGAGGTTCAAACTGGTGATGTCCAGATGAGTGAGCTGCCATCCACTCTTCATAATAATGGAAACTACATCACAAAAGTGGTTTATGCATGAAAGTACAATGGTATTAACATGTGTTTTCGAACATGGTGCTATGGTAACACAGTGTTATATTTAGTACATTGGTCTAATTAGCATGGCATACTCATTTTCATTTGGTAATCAATTAGTACTATAAGGGGCAACCGGGGCTAGTTGTCACACTGAGCTGTTTGAGTCAAAGACCAATTACACAAATTATGTGGAAAGGTATTTTTCCACAAATATCCAGTTGGGGCTAGTAATTTTAAATGTTATAAATGCATGTGGTTTATTAATTTATTTCACACTACCAGTGAATCGTATGTAATAATTAATTAATTTTTGATAGAAGTCTCTTATGATGATGATATTGCCTTTATTTGTCTCACAAGTGAGAAATTATGCTCACCAATGCTGCATTAATTTAATCAAAAATACAGTAAAACAGTAATATTGTGAAATAACATTACAATTTAAAATAACGGTTTTCTATTATATATCTATTAAAATGCAAAAATCAATTAATACTTGTATTCAGCAAGGATGCACTCAATCAAAAGTGACAGTTAAGTCATTTATAATGTTACAGAATATTTCTATTTTAAATAAATGCTGTTATTTGTGAACTTTCTGTTCAGCAAAGGATCTTGAAAAAAAACTGCATTGCTGTTTACTCAAAATATAAAGCAAAAAATACGGTTTTCAACATTGATAATAATAATAACCATTATTAATAATTGAGAATAAATGAGCCCTGAAGGAAACAGTGGAACTAAAGTACTTACATTTTATAATGTATCAAAATAGAAAACATTTTAGTAAAAATAAAAAATAAAAAAAAAAATACTATTTTTACCATATTTTTTTTAGCAATAAATGCAGCCTTGGTGAGAAACTTCATTCAAAAACATTTTAAATAGAATTTCTAGTAATTTGGTTATTATTCCAAACTTTTGACGGGTATATGATTATTTTGTAACGGGTAACGGGTATATGATTATTTTAGTTGGATATTAAATTGTTCTTAAAAACAATAGGTTATTTATCATATATAGGTTCCATTGTAACAACACGGTCCTAAATAAGAAAGTCAAAATGTGCTTTGCGAAGACCTTTTTGTCCCTGAGTGATTATGGTATTATCTTCAGATACCATCACCAATACCATGTTAGCAGATTTTTCTGCATAAGAAATATGTCGAAAGGCATTTGCCGGGTCTTTATTCATTTCCCTTTTTAAACATCAGGTTTTTCTAGGCTTTATGAATTTATGGTTTAGTCCTAAACACTCGCAAAATCCATTACCAATATCTGCATTAAAGCTTAAAGCTGTTTAAGCAAACATATATCCCTCCGCAGCATATCAAACATCTATTCTCTCTTAATGATCCACTACTCATCTCCATTTTTTTTTTCTGTGGGCTTTTGTGAACGTCGACCTATTTTATTTTAATACTTCATGCTCAGCATATGGTACTCATATCACTCATATTAGACTCAACTTTAATTCTCAGAACATGTATTCTCTAAACAGGGTCTTATTGTTGGGAATCCACTGACAAGAAGATTGTTGTTACTGAGTATTACAATAAAGCCTGGATACAAATAACAGATTAAAAATATGGATAACACTTTATAGAGAGATTTCATTTCTTAACATTAATGTATTATTAACTAACATGAACTAAATGGGATCAAGACATTTGTTCATCTTTGTAAACATTAGTTAATAAAAAATACAGTTGTTCATTGTTTGTTCATGTTAGTTCACAGCGCATTAACTAATGTTAACAAATACAACTTTTGATTTTAATAATGTATTAGTGAATGTTGGAACTAACATTAACTAAGATTAATAAATTCTGTAGAAGTGCAGTAAATCTTTACTTAATGTTATAGTTAACTAATGTTATAACTAACCTTATTGTAAAGTGTCCACAAAATATGAAAATGTGCAAAATTTGAACAAATATGTTTAAATAAATTGTTGGAATGACAAGTGGGGGATTTAATGAACACACCAAAAAAAACGTTTTAGAGGTGAAATACCGCTTTAAGTTAATATAAGCATCAGAGGATGATAAGCATTAGCAGATTTGCTAATTAATTCTTGGTATTCTAATTATGCATATTTGTGATGGATCTTTTCTTTTTTTCTTCTTTAAACTGTTATTTTAGTTTGGGATGGTTTTATGTAGGCCTACCAAATGTATAACACACACACAAACATGTTAACACTTTAAAATAAGGTTTTATTTTTGTTAACATTAGTGTTAACATCATTATTTAACATAGACTAAGAATGAACAATGCTTCTACAGCAATTTTGATATTTACTAATATATATATACATATTTTTTCCCCCCCCAAATTAAGGGTACAACAACAATGTAGAAAAAACGGAAAAGATTTTCCTTTGCATTTTTCACACACGGATCCAGGAAACTGGCTAAAAACGCTGTATTCTGCTGCCAGGCCAGTAGTTGGCGCTGTCACTTTAAAGAAACACTACGCTCCTATAGACTGAACACGTAATACGCATGAGCATGACGTCACCGTTTTCACAAATTCGCATGATGGAGATGATACCGGTATCGCTTTAAAAAACCCAAAAGTTTGCGTTTTCAGGCCCTCAAAACAAATAAAATAACTTTACATATTTAGTTGAAAACGGTGTTGTGTAAACGGCCCCTAATGGTGCGTTCACACCGGACGCGAATAGCGCGTCAGGCGCGAGTGATTTCAATGTTAAGTCAATGCAAAGACGCGTTACGCGCGTAAAAAAATCCTGCGGCCTCATTCGCGCGTCAAGTTCGCGCGAATGGCGCAAATTGAGCGTCTGGCGCGTTAAGCGCGTTACGCGCGAATGATTTAGTTAGTGCTATTTGTGCATTCACGCGTTTGACGCGAATTCGCGTCTGCCGCCCGAGTTGAAAAATCTGAACTTCTGCGTCAATTCGCGCCGCGTTAACCAATCAGGAGCCTAGCTGCTTGCTGCTGTCACGTGGTGAAGTATCTGGATGCTTCAATAAATTATTTTTTTATATATGACTGTGGTTCTAATGCACAACAAAGCAAATATTTTATCACATAAAACTTGATTTCAATATATGAGACATATTCATTTTGTATTGAATGCTATTTATTCCATATCTAGATTATATGAAATATTATTATAATGTAAAGACAACCAACATATAAGTTCGTGTCTGGACAGTGATGTGTGAGAGAGAGAAAAAAATCACAGGACAGATTAATCACTTTTGGAGGCTGGCTTTGTTTATTATCAAAACAAAAATAAATGACAGATTAGGTGGATGCGGGCGAGGGTGAACCTCGCGCCGGGCTGTAGAGCACGGGCTCGACAGGCATAGACCACTCGAGGCCGAGGGCTTATACGGCCTACGCTGTCCTCGTCAGCGTCCTCACCATTAGGTCCACCAAACCTAGCTCCTGGAGCAAATTGTGAAACTCCTGAAACCCTCCGGAGGTTCTGGTGGACCCGAGTACAGCGACGATGTCCCCTACGCAGCTGTTTCTGCTCTCCAGAGCATACGAGCGGTGACTCTCTCGAATAATGCTAATGCTAATGCTCGATAAACATCTAAAAAGATGGCCGCCAACGGGTTTCGAAACTTTCGCCTCCAGATTTTGCCTCTGACGCGCGTAAATTTCGCTTCAAACTTTTGTTGTTACGCGCGTCAATTTCGCCATTGACACGCAAATTAACACAAAGTGGTCAAGCGTCAAACTAGACGCGGTAGACGCGAATTTGACGCGCTATTCGCGTCCGGTGTGAACGCACAGTAAAAGGTGTATTTGCTTACAATAGTTAATACAAGGTGGACTAACATTAACAATTGTGTTAGTGACCTGAACAAAGATTTATAAATTTTGTAAAAAATATTTCTCACTGTTAGTTCATGTCAGTTAATACAATAACTAAAGTTAGCAAATGAGCCAAACAACTTTTGTCCCACTATTAGTACACCGCTGTTAGATGGACTACATTAGGGTAGTAAAAGTAGATGTAACCATCTTGAGATCCATCACACAAAATACAACACAATAAAACATAAAAAAAAATATTAAAATGATAAAAAGAGAAAAACAATCTTTACTGCCCTCTTGAACTCCATCACACAAAACATAATAAACCAAGATTCATGCCCTATGATTCTTTCATGCTAGCGCTGCTGTCGAGACATAAAGAGGCTTACAGCTTTATAACATAAGCTTCATATTACAGTATGTAGACAGCAACAGATGCCACAACTTCTTAATGATATTTAGTCTGCAGGCCGCATTCAATATAATCTTGAGATTTTGTATTTGGGCCATTTAAACTTAATATAGCTTGGCATGCCTTATGTTAGAAAGATCCATCACTATAGCTTATGCCTCTCAGTTTCAAATCGCATTAGATTCGTTTTTCATAAAGCATCAATATTTGTTTTGAAAGCAAAGTGTTGTAAAGTGTAAAACTTACAGTAGCAAAGCATTTTATCAGCAGAAGTGAAAATATTGTAAAAGCTAATCTCTTGACACATTCCACAATTTGATTTATTTAATATTCTTTAAAGCGTTGGAGGCAAAAATCTATGAAAGCCTATTTTCGCCACATAAGTGGGAAACATAATCTTAAATCACATATATATATGTGATAAAAAAAAATCATACAAATTTAAAAGTCATAAAAAATAGTACCTCTCATGATTTTGACATTTTAACAACTAACAATGAGCAATACATTTGTTACAGTATTTATTAATCTTTGTTAATGTTAGTTAATAAACATACAGTTGTTCATTGTTTGTTCATGTTAGTTCATAGAACTTATGTTAACAAATACATCCTTTGATTTTAATAATGTATTAGTAAATGTTGAAATATATATAAACTAAGACTAATAAATGCTGTAGAAGTGCAATTCATTTTTAGTTTATGTTAACTAAGGTAGTTAACTAATGAAACTTATTGCAAAGTGTTATCATAAAGTATATACCATTTTAGTCGGAGACCATATTTATACAATTAACATCATAATAAAATCATATCATAGTAAAAAAAAGACAGATGTCTAGAATTTCATATTTCATGTTATGTGACACAACAAGATATGCTAATTTTCGATATTGACAGAATGTGTTCATAATCACTCACCTAAAATGTAATTCATTTGTACTGGCCAAAAATCTGTATGATTTTTGGCCAGTCTGTTTTGGCAAAATCTGTATGATTTTTCAGATCATTTCCTCATTACTTTCAATCTACAACTCACTACCCATGCTCCACCAACCTCCCCACCATTTACTTTCAGACGAAACCTGCGCTCACTTTCTCCATCCCATCTTTCCTCTGCTGTGTCATCTTCTCTTCCCTCACATTTCTCATCTCTGGATGTGAATACTGCAACGGATACTTTATGCTCCATCCTAACCTCTTCTTTAGACAATATCTGCCCTCTCTCCTCTAGGCCAGCACGCACCACTCCCTCTAACCCCTGGTTATCTGAGGTTCTTCGTGAACACCGGACCAAGCTCAGGGCAGCGGAGAGGAAATGGCGCAAATCAAAAGACACATCTGACCTCAGTAGGTATCAATCTCTGCTCTCTGCCTTCTCTGTTGATGTTCACGCCGCAAAATCTTCATATTTCCACAACAAGATCAACAGCGCCTCTAACACACGTTCACTGTTCAAGACATTCAATTCTCTCCTCTGTCCACCTCCACCACCACCCACCTCCTCTTTAACTGCTGATGATTTTCCTAACTTCTTCACTAACAAAACTACAACTATCAGCAGTCAGTTCTCAGCACAGGAACCCAGACTAACCTCTCCCACAGCCAATAACCTTCTCTCCTCCTTCACTCCACTAACCGAGGAAGAAGTATCTAAACTTCTCCTCTCCAGTCATCCTACCACCTGCCCTCTAGACCCCATCCCCTCACACCTTCTACAAGCCATCTCTCCCACACTTCTACCAGCTCTCACACACATTATCAACTCATCCCTCCACACTGGCATTTTCCCTACAGCATTTAAGCAGGCTCGGGTAACTCCTCTGCTTAAAAAATCAACATTAAACACATCACTTCTAGAGAACTACAGACCTGTCTCTCTCCTACCATTCATTGCGAAAACACTTGAACGAGTTGCTTTTAACCAAGTATCATCCTTCCTGTCTCTGAACAACCAGCTGGATGTCAACGAATCTGGCTTCAAGAAAGGACATTCAACTGAGACTGCATTGCTGTCAGTCACGGAAGCCCTGCGGATCGCAAAAGCTGCTTCCAAATCATCAGTTCTCATTCTACTGGACCTGTCTGCTGCCTTCGACACTGTGTATCATCAGATCCTCTTGTTCGCCCTCTCATCACTGGGCATCACTGGAACCTCCCTCAACTGGTTTGAGTCCTATCTCACAGGTAGGTCCTTCAAGGTCACATGGAGAGGTGAGGTATCCAAAGCACATCAACTGACCACAGGCGTTCCTCAGGGGTCAGTTCTCGGACCGCTCCTCTTCTCCATTTACACCACATCACTGGGACCTATCATACAGGCACATGGTTTCTCTTACCATTGCTATGCTGATGACACCCAGCTGTACCTCTCATTTCAACCAGATGACCCCACAGTAGCTGTACGGATCTCAAGCTGTCTGGCGGACATCTCGGCATGGATGAAGGAACATCACCTGCAGCTCAACCTGGCAAAGACTGAGCTTCTCGTCCTCCCTGCCAATCCGTCTCTACAGCACGACCTCACTATCCAGCTAGATTCATCCTCAATCACCCCATCAAGGTCGGTCAGAAATCTTGGAGTAATCTTTGATGATCAGCTGACCTTCACAGACCACATTACAAAGACAGCTCGATCATGCAGGTTTGCTATGCACAACATCAGGAAGATCAGGCCTTTCCTAACTGAGCATGCAACACAACTTCTCGTCCAGGCCCTGGTCATTTCTAGGCTTGATTACTGCAATGCTCTTCTGGCTGGACTTCCATCATGTGCAACTAAACCTCTACAAATGATCCAGAATGCTGCAGCTCGTCTTGTCTTCAACGAGCCCAAAAGGGCCCACGTCACTCCTCTGTTCATCTCTCTGCACTGGCTACCACTCGCTGCTCGCATCAAGTTCAAGGCTTTGACGCTTGCTTACAGATTGACCACAGGTTCAGCTCCCTCCTACTTCCACTCACTACTACAAGTCTACATCCCTACCAGAAGCCTACGATCGGTCAATGAGCGACGGCTCGTGGTACCATCACAGCGGGGCACAAAATCACTCTCCAGAACATTCTCATTCACGGTTCCATGCTGGTGGAATGATCTCCCCACCCTCATCCGGAATGCAGAATCCCTGACAACATTCAAAAGACAACTGAAAACTCATCTCTTCCGGGAGCACTTAACTTAAAAAAAAAAAAAAAAAAAAAAAAAAAAAAAATATCCTTTCCTCTAAATCCTCGCTTGCCTGGCTTATGCTACTCCGAGCTATGTCTGAACTTTGTATTTTGAGCACTTCTTGCGTTGCTTTTGCCTCTTCACGATGACTCGCTTGGTTTAGTCCTCAGTTGTAAGTCGCTTTGGATAAAAGCGTCTGCTAAATGACTAAATGTAAATGTATGAGCCGATACATGCAATTATTTACACTATCGGGCATCAGCTGATTGTTTAAAAACAGACAATGATAAGGGCCGAATTATATCCTGTCAATCAAAAGGGGGGCGGAAAAATGTGTCAGACTGCAACTCATACTATGAGTGAAGAAAATGTCGATTGTGTTGAATTTAGGGCTGTCTAAGTTAACAAGAAAATAGCGCACAAACAGTAAAAAAAAAGAAAAAAAGGTGACATTAAAGCAGGCTCTATTCACCCCTGTCAATCACCCGTAGTTCAAGCCAGGGTTGACATCTCTGCACTTTTCCCCTAAAGCCTCGCTCACACTACAGGAGTTTTAGGCCGATTTATGCCCGATTTACCCCTCCCGAGAATCGGAGAAAAAATCTTGTCGAGGACCTTGATCGGTTCCGATGTTCGGCACAGATTATCTGGTAATGTGAGGCGTTCACAGATCGAATCTTGCACCCCCCGATCTGCTCTCACACAAATCGGGCTCGCCCCGATCATATCAAACATGTTTGATATTTATCGGGATGAGCAAGATTGTGATTACCAGTACGTCAGTAGCCTACTGTCTCAATAGCCAATAAGAAACAAGTAGGGCTGTCGTGGTGAAGGAATTTCCATTGTTGTAATTTTGAGTGACTCAACAGCGCGATATGCGGTATTATCTTCATTTATTTATTTATTGCTAAATAAATAAGTGTTATGCTGTGGTCAGCAGGAACGAAGACGAGTACATGTTCAGTAATGAAACCGAAACTAAAAAGCCCATTGAAACGAAGTATAGTAAACAGAAGATAATGTCAAATAAGGGGCCACATAAAATAATAACAGAACATAAACCTGACAATAAGCTTTTTAGGCCATTGTTATATAACAGTTAGTTTTGATCCTTGAATCTTTCTTTACTAAAGGCTTCTGCTTATATTTTACCATTTACTCGGCACTCGCTCAGTCCAGTTACATTGTTACGCCACTAGGTGGCGACAAAGGACTGTCTTTGAGTGAGTCATTAAACTGTTCATTCAACGGAAATGTAAAAAAAAATGCGGATTCATTCAAATATAGATGTAATGAAACAAGCTGTTAATTAATATTTAATTTTAACTTTGAGCTCCACTTTACAAGGCTCAGCTGAGCAGCAATGCGGCGCATGGGCAACGCGAAGCTGATGCTTCACTTCATAGAGATCAATGGCATTGATTCATTGTATTGACCAGAGCTGACGCCATTAATTAGAAATAGCCTAGATAAAGGATGATTTTTTATTTTATTTTTAATTCTCTTTCCTTGGTCACGGCAACCTTTTCACGAATATGACTTGATATGAAGGACAGATATTTTGTTTACATCCACTTTTCTGCTTCCGATCTGCTGCGTGAGATCACGTCCTCTGGCACGATAATCTTAATAACATTGTGTAGTGTGTGATGCGCCGCGATTTTCAAATCTTGTAGTGTGAGCATGTTTAAGATTTGAGGGAAGAAAATCTGCAAAGATTCTCCTTAAGTGTGAGCTGCAACCAGATTTCACAATCGGTTAGGATTTTAAAACTCCTGTAGTGTGAGCCAGGCATAACACCAGACATTATTTGTAGCGCGCCTGTCATCCACAAATAGCAAAGAGCTTTGTACTTTGTTACTTCTGATAAGAAACAATGTCTCCGCTTTCAATTTTTAGCACAAAATTCTAATTATAAATGGTGTTTTTACGCTCTTAAATGTGCATTGACAGATCACTGTAGCGCCTCAGTTCAAGCGGGAGCGTGAGTCATCTCTTACACTTTAATATAAGTTACAGCAAGAAAAAAACATCTTAAAAGATACAGTACAACTTACTGATATTTCTCATGTCTCATGTAATCAATCAATCAATCTGTGTTTCAACCGCAGAAAGATGTCAATAAAACAGCTTGTGAACAATGTCATTTAACGTTGCATTTTACCGAAAGCTATCCGATGTTCACAGTTTGTTAGTTATAGCTATATACTGTATCTATGTACTATATCTATATACACTCACCGGCCACTTTATTAGGTACACCTGTCCAACTGCTCGTTAACACTTAATTTCTAAGCAGCCAATCACATGGCGGCAACTCAGTGCATTTAGGCATGTAGACATGGTCAAGACAATCTCCTGCAGTTCAAACCGAGCATCAGTATGGGGAAGAAAGTTGATTTGAGTGACTTTGAACGTGGCATGATTGTTGGTGCCAGAAGGGCTGGTCTGAGTATTTCAGAAACTGCTAATCTACTGGGATTTTCACGCACAACCATCTCTAGGGTTTACAGAGAATGGTCCGAAAAAGAAAAAACATCCAGTGAGCGGCAGTTCTGTGGGCGGAAATGCCTTGTTGATGCCAGAGGTCAGAGGAGAATGGCCAGACTGGTTCGAGCTGATAAAAGGGCAACAGTGACTGAAATAACCACTCGTTACAACCGAGGTATGCAGCAAAGCATTTGTGAAGCCACAACACGCACAACCTTGAGGCGGATGGGCTACAACAGCAGAAGACTCCACCGGGTACCACTCATCTCCACTACAAATAGGAAAAAGAGGCTACAATTTGCAAGAGCTCACCAAAATTGAACAGTTGAAGACTGGAAAAATGTTGCCTGGTCTGATGAGTCTCGATTTCTGTTGAGACATTCAGATGTTAGAGTCAGAATTTGGCGTAAACAGAATGAGAACATGGAACCATCATGCCTTGTTACCACTGTGCAGGCTGGTGGTGGTGGTGTAATGGTGTGGGGGATGTTTTCCTGGCACACTTTAGGCCCCTTAGTGCCAATTGGGCATCGTTTAAATGCCACGGCCTACCTGAGCATTGTTTCTGACCATGTCCATCCCTTTATGGCCACCATGTACCCAACCTCTGATGGCTACTTCCACCATGTCACAAAGCTCTAATCATTTCAAATTGGTTTCTTGAACATGACAATGAGTTCACTGTACTAAAATGGCCTCCACAGTCACCAGATCTCAACCCAATAGAGCATCTTTGGGATGTGGTGGAACGGGAGATTCGCATCATGGATGTGCAGCCGACAAATCTGCGGCAACTGTGTGATGCCATCATGTCAATATGGACCAAACTCCCTGAGGAATGCTTCCAGCACCTTGTTGAATCTATGCCACGAAGAATTGAGGCAGTTCTGAAGGCAAAAGGGGGTCCAACCCGTTACTAGCATGGGGTACCTAATAAAGTGGCCGGTGAGTGTATATTTTTTATTTATTTATTTGTTTTGTTTTTTCAAATTAAAGGTACAACAACAATGTAGAAAAAACGGAAAAGATTTTCCTTTGCATATATATAAATTATTTCCATTACACAAGAGTATATGTTAATAGATACAGATAAAGGAAAATAAGCCAATAAAACAAAATGGCAGTACAAATAAAGTGCAGCACATGCAATGACTTGTGACTTTAACCATAGAAAGGATATTATGACAAAGAAATCGCTTTCCTTTTTCAAAATGATTTTCCCCCCCATGAATATATGATTGACCTGAAGAATGAAAGCTGTATCATATTCTTATATATAAAGGGATAATGTACATCCAGCATACAAAATTATGTCAAAATGCCCATCTTGTTGAGTATTCAGATAAATAAAGTCAGTTTTGGAAGTTAAACAGTTGAGCGAAAACGCATGTTGTGTAACAGTATATTGGATCCGTGCATTCGCTCTTAAAGTGACAGCAGCCTTATAAACCTGCTGCTGTCTTTCATGTTAATCAAGGAACAAAAGACAGAGAAAATCACTCGCTGCTCTTGACTGAATAACTTTTGTAACTTTAATTGTAAGCATTATTCTGTATTTAATCTGTGTTATTTTACATTTGATTACTTTCATTTCTGTAGTAGGTACAGAACATGGTATCAAATATCGATATTTTTCAAGGAATTGTATCGAAATTGGAAATTCCAGTATCGTGAAAGCACTAGGACCTATCTGCCCTTTCAAAATCTTGTTTTTGGTCTCTACTAGAGCAGGTTTTGCTTGAATGTTGACTATTTTCCCCATATTCTCCATTGTTGCAGCTCCTCTCTTCCCAGTCTGCCAGTAATGCTCTGTTTAGTTCCTGTCTCTATGAAGCCCCTCCTTATATATATATATATATATATATATATATATATATATATATATATATATATATACTATAGAGAAGCTTATTTACTTTAAATTATATATGTATGTTTGAATAAGTTTAGAGAGAATAAACTACCTAGTTGTATACACACATTTCAGTTTTTTTTATTTGAGTGTAATTATTTTTTTCTGAAAATAAATAGCAGTTGAATATAATAGTTAGGGCTCTGTTGTTTATTTTAACCTCTAATATTATAGTAATGTACCAAATGAGAGGGCTCCCTGTATATTTTACATCATTAATTGGGAGAAGTTTTTTTTTTCCCTTAAGAAAATCAAGCAGTCGTTATCGGCAGCAATAATCGTCGGTATTGGCGGAGCAATTTAGTATCGGTGCATCTCTAATTATTTTCATAATAAAATCTATCAGAGTATTTTCCTTTCATATGCTGCTAGACGATCTTCATTTTATGCCCCGTTTACACGAAGGGAAGACGCAGATATTTCCCTGCGGTTTGGCCTCTCATTTACACGGAAACCCCATTTTTATCACAGAAAACGATTATTTCTAAAAACTCCGGCCAAAGTGGAGATTTCTTATAACGCCGGTTATGTGTTGCCGTGTCAACTGGGTTTTCAAACGTCGCATTATGCGCCAGAAAATGCTTAACGTCACGTGAGCGCCCAGTTTGGCATAGTTATGATGATGGTGCTTTTATGCGGGTTGATGTAAATGACAACTTTTTTGAAAACGATGTTGTGTGCACGATGTTTTAAAGCGAGTTAAAGCCACAGTACTCTGATACACGTGTCATTGATAGTGAGGTGCTGCACCTCGCAGATGTTCTGTGTTAAGAACGTCTCTGAAGGATGACAGCTTGCTGTACTTTAAACAAGTGCTCCAGACAAAGCTGATATAAGAGGCTCAACTTCCAGATATTCTGACATTTTCACACAAACCTTCAACTCTCGCATTTAGCTATTAGATTTGACAGGAGGATAGATTCTTGCTGCTATACTGACTTGTGTGCGTGATGTGATCCACTTAAATGTGTTTTTTTTTTGTCCTTTTGTGTAATCACATGCCACTTATATACACTCAGGAAGAAATGTACAAAAACATGCAGTATAGCTTTTGAACACAATGATGAGCCTTTGTTTTTCTCCTGTGCATCTACGTCATTCTGTGATGTATTCACAAAAACGTCAATCTTAAAGAACCCGTTCTCGTTCTTGAAGAACTCCGCTGTGCACTGAAATAGACAGTGCTTTGGCGTAAAATACATGCAGGCAAAGCAGAAGAAAAACTGAAATCATCCTTCAGCCTTTCTCACATTTTTTTTGTCAGTTCAAAATTGCTTTGCTGTGGGCTGTAATTAACAATTATTTCCAGTAACATGCTCCAGCAATTAACTGAGAAATTGAACAAGTGGTATATTATGTGCAATGCTTCACAATGTAAGACACTGAAACATTTTATGAACTGACTAAAACATTTACATTAAATACCATTATATTCTTGTTTTAATTTATATTAGCTAATTGTTTAAAATGATAGCAAGTATGACATCATTATATCGATTGTAAAACATTGATAACGATTATTATGTATTTATGCATTTTAAATAAAATTTTAAATGAAAGAAAATAAAGTATACATAACTATAATAAACTATATATTCTAAAACGTATAAATAAAAATGTTTTATATTTGTATATGATATATATTGAAGCTTGTTTCCGCCACAGAATGAAAATAAAAAAGGTAATTGCGACTTTGTATCTCACAATTCGGACTGTTTTTCTCAGAATTGCGAGATATAAAGTCAGAATTGCGTGATATTAAGTCGCAATTGCGTGTTATAAAGTCAGAATTGCGAGATATAAAGTCAGAATTGATTGATATAAAGTCGCAATTGCATGATATAAAGTCAGATTTGCGAGATATAAAGTCAGAATTGATTGATATAAAGTCAGAATTGCGTGATATAAAGTCAGAATTGTGTGTTATAAAGTCAGAATTGCGTGATATAAAGTCAGAATTGCGTGATATAAAGTCAGAATTGCGTGATATAAAGTCAGAATTGCGTGTTATAAAGTCAGAATTGTGAGATATAAACTATTCTGAGGGGAAAAAAGTTTGTCTTTTTTTCCCCTTAGAATTGGCCTGATAACTCGCTTTTGCGAGTTTATATCTCACAATTCTAAAAAAAGATGTCAGAATTTTGAGATATAAACTAGCGATTATGTGTTATAAAGTCAGAATTGCGAGATGTAAACAAGCTCGTTTCCGCCACTGAATTAAAAAAAATATAATAATAATTGCGACTTTTTATCTCACAATTGCGAGATATGAAGTCAGATTTGTGAGAAAAAAAGTCTGAATTGTGAGATACAAAGTCTCAATTCTTTTTTTCTCGCAATTGCGACTTTACTTCTCAGAATTGCGACTTTATATCTCACAATTGCGACTTTATTTCTCACAATTGCGACTTTATATCTCGCAATTACGACTTTATTTCTCACAAATCTGACTTCATATCTCGCAATTGTGAGATAAAAAGTCGCAATTATTATTATATTTTTTTTAATTCAGTGGCGGAAACGAGCTTCCATAGTTATATACTTAAAATAATATTATATTTGATACAATAAATATATAACTCTTATGTTATATTATGATTATATGTGTATATTCATATTGCTGGCCATTATTTCTAAGACTTATGTAAATAAAAACATTTAAAAATGGGTCAAATCTTTTTGGTTCCACTTTATTTCGATAGTCCACTTTAGACATTCTACTAACTATAAGTAACTTTGCAACTACATGTCAACTAACTCTCATTAGAGTATTAGAGATGCTGGCTGATCTTGATCAACGGCTTATTTTTCCACCTGAGATTGCCAACACTAACCTACGACCAGATATTGTTTTGTGGTCTGGATCAGCACGCATTGTTCAACTGATAGAGTTAACAGTGCCATGGGAGGATGCGGTAGATGAGGCATATGAGAGGAAGAAACTGCGGTATGCTCATCTGGCCACTGAAGCAGAACAGCGATGATGGAGAGTAGAGCCCGACCGATATGGAATTTTGGGGGCCGATGGCGATACCGATATTAGGGA
Source organism: Rhinichthys klamathensis goyatoka (assembly GCF_029890125.1). Taxonomy (NCBI): domain Eukaryota; kingdom Metazoa; phylum Chordata; class Actinopteri; order Cypriniformes; family Leuciscidae; genus Rhinichthys; species Rhinichthys klamathensis. Next base: position 316,624 of record NW_026606931.1, read on the forward strand.
GTAAAAAAAGCCGATACCGATATATCGGCCGATATTATTTATGTGTATATTATAATACAGTAGCAATATTATTTATGTGTATTATAGTACAGTATACCAGTCAAAAGTTTGGACACTTTCCTATTGGTGTGTACAAACTTTTGATGGGTACTTTACACAGTATAAACAGAATAAATATATTTTATAAACACGTTTTCCAAAGATCACTCAAATGTGGTAATCAAACACTTATGTGACACAGATATGTAATGGAGGCAGGGGGAATGATAGAATGAGAATTATACAGCTGAGCTGTAACCAAACTAGTTTGCATTGCATGTTATATTATATTATATTATATTATAAATCAGGGGCGTAGCCAGTATTGGGCCAGGGCGGCACTGGCCCGCCCACATTACTCACTGGCCCGCCCAGGAAAGTTTGATAAAAATATTTTTTTTGTTTATTTTTATTATTCAAATGTATTTATGAAAATATATTAATATTTACCTGATTAATTGTTGACTGCTGTGTGTGTTTAATTTGTTTTTCGAATAAAATTTAACTGGTGAAGCAAGTTGTAGAAAGCCTCTCTCCGGAACGTTATTGGTTGCTATGGTTGCTGGGGGTTCCGATAGGAAAACTCTCAGTGGTGTCGGCGCCACAATAATGGCTAAACAACTTTCTTTAATGTGCTATTTGAAAAAAAGCAAGAGTTGAGGAAGAAGACACGCCACTGCCTTCATCTTCCGAGTCCACCCAGCCCAGTTCTTCCGACTCATTACCCCAGGAGAAGGCTAGTCAGGTGCTGGCGCCGGCCGCTTCTTGCTCCCTCTCTCCCCGTCAGCCTGACGCGGGTTTATCCGCCGATCTAACTGTGATATTATTATTTTAGCTTACTTTAATTTATTTTCGGGTGAACTGTATTTGCACTGCTGAATAGAATAAAATAGACAGGTTATTGTGTCTATACTGGTTTGTCCAGCCTTTATTGAGCTCTGTTGGTTGAACATGATGATTTGCCGAATATAAAGGTGTAACTGTTTTTTCAGTTTGTCTATTAATGTTAATTATTATTGAAGTCATTTTTCAATAATTATTTTTTTCTAGACAAAAATATAGGCCCAGTCACATTTTCACTGGCCCACCCAAAATACAATTTCTGCCTACGCCACTGTTATAAATACTGTTGCATAATCTTCACTAACGACTTTGTCTTTTAATTTAGTCATAACTTGTATCAATAAATATATAAAAAGTATCACTGACAAAACCTTATTATCTTCTATTTTTACTCTTAATTCCTCTAATCTCTACCAGTGGCGGAAGAACTCAGATCTTTTTACTAAAGTAAAATTAATAATATCATAATGAAAACGTTTTTAATTACATATGTACAGTACTTTTATACTATTTTAAATAATTAGTAAGCAAAATGTACTAAACGTGAAACTAGGCTACTCTTAATGCAAAATGGCCCTATATAAAGTGTTATAGTTATATACATTTTTGGAATATTGCTTGATGTTGTAACGTAGCGTTATCAGGCAGAATGAGCTTTAACACGGTGTCTACACCGGACGCGGCCGTTATTGCTCGCGTCGCAACAGCTGTTTACCCGAGACAATCAGTTTACTGTCGGAGATCGCTCGCGCCACGCATTTTAATCAATGTTTCATCAACCAATTGCCTTAATAAATAAGAAGTAGGCCTAAATATAGCAGACAATATAATCAGGACTTCTCAGCTGCGTGCTTGCAATAGTCACAAGCTCACACAATACGTGACAGAGGCTTGTAGCAGAGAAATCAATTCTGTGAATTACACTGCGCAAATCACAAGTAAGCTACTACCCACCGGATGAAGAAGGGTTGGCTCTCAGTCTCCACAGGCTACATAAAATATTCATTTTATTTTATTTTATTTTTTGTGTTCGCATTTATGAGGAAAAAACAATGTTACAGACGCGACAGTTCAGCACTACGGACGTGAGCGCTCTGAAAGCGGCACTAAAATATGCTTTGAAACTTTCACATAGACATCAAACAGAAAGCACAAAACCTTTCGTTTCAAAGTGAATTTCGTTTTGTATTAATTGTATCTTAATTTTAATCAATGTTTCATCAACCATTTGCCTGGATTTAATTTATAAGAAGTAAATATAGCAGACGATAGATAATCTCGACACGTAGGCGGCTGCGGGTGAACTGGAGCTCGTCTCATGAACCGAAACTCAGCGTATAGACCTGAGAATTGAAATATATCTATATTGAAATGTCTACTTTTAAACAGAACAATTCAAAACGAAAGACAGACAGACTCATGTAATCGTATGAAATGTGCATTTCTCTCTGGCACGCGTTCACTGAAGATCGCGAGTCAGCATCGTCAACTTCATCTTTGGTCGACTGAACTGAAAACACTAGTTTATTAATAAACAATTAAAATGTCTCCTTGCTATATTTGTTGTATTCATAATCATTACTTTTGCCAGTTCTTGTGACAGCTTTTAGGTGCTTTATTGGCAGCGCCACCCTTACATGAATCACCTGAATCACCGCACCCACATTTTTTAAAATATTCATTTATTGGCCATTATAAATGCCGATACCGATAGTTAGGGAAATGCCTAAAATCGGCCGATAATATCGGCCCGCCGATATATCGGTCGGGCTCTAATGGAGAGTCCAGGTTTATCCAGTGGAAGTGGGTTGTCGAGGTTTTGTGGCACACTCTACAACCCGGTTCCTCAGAGACATCGGATTCAGCGGCCAAGAGTTGCGTCGCACAGTAAAGAACTTATCTGAAGCAGCAGAAAGGAGCAGCAACTGGCTGTGGTTGAGACGGAAAGATTCTAGCTGGCTGTGTGCAGGCCGCCACGCTACGGTTTCGTAGAATTCTTGAAAACTTGAAGAGTCTGTTGGTTTATTTGTATACGTTCCTGTGGATATTGCGTGAATGACGGGTGGTTGGGCAGATATTGTGTTTTGCGGTAGGTGGTATGCCATACGGAACCGTTGTCCACTGAAACTGCATATTAACGCACCAGTGGGGCTCGACAGCCTTAGTCAAACGGGTTGGCGCGTATGGTCGGGTTGCAGAGAGATTGTGAGATTGTGGTTAGGTCTCAGCAGCAGGAGGGATGTAGAGGTCAGTAAGCTGGACTGAGTTGAGTGGGGGACGGAGGGGGGTGACTCTGGGACGCCAGAGTCACTGTCGAGCCCTCTTGAGGTGTCTTGGGCTAGTCGACGAAACACTGAGGACGGAAGGTGCCCACTTGAAGACCCTAGAGATGTCCCCTACTCTGCTCAATCCAGACGGTTGTCGTGCTGGTCCTGTAGTTGCAGCCGTCGCGTGCGCTGACGCGCCAAGTACACTGCAGTCGTTAACGCCGGACAGAAGGGGAGTCACACCACCTTATGGAAAGAAGCGTAAATGGATGGAGAAGCATGGTTTACTGTAAAGCTACGTCTTAGTTTTGCTTATCTTGGCGAAAGCCGAGTACAAATCAGCATGAAGTTTTAACATCTACTCTCGTGTAATGGAAATCATGAAGACTCGGGTTAGGGTTCGGGTTAGTAGAATTAGTTGACTTGTAGGTGCCAAGTTACTTATAGTCAGTAGAATATCTGTTGGGGGACCAACAAAATAAAGTGTTAGCAGATATTAAGCATACAGTCTAATACTTTAATAACAGTTAGTTGACATGTTGCAAAGTTACTCTAGGTATGGTGAAGGGTATGTGGTGATGTGGGGCTATTTTAATTCCAAAGGCCAAGGGAACTTTGAAATCACTGTTGAAATAATGAAATAATCATCCATGAAATAACTGGCCTTTAAAAATAAAAATCTGCCTGCCTCTATGGGAATTTAACACTGGGGTGTCCTGACTTATGCACCCTTTATTTTAAGGAAGAACATTCATTTATTTATGATACATTATTCATTCACAAAGAAAATTGGTGTCCTTAAAGGTTGGAGTTTTCCTCATTTTTTTTTAATTAAGGCATTAAAATCAATTTCCAAAATATTTTTTTTATTCCTCTTTTTAGTCAACTTTAGCATGGGGCTGTTCACTTATGCTAAGCACTGTATACAGTATATATAAAATATAAATATTAGTTGAAAACTTCAACTTTTCTACAAAAGAAAAATCCTCAATTTTCGATTAGAGCTAAAATTATTAGCTGGGAATAATATATATATATATACTGTATATATATATATATATATATATATATATATATATATATTATATTTTACATTTATATTTTATTTCAGCTTTATTTCAATGAACAGAAATGTTAATAACAACTAATAATAAAACTAATAAAAGTCTCAACTCTTCCACAGTCATTACCCTTTAAATTGAACCCAAACACATCGCACTATAAGGACTTAAGAAGAATAAACATCTATATATAATTTATTTAAAAGGAGTCTGATGCCAGGATGTTTCAATAAAGTTCACAAAACAAGAGAACGCCTGAAACTAGCCGTAACTACACAAGCATTTGCTGTGCTGAACAACATGCTGGAGTCGGTGATACTCAGGGATGAGGACCGTGGGCATATTGTTGAGAGTGAAGGTAAGAGGCCAGAAACCCTTTCTGTGTTGTACATCACTGCCTGAGTGCAACCAATCGATACAGGGAAGGTTGACTAGAGGAAAGGGTGCTTGCGCGTAAATCTCGATCTCCCCAAGCTTTGTGTTTTACATTCGTTACACTTAGGGGAAGAACAAGAGAACACTTCAGGCTGAGGCAGAGTGAACCGCGAGAGGGAGGTGAAACTGTGTCCGAGGGCTGGTCATTATGTGTGTATGTTGCAGGGTAAACATGGTAAACATGGGTTCGACTGAAAGGTCATCATTCCCAGCACTCCCAGCTTCAAGCTGCGGGACGTTGCATGACCGGCACATCTGTCACAGGCAATATCCTACACGGGTATTACACTAAAAAAAACATTAAAGACAAAGACAGCTGTGAAATGGCAATGTTAACAAACCATACATTGTTTCATTTAAGACACTGAACAGCAGCGTTGGTACATTAAGATTGTTAATGTTGGCTCATCGTACTGTAAAAATGTCCATTGACTCACATCAAAGAGCAATGTCATTACCGCCACATCTGTGACTAATATGCAGTAAATGAGCGCTGTGCTCTATAGCTTTGATATATCATTTTCTGATTTGCCTGTGATTTCCATAAAGCCTTTGACCAAAATGACAAGCTATGGATCATTTAGGAATCACCAGAGAAAAAGGCTCTCTCCAAATGTTCTATGTTTGTTTGTTACCTTTCAAAACTTCAAATAAATGAGTGTGTTCACATGCACAATCTTACAACTTTTATGTTTAATAAGCCAATACAGTTGCAATACAGTTAAGGCAACAGTTGATGTCTTAAAGAGCTGATGTGTGACCCATAAAAAATCCTGTTAAACATCTAAATCAACTGGAACTGCAATAAACAGCAGAGACTCTTGCAATAAACATCTATATATATAATTTATAATAGACTGCCAAGTGCTAATATATACACCATTCAAAAGTTTGGGGGCAGTAAAGACACATTAAAATCGATCAAAAGTGACAGTATGACAGTAAAGGCATTCATAATCTTAAAAAAAAAGATTTCGATTTCTGTTCTTTTGAACTTTCTATTCTTCAAAGAACGCTGGGGGAAAGAAAATGTATCACGGTTTCCACAAAATATTAAGCAGCAAAAATTGTTGATAGAAACTGATATTAATAATAAGAAGATGTTTCTTAAAGCAACACCAAGGAACTTTTCCTCACCGGTCGCCCTACAGGTTGGAAGCAGAATTGTCCATTACTGCTGTCGTAAATAATTTAGCCCACCGCAGCCTACTGTCGCACGCGCACGCTCGCTGTTTATCCAGCACCGGCTTTGGAATCAACAATGGCAGACATCCCAACCTGCAAGAAGTCATTTCAGGGAGGTATATTTTGGTGGCGGGTTGACTAGCTTTCGTGAGGCACACTCGCAAGGTCTCTCGCTCTCCCTCTCTGCCGTGCTCGCGCTATGTATGTTATGCGCGCAGTATGTTCTGTCTCGCATGCGCGCTCTCGATTCCGGGAGATTTGAACTAATTTGCGGGCATCAGGGAGACGCTATCAATATGCGGGAGACTCCCAGGCCACAGACAATTTGAGGAAGTGGTGGGGGAAGTGACGTATGCCGTAAAGCAGTCGAATTTTGTAGTTCTTTTTGTGCTCGGGTTACTACCCGAAACCCGAAGTTACATAGTGCAAGTAAAAGCGATACAGACCAGGTCAGGCTATGGCAGACGTGTCATTTAACCTATTGTAAGTCGATGTACCATCACAAGGGTCTTGGAAATATATTATGAAGGTTGAAAAACTACATAGTGTTACTTTAAAGGGTTAGTTCACCCAAAAAATACCCCATAATTTACTCCCCCTCAAGCCATCCTGGGTGTATATGACTTCTGTCAGCAAAACACAATCATAGTTATATTAAAAATATCCTGGCTCTTCCCAGCTTCATAATGGGAGTGAATGGTAACTGAGATTTTGAAGCCCATAAAGCACATCCATCCATCATAAAAGTAATCCATATGGCTAGTGATGTAGTACTCGAGACCGGTCTCAAGACCGTTTACTGCTTTCTCGGACTCGTCTCGGACTTGTTCCTTCAAAGACTCGGTCTCGACTCGGACTCGACCCTTCAAAGACTCGGTCTCGATTTGGACTCAACCCTTCAAAGACTCGGTCTTGACTCGGACTCGGCATAGGCGGTCTCGTCCCCATCAATAGTTAAGACTGCTCCTCTAAACAATTCCCAATCTAGCTTAGTCTGTAGGCCTAACTGTTGATTATTAACTGGGGTGATATTAAATCATGAATATCAAAACTGACATATCGAGACAAAATCTCGACTCGGACTTGCTTCCTCAAAGACTCAGTCTTGACTCGGACTCGACTGTATTTGAAAACCAACGGACTCGGTCTCGACCCTTCAAAGACTCGGTCTTGACTCGTACTCGGCATAGGCGGTCTCGTCCCTATCACTACATATGGCTCTAGAGGGTTAAATAAAGGCCTTCTGAAGCCAAGTGATGCTTTTTTTGTAACATATTTATAACTTTATAATCCCTGGCTTCCGGTAACGGCCGAACGGGAGTTGGGTTCCGGCTGAAGAGTGACCTCTGACCCGACGTATGATGTAGGAGTAGCGTAAGCTTAGGTGAGAGTAGACGCCTCTCGCAGTTCAAACTAATAGGGCTGGACAACAATGAGAAGTGAATAACACTGATGTAGAAGCACATAACCCTGGTTGTAAGTCTAAACTTGACATGGTTGATTAGAATGTTGTTCCAGGATCAACAAAGACGTTGATCCAATAACATGTTGTACTTGGTGAAATCACGTTCACCGTCTACTAGGATAGATGTGGAGAGACTGAAAAGCACTTAGTGCATTTGAGACAAAATGGCACATTACCTGCCAGGAGAGACGTATTAGTTTTGTTAAAACAAAATTGAAAGAGCCATTATCACAATGCAATCACACTGGAGAAACACAGCCACCGCGTTCAGTTCAAGCAAGAGAAAGACAGAAGAGAAGAGAGTACCAAGCAATACTTAGTATGTTCAGAAAAGGTGTGAAAAAAAAAATTCACTAGTACATTTAAAAAATATTTACAAATAAATGTCAAGTAACACTGAATTAAATGTAAAGAAAACCAATTCGAAAGCAGAAATTGTAAAAACATACAATAATCAGTTACACTTTATTTTGATGGTCCCTTTTGAACATTCTTTTAACTATAAGTAACTTTGCAACTACATGTGCAATATAAGTGACGATACATTTATATTTTCTGACTGGCACAAAACATATATTTTGCAACTGCAATGTCTCTCTCAACTTCGATATCTCCTTCACTTCTTCTATACTGTATGTGTTTCATCAATTATTGCATGGGACACACAGAATTAAATATGGAATTTAGTGAGGTCATGTGACCACGCTGTCGCATGACAATATTATGGAAGCTTATTTCTGACGGAACAAAAAAATAAAAAGGCAATTGCATTATTTTTCATCTCACAATTCTGAACTTTTTTTCTCACAATTGCATATCTCATAATTCGGACATTATAACTTGCAATTGCGTGTTTATATGTCATAATTCTCTGAAAAAGTCTGAATTGTGAGTTGTAACATTGAAATTGCAAGAAAAAAAGGACTTGTGAATTTAAATCTGCAATTATAACTTTGTTTGTTGCAATTCTGAGTTTATTACTCGCAAGTTCTGACATTTTTCCTCGCAGTTGCTGAAAAATATTCAAGCTGGCAGTAATAAAACCTTGTATTAAGAAACCGCAATTAGATCAAAATAACTTAGCAAATTACAGACCCATTTCAAATCTTCCATTTATGTCTAAAATACTAGAAAAAATTGTGTCCGCTCAATTGTGTTCTTTCTTGCAAGAAAATGAGATATATGAAAAATTTCAGTCAGGATTCAGACCGCATCATAGCACAGAAACTGCGCTAGTTAAAATTACAAATGATTTACTTTTAGCTTCTGACCAAGGCTGTATCTCAATACTAGTTCTACTCGATCTTAGCGCTGCGTTCGACACTATAGATCATAAAATACTCCTGGATCGACTACAAAACTACACTGGTGTTCAGGGACAGGCATTAAGCTGGTTCAGATCGTACTTATCGGACCGTTACCATTTTGTCTGTTTAAATGGGGAAAAATCGAAGATAACGTCAGTAGACTATGGAGTGCCGCAAGGATCGGTGTTAGGCCCTCTGCTATTCTCAATATATATGCTGCCACTTGGTAATATTATAAGAAAACATGGAATTAATTTCCACTGCTATGCTGATGACACTCAATTATATATTTCATCACGACCAGATGAAAACACTAACTTATCTAAATTGACAGAATGTCTTAAAGATATAAAATGCTGGATGACGTGTAATTTCCTGCTACTAAATCCAGATAAAACTGAGGTATTACTTATTGGTCCAAAAAACTACCCACAAAATCTCTTAAAATACAACTTTAATTTAGAAGGATGTCCTGTTACCCTATCGACTACAGTAAAAGACCTGGGTGTTATACTAGACCGCAACTTGTCTTTCGAAAATCATATTTCGTATGTTACAAGAACAGCCTTTTTCCACCTTAGAAACATTGCTAAATTACGTAACATGCTATCTGTTTCTGATGCAGAAAAGTTAGTTCATGTATTCATGACCTCGAGACTAGATTATTGTAATGCTTTATTAGCTGGTTGTCCTGCATCTTCAATAAACAAGCTACAGTTAGTCCAAAATGCAGCCGCTAGAGTTCTTACTAGGTCAAGAAAATATGATCATATAACACCGATTCTATCATCTCTGCACTGGTTACCTATCAAGTTCCGTATCAATTACAAAGTACTACTACTGACCTATAAAGCCCTAAATGGTTTAGCTCCTGTGTATTTAATGGACCTTCTATCGCCCTACAATCCATCGCGTTCTTTAAGATCCCGAAATTCGAGGCTTCTGGTCATTCCTAGGATATCTAAGTCCACTAAAGGAGGGAGGGCGTTCTCACATTTAGCTCCTAAACTCTGGAATAGCCTTCCTGATACTGTTCGTGGCTCAGACTCGCTCTCCCAGTTCAAAACTAGATTAAAGACGCATCTCTTCAGCCAAGCATTCACATAATGCTTACCTTTTATACCACTGTTGAATCAGATCGACTGCATTAATATTATGAACAGCAGCTACGCTAATTATTTCCCATCTGCTTTTCTGCTGTTATCTCGGGACGCTAGTCCCGAGGTAAATAGCGTTCGTCAGCTCCAGTTTGTATCCAGCCTCTCACGGAGACTTCAGACGCTCCAACACCTGCGATGAGACGACTCGACGCCTATGAAGAGACGACTCGACGCCTGTGAAGAGACGACTCAACGCCGGCGATATGTTATGCCCTAAATTAATACATGATGATTAACTAACTATATTATTCTATGTACATTTCTGAAATGCACTTTCTGTAAAGCTGCTTTGAAACAATATGTATTGTGAAAAGCGCTATACAAATAAATTTGAATTGAATTGAATTGAATTGAGTTGCGAGTTCGTAAGTCGGAATTCTCACTTTTCCTCAGAATTGTGAGCAATAAACTCGCAATTGAAAGTTTTACCCCGTTTCACAGTCTAGTCCCAGACTAAAAAAATATTTCGTTGTTGTTTTTCGTAAAGATGCAGTTTATGAAGCAAATATTATTATTATTATTTCCATATATATCTAAAACCTACAGTATAAGCAGAATGCAGTGCTGTAATATGCAGTAACATTATTCTGAATTCTGAACACAGACTTTTTCTGTCGAGCTTTAAACTGGAATCAAAATATAGCAGTGGTGTGCATTTCATATTAAAGAGGCTTTATGTTTAATACAAACATGTCCAGTCATAACTGCACAGCTTTCTATGGTAATCCACATTATTTTATTTTTTTTGTCATTTATTTGTTTTATCTCATTTCTCTCAATAATCTTGGATGCAGTGTAATAAAAGTATGACCTTTTCCACACAGCTTAAATGCTATTACATTAATGCCCTCACTTAATGCCTTGTTTAATTAGTTTGCTGATTGCCATGCTTCAGTAAAATATATCTCCCATGAAATCTTTCTCTCACACTTTAAGAACAAAGTCATTGGGCTTATTTCTCACCTCAGGGAGATGGATAAAAGGAATCTGAAAATGGTTGTTCAAAACACAGGCGCTCTTTAATCAAAGAGCTTCAGTCTGTGCTCCTTTAAAGGGACAGTTAAAAAGAAAAAAAGACAGTTCTTTCATCATCTGCTCACCCTCATGTCACTTTTGTGAAGTAAAAACTGAGAATTTGTCATTATTCACTGATGATCTTGTCTTCTGCACTCACTCTCAAATGTCCTTTATGCTTCATAAAGTTTATTTTAGATGCAATAAATGTAGAGCACCTCCTTTTTTGTGTTGTGTGCAGTTTGCTTCTGCCTTTACACACACACACACACTAAGTGTATATTATGAATGCAACAGGAGAGCTAAGGCAGACGACAACATTTTCAATGAACGATTTGACCATTTTGTCACAAATTATATGGCTTTAGAACACTTGGAATAATATGAAGTACTGCTCTGGTAGTTTTAGTCCTTCTCTGAGCATGACAGTCGAGGAATACTAAGGAATGCATTATTTCTATTCAAGTTGATTTCATATGGTTTAAAAAATCAAAAAAAAAAAAATCAAGAGAGATTTCAATTGACTGAAAGAATGACATTTGTAAAACCATAAAGTAAAAAGCAATAACATATTTTCCTTACGCCTTGATGTTAGTGTACACATATTTATTATTTTTAAGTCAATACTTTAAATTGGGTGATTTTTTAAGGTAAAAAGCATTTTTACAAAAATCATAAAATATCAAAAACAATTACTTCACTGTTTTTCCCCTAAGATATAAAATAAATTACAATATAAACATAACAGAAGATGTGTATTCAAGTTACTGAGTATGAATCAGTGCTGTTATTTTATTTTGGATATTAGTAGAACTAATGCATATATATATATATATATATATATATATATATATTCATTATTAAAGACTTAAAAAATGAAAGTTAAACATTTGGTCTTGCAACTAACTGGGATAAAATAAGTTTAAGTATTAAAATCACTAAATGAAAGCATAATAGAAGTGTAAAAAAAAAAAAAAAAAAAAAAAAAAAAAAAGTCAAAAGCAAATACAATAACTAAAACTTAAAGTCCCCATGAATTCAAAATTGACCATACTTACTTTGTTTGCCTAAATTGATCGTTTTGTGGTGAACAATTCATCCATGCAAGTCAATCCACACAAAAAAAATTTTTGGCTTCGTAATCTTTAATCAAAATCTGAAATTTCCCCTCCCCTCTGCATTGGAGGACCTTCCCTGATGACGTAGGTTTGACGGTTTGGGTGTCTGCTTAACATCCGTAATCACGCCCCTCCAACTGACAGTAGACAGGCTGAATGAAAACACCTACTTTTCTAGATCCAATCAGGTGCTAGTTGGAAAATTCTCTTTTTGCCTCATCTAGTATTCCGTTTCTCTCGGAAATACGTCACAACACTGGAGAAAAGTCGTTAGCAACTTCCGGTTCACGGGGACTTTAAACTGTTTGGTACTTCATCCACACATTATGTTTCACTGTCCTTGAAACACGTTACATGTAGTTACTGTAGTAATAACAATAAATGATGCTAACTACCCCTAAACCAAACCATAATCTTAACCCTAAAGTAAAACCATGCAGTTAATATTATTACTTAATTAATTACACTGTAACACGGACACCTTCAAATAAAGTTAGAAAATTCTACTCGCGGAAGCAATACGGTCATTTGGGTTTGGAACGACATGAGGGTGAGAGTTACAGACAGAATGCTATTTTTTTTGTGAACTTTAACCTGACCAAAAATCACAGCCGCTGCTAAAACAAACTTGGTGGGCCGGTCTAACACTCGCCCTTTTAAGATGGAAGTGTAGTCAAATCTGACCCTGAGCACCTTTACTTCCATAGGGCAGCGGACAGCTAATTACTGTCCATCTCCATGCTGGTGCACAAATGAATTATGCATAGGCAAAGCTTTTTCAGTGATACTTATCCATTATTAATGCTGAAGCCATTACACATTTTGTCCACTGCTCACATTTGGTTGCAAAAGCAAAGGCAATATTTTAATCTGCCACGTCTGCTCTTTGACAGAGAGTGATGTAGAGGGACAGGGACGTAAGGGGCGAGCTCTGCATCTAATCCAACGATGGAAATACACGCCATTCATTATTATAGTGGAGCCCGTAATAGATCAAAGCACCCCGAAACCAGCCGCCACCGAACGCGAGTGCACGTCTGGCATCTAAAAAACCAGCCCGAGTGACACGGCAGCCGCCTTTTTCTTCGTCAAATCCCTCGAATCATTTATTTTTTATTTTTTCACAAAGCTCCACTGGCACATCGTTGAACCGGCTCTGCATAATCTCCGTTAAGCTTTCACCTTTGCCTTTTCCTCCGCGGTCCGAGTAGTACACGCGCTTGTACGGCAGGCCGAGCGTGATTGGCTACGTTTGTCCGTGTCTCTCAGAGTAATCTTCCTCTAATACACTCATCCACATTCATGTCTCTCGTTTCTGGATAGTGCGTGTTCTCATTTGCTTCCCTTCTTTCTCTGAAACGTGTCAACATATTGTGTACAACATACTTTTTCCAATTTGTACTATGAGATGAGATGGAAATGTAGGCCACAACTTGAAAGCAGTACAATCTGAAAGCCTGTCACCCTGTTCATGCTCACCTCATGCTCATTCATTGATAAGAAAAGAATAAATTGGGGGGGGGGGTTTGGCAATAACACAGCAGCACCGGACACACAGGTGAGTCACCGGCTTTCATGCATGCGTCTTTGTGACGAGATTGCAAGGTACGTCTAAACGCAGTCTGTGGCTCGTTCAGCTCTTTTCAGGATTCAATGCAACACGTTCAGCATTACACATTAAGAGGCTTTTATTCCTGTGGCTCCAGGAGAGAGACTGCAGGCGCCGCTTGTAGCTTGTCTGATGGTGGCTGAGGGTTAGTGTGCTTGTAATGATTTAAGTGTTAATGTGTGAAATTTAATTACACCGTCGTTGGGACATTCATCCCAAAGTGCACAGCGCTCGGCGTACACTGCTGGAGTAAAAAAAAAAAGTATGGAAAAAAAAACCTGGTTTCTTACAAGGCTATCTGAAGTCAGTCCGGCAGACTGTCATATTTGCAGTTGCGCATCGAATTATAATATCAAAACAGCACAAAAATGCCTCGTGCCACTAATTGTGTGTTTACACAAGTTGCTAGCAAATAAACAAACATGGAAACAGAAAGCTTTCCCTCATTAAAAAAAGAAAATAATTGCCATGGTGTCATTCGCAGTCAACAATGTTTTAAACCTCCAAAAGTTCACATGAGCTCAGTTACCTAAAAAAGACTTTTATCATGACTGTTGTTCCACAGGATTGCACCCGTACGCTTCACATTGCAGATGCAGTGCTGTAGCAGTACAATATGTCAGAAAAGCCAAACATATGGAGCCTGATTATGTAATGCAAAAATCTAAATGTATTAGTTCACAAATCATGCACCATGGCTAAAGCGTTTCGAAGTCATAATATAGTATTGTGGAAGGAACCACACAAAAATCTTTTTTTTATTGATTGATAACCTGTGCATGAAATCATCATTTTGTTTGAAAAGGAATACAAGTTTTGTGTACTGCAGTTTTGGTACATGTTTTAAGTTTTGCAGAAAGGTCCTCACAGGTATGTTTTTCAAATGAGCCTGTGTAGCTTTTCTGCTTTAAGAAAAACATTATATTATTCAAGTTGAATAGAGTGCTGCAGGAATGATTACTACAATAGTAATTTCTCGCTAGAAATTACATCAAAGTGCAAAAAGTAGGTCAAAAAACTGTGCATTTACACACAAATTGACCACCAAACGCAATTTCCAGCAACATGGAACTCAAGCTCGATTTTTTCAGCAGGGCTGTGACAAACAAAATTTTATTATTCTTACATGTTTTGTTCATAAAGATTCTTAGTGAAAAGCTAAAATTAGGCTATAACCAAACTACACCACGGTCACATGATTCAACATCACCACCGCTAAGCTTCCCACAACTCGTTCAAACTTTATTTCAAATCTGTTTTAGCTTGAGTAGTTTCCAAAAGCACAATTATAAACTCAACGGGACTGTAAAAGTGGACTAGCGGGTAAAGTAGTTCAGTTGTTCGGTGTGATGACGTTGTGTGTCCCTGACCAACTCTGTAGTCCCATTTAGCCACTTGTTATTCTTTTCAAGACATGTAAAAGCTTAAAAATCACGAATAGGGTATTACAGATGTATTCTATGCCATGGATTAAAATGTGAAAATATATTGAGCTCGTGTTCACCACAGGCCTTTTCCAGACATTTAAGCAAAAAATAAACAACAACTTCAGAAAGATGGAACCATAAGTGCAAAAAATAGGGCATATCCGTGACTCAATCCTGCAGCACTCCATTTCCCCCTAAAATAAATTCAATGTGATAAGGCACTTTTTCATTAGCAACTTTTATGGTAGATAAACACTTTTCAAGTTCAGCATGACAATAGCCAAAGCATTTTAAATTGTAAGTAGCTTGTAGCTTGACAGTTTCAAAGTAGCTAGGCTGACAATGCTTTAAGTGTAGGTTTCATTCAGTCCTTCGGAGCAGTGCAGCCTGGGACTGATCTTATAAACAACAGCGCAGAGGTCAAGCAAGGCTAAGCTCACGCTCAACCCTCTTCACCTACAACTCAATCCCACAAATCACTTGGGCTTTCCTCCTCACTTTATTCCACTTCTCACTGCAGTTAACATGACACAAACTGAGCCGAGATGCTGGATACCCACAAAGTCCTTAATCTCATATTCACGACAGGAAGGATTAAAGACAAGATATAAAAGACTGCAAAAGATGCAATGGATATATGAAAAATATCCTATGTCCACTATACATTACTACCACCAAACATTACAGTAATAATTAATGCTATTTATAATCAGCTCCACTGAAAAGACTAGATTTGACAAAAGTGAATTTCTGTGTTCAGCCAAGTTGCTTTATCCTGGTTAGGTCTGGTCAAGTTAAACAGCAAAACCTGACCAAAACTCATCTTTCTGGTGAAGTTGGTTTACGAAAGAAGAAGTTTTGCTGGTTAAGCTATAGTTTTCATTTAGTTTGATCTGAAATATGTACTCACCAGTGCCGTGAAAGTTATATGACTCGTCTCAAAGTTTTCCAAAAAAACTTTGTGAGAAGCAGAGCTAAATTCAAGTTTCAGTGAAGCTCTTGACTTGAATGTGTGAAAAGTGTGAAGGAGATTTGAGAGCTATGGTGGGAGGCAAGAATTCCAGTGAATGATGGCTTAAATTATATAGGGTACAACTGGGCTTAAGGCACACCTTAAGAAAAATGTGTGTTTCACTACACCCATAGTGTATGCTTGCGTGAGAATAAATCATAAAAGTGGTTCATTTTGTTTAAAATTTGGAAAAGGCTCAGCATGGGGGAAAAGGCACACATTATTTATACAAATACTTTAGCTAAAATAATATGTTTTTAATAATGTCCAAGTTAATGCTTGTTCAAACCAATCACTTTAGAAAAGTTTTTACTATTTTCGGTAAATAAAATACCACATTTTTGTTCAATAAATGTTAAAAATATATTTTTAAAAATACCGAAACTAAATTATTTTAAAAAGTAAAGATTCTGAAGGCACTGAATCTCCAATAATAATTTAATACATATTTACAGTAGTAACAATAAATTATATTTTATCATATGATATGAATAATATATATTTTTTTAAATATGATGGTTTCTAGGGCTGTAACGATACACCAAACCCACGATTCGATTCGTATCACGATTTTTGACCCACGATTCGATTCGTATCGCGATTCTATCACGGGGGCGGGGCTTGTGGTGAAAAAAAAGAGATTTTGAGAGAAGAAAAAAAATACCGGTATTTTTATTAAATAACATCAGGAAAAACCTGTATAATCTAAACACCAAAGAAAAATAATAAGTATCCAAATTATTAAACTATACTAGGCAGTGTAGGCTGCTGCTTTTGGGCTATGTTCTGTACTCCAACTAAATTGATTTCGGGATGGTGCCGTAGGATATGCATCTGCATGTTGGACGTGTTGCCGGTCAATTGAGGATTCATTTAATGCACTTTCTGAGAATTTATATTTCAAGTTTTGGCTGCAAATTTCACGTCCATAATGCTGAAATTGCCAAATTTTAAATAATTTATCCTCAACTAGTTTTGTGGTGTAGGTCTACGTATTTTATAATGTTAACTTCAAATAATACTAATAGTAATTTAAAGATGTGGTAGTTCTCAGGGCCTGAATTTCGTTTTGGAAAATGGGGGGATCCCCATTTGCCAAAAACGATCTCCCCTTTAGATGATTCTCATGGGGGGGATTTTTTTTGTTTGAGGGGGAGAAAGGGGGGGCATTTTTTCCAAACAAAATTATTACATTTATCTTGCCTAAATGTTTGCGCTCATTGCATTTTTACAATGGGGTAATATTGTTGTTAAGAATTTACACATCACAAGGAAGCTTGATTTAAATTGTTTAATTAAATTGAAAAAAAGTAGCACAAATAAATACAATAGAATAAAGATACAAATAAAGACAATTAAAGAGAAAAGTTTTGAATAGGTCTAACACTAGTATTCATATACAGAAACTGAATAAAGTAATCAAATGGAAAATAACACTGGGTAGTATTTTAGTCCTGAATAAATTAAATACATAGGCTATTAATCCTGATTCCTTTAACTTAAAGCTATCTTTTGTTGTTTGACAACAAAATTAATGACAGACACATATGGCTGCCGTCACTTTAAGAGCTAGTGCACGGATCCTGTGTTCATTATACTGGCATCGTTTTATGCTTATTAAAGACAAAACCAACTATATTTAGAGTATAGCCTACTCACAAAGACCGAAATTGACAATTTTGCGTGTTAAAGCAATATAATCCGCGAAAAATAGTTACTAGCCAGCTGTTTTTGAGGCGGATTTTCTATAAATGAGCGCATAGAAAATAATCTCAGAGAGTGCGCGAGCACTGATTAGTTTAAAATCGCTTGAATGTTTAAACTGGTAAGACTTAAATAGACTTCAGTCACGATGCATTGCTGGCCCGATTGTGCAAGTGAATATTCCGTCATGTCCCGACCTTACAGTCTATGGTCCCGACTCCTGAACACGAGTGTGTATTATCGCCGCAGCTCTTGATGCCTGCCTTGCACAACACATTATGAGAAGAGATAGAAGACGCGCGCGGCACCGCTGAACACTCACGCTGTTTGTGAAATTGCGTCTGGAAGATAGTTGTTAAAAGAATGATTTGATTTTATTATCTGTGTGGATTACAATTGCGGGAATTTCCCGCATTATAAATGGGAGACCTGCGGGAATGATTAGAATTATGCGCAATACCCGCAATCCCGCGCCGAAATTCGAGCCCTGGTTCTGGACAGGAAGTTGGAAGGGGTGTGATCGCGATTCTGCCTTCTCACATCGCGATACAGGATCGTGGACCTGAGTATCGCGATTTCGATTTTATATCGCGTATCGTTACAGCCCTAATGGTTTCATTATAAAAATGGTGATTATCTCTTAGTATATGATATTTACCATCTGAATCTAACCATGTCATGCCAACAACTGAATTATTCAGCTGTCTGTTGATTATCGTGTTAATTATTGTGCCTTTCGCCCTAACAGCAGGGGTGCTTTTTACCCAAAATATCATACTTTTACATATTCTTCCGTTATTGAAAAACTGTTGCTTTAATTAGCTCGAACAAAAGTGAAAACCATTAAGAAGATCATTGTCTCAAAATATATTAAATGTAGCGTTTTTCATTTGCTACTTAAATCTACAACATAAAAAAAAACACAGATCTAGATCAAATTAGCGCAGAATTTCAAATCAAATTTTTTCTGTCAAATTTCCATGTGCATCTTGAAAAGCGGATGTGCTATCTAGAGGTTTAGAGGAAAATAAAATCAATGGCACCTTTTACCCCGTTGTGCCTTTAGCCCCGTTGTACCCTATATGTAAGGGATAATGTACTTCCAGCCGGTTGTTATCGCAGAATAAACCCCGACAGGGTGATCAGGACCCTGACGCGAAGCGGAGAACCGTCTGGATGTACATTATCCTGCTTATTACATGGCTACTTGCCTCATAAGTAAATAATTATACATGAAATATTGATCGTATTAGACAATGAAATATTGAGTCAAAGACTTTTATTAGCTCGCGGAGAGAGCAGTTGCCGGCAAGCAGCAAGTTCTAAGTAGACGGACATTTAAGCAATACGGTACAGTCATACCACTTATTACACGTTATTTCACCACATATTAACTATGGGGATAAGAGATACTGATTTAAGATGAAACGGTTTTAAAATCTTACCTGTTTGTTATCTTATATCCATTATAGAGTACAAAAATCATTGCAAAATAGCACCACATGAGTTTGTATGAAAAAAGAGAGAGCGAGTCCGCGATACCGGGTGACATAATTACATTTTTAGAGTTTTAATATTTTATTAGCTCTTCAAACGGAAAACTTCCATGAGGAAAAACCATTCATAGCAAGTGTAAGGCACCGACTTCAGTGACAGTAACCCGGATGAGCCTGTGTTATCAGTTTTTAGCGGTTGTTGTCGGGTCATAACATACCGCTGAATGGCCAATTGGCCAATCAGAATAAAGTATTACACAGAGTCATGTAATAAACAAAGATATCACATAGCTTGGTTCTTAATCACTTAATCATTTTCTTTGTGTACAGAAGAAAAGCCTAGATATTCTGCTAAAACTGCTTTTATTTTTCTCTACAGCAAAAGAATGAATAGAATGAACTAGATGTAAAGAAAAAAAGGCTAAAGAATTACTTTCACAAACGGCCTCAAGTTACATTTCACTGAATTTCATTTCACCAAATCGAGTCTCTCTTATCTTCACTGTAAATGTCAAAAGTTTTGATAACCTTTCGAAAACAACATATATTTAATACATGCTGAAATAATAAAATGAGAAATATGTCAATACCACCCTGTTTCAGCACCAATGATTACGTCTTTCTCAGTAGCTCAATTGATCGAGCATTTCTGACACCAAGGTCATGAGTTGATAAAATGAATCCCTTAACTGCACTTCAAGCCACCAAATGCATAAAAAAGACGATAACATTTGACATTTTAGGGGAAAGAAATCATAGCTTGATATCTTATGAGCCATACCGGATGGGTCATGCTGAGGCATACTTGAGGTGTACCAGCTATGGCCCAGTTAACCAACCAGATTAGCTCTAATTTCTAGTGCACAACACACAAAGCCCCACAAAAAAACGAGTTTCATCTTTAGCTAATTGGCCTCTCGAGGGATTGGAAAGCTGAGACAGTATAAGGTGCCTGTTAATGAGGACAGTTCCTATGCCTGGCCTGAGTTCCCTAGTGTTGCGTCATTCGTGTCCCGTTGCACTGCAGGCCGTGACCTTCGGCCGGCTCTTATTAACTTAGTCTTGTTGAACAACTTCTCTGACTAATTAAACTTTGTGCTGTCATCAACATTTTGAGTCAATTTAATGAGCATAGCAAATGTGTGTGTGTGTGTGTGCGTGTGTGTGTGTGTGTGTGTGTGTGTGCACTAGGGATGCACGATATAGGAATTTGGCCGATATTCGATATGCCGATATTTTCAAACTAATTTTGCCCGATGCCGATACCGATACCGATATATTTGTATTTTTTTTTAAGTGCAAAAAAAGCTTATTAAAGCTTCTATTAATGTTCTCAGTCAAGAGCAGTGTGTGATTTCCTCTGTGTTTTGTTGTTTTATTAACATTAACGGGATAGTTCTCCCAAAAATTTAAATTGTCATCATTTACTCTCTCAAGTTTCTTTCTTCTGTTGAAATTATAAAAGTTATTTGGAAGAATGTGGCTAACCAAACAGTTGCTGTACTTTAGTGACTTCCATAGTATATTTAAGCACAAGAAAGAAATGAATCCAGGTTTGAAACAACATTAGATAGACAGAATTTTTATTTCTGGGTGCAGTATCTCTTTAAAGACAAGCGGCAGAATATTATTACTGTCTCTTTAAGAACTGCACGCGAGGGACGCGACGCGTCTAATATACACGCATTCGACAAGCAGATTTTCTCTGTTTGCTTTCACTTTAGACATAACCAACTTTATGTAAACCTTGTGTGTATTTGACAGTATCAGCGCAATAAGACTCGAAAGATTAGTCCAGTATGCAGACTGTGTGACAGGCTTTAGTTCCTGTGAGCGTCGGGTGTAACGCGCTCAGAAAAGCGGATGTTAGAACAGTGCATCAGCACGTGAATGACATGTTTACCTAGCAAGACTTTGACGCACATGCAAACAATGAACTTTTGTGAATTGCGGTGTCCCGTGAGTGTAACTGTACCTCTGCGTTTACATGTGATGTGATGTGAATGTACGTCGCGTTGTACAGTATGTTGAGATGAAGGCGCCAGAATTGAACTGATAGAATGCACGATACTATGATTTTTCTTCAAAAGCAGATCGTGGAGACATTTTAATCGTCCATGATCAAAAACCGTGAGACGCACACTCCTAGTTGGAAGTTTAAGTTGCTGGCGCTCATGCTTCGTTCGCGTCACATGCGCATAGGAAACACGCCACCCTATCGGCAAGACTCATCGGCAGAAATATTCATATCGGCCGATGCCGATGATGGTCATTTTAGCTTTTATCGGCCGATACCGATGTTGTCCCGATATCATCGTGCATCCCTAGTGTGCACTCTAAAACTGCAAGCAATAAGAGACATACCTTTTTCTAAAATTCAACATCTTTTTGCAAATGTCCATATTCCGCAAAAAGTATTGCGTGAAATTGACACCAAAAACGTAACCATGGTTAGGAAATGGCTTTGTCTCAATAAACATTACAAGATGTTTTATCTTCCAGAAAAGACAGGAGGGGGGGGGGGCTTGGAGTTCCAAATTGCACGTGGGAGTACACAGCCACAAGACAGTCTCACCTTACCAACATGCCAAACTGTGATGATGTCAGCGTGAGGCAAATGGCCAGAGCATCCTTATTGCTGGATTTTAAAAGACGGAAGGTGCTACACGCATGCGGTGGGGAAGATAGCTTCCTGGGTTTTAAAAGAAAGACCAATGGAAAGCTGGATGGACGGGCACAGGGATTTGGTGTGTCATCAGACTGGCCAGACTTAAATGACCTATGCTGGAGGACAGGTACTGAACTGAAGTGGACCTCTCACTACCAACCTGTAGAGGTCTTTGATGCAGTCGTAGAGGACCCATCTGTCATCGTGGAAGCCTGGCTGCACCATAACAACATTGTTCACCTGATCCAGGCTAGAACATCAAAGAAGACTCTTGTCTATTCAAAGAGCCCAAAATATGGATTACTGGTCCAGTCTAAAACTCCAGGGAAAGTTGGCAAAACTGCCCTGCACGGACCACTCTGTATCACACACCATGTACAGCAATGCCACCATCAGTGAGGAGATCCTCACTTTCTGTGTAAAAGCACGTCTATATATTGCCAGACATGACAGACTTGTGGACCTCATTGCTGCTCAGATTCCCTGCGTGGCTGATGAGCAGATCTTTAAACACACTACTGTACAGTCTGAATGGTTTAACTCACCTGCAAACACTTTTTTAGGAATTGCTAATACACCATATTGTTAACCAATCTGCGATCCAATCTGACTTGTAATGCTGCCCGAATCATACACTGTTCCTTCGTTGGCCAGAGGAGAACTGGCCCCCGGCTGAGTCTGGGTTCTCCCAAGGTTTTTTTCTCCATTCTGTCACCTAATGGAGTTTTGGTTCCTTGCCACTGTTGCCTTGGCTTTTGGCTTGCTTAGTTGGGGACATTTAATATTCAACAATATTATTGATCTGCCTTACTTAAGGTGGACGTTGACGCAATTTTCTTTTAGAAACAAACTTTGTTGTATTATTTTCATGTTATCACTGTGAAGCTGCTTTGATACAATCTGTATTGAAAAAAGCGCTATATAAATAAAGGTGACTTGACTTGACATCTTTCAGAATGGCAAAACAGTTACACTATTTGAGGTGTCGCGTGCATTTGACTTGTTTATGGATGACTCTTACTGCTCTAAGATTCTAAAATATCAGTCCTTAATATCGACCATTGAGAACCTTGGGTGCAAATGCCAGCTTATTGTATAGTATTGCATTGGGGGGATTTCTAAAACAGGGGCCAAACAGTTGGCAAAGTACTGTTCAATCTCTTGCTGCGTTAATTGTGTTAAATATTTTTCACGCGTTAAACTGAACAAATTAATCGCACGTGTTAACCCGCTAATTTTGACGGCACTAATATATGTATAGAATATTCTCCCTAAGATCTCCTTTTATGTTTCATGGAAATAAAAGAAAATAATAAAGGGTTGGGATGACACGGGGTGAGTAAATTAAATAAAACCAAATAGTGCATCTGCAAGAACACAAAACCCACCTTTGATCTGTTTGCTTTGTTTGTCGTCCAACACTTTGGAAGAGGGAAAAGTCATAATCTCCCTTACAAAACTCGAGAAAAAAAAATCAAGATGAAAGCACAGCGTGGTCAGAATAAGAGATAAGCATGACATTTATAAACGCTTCTGTTGCTATTTGTTATTCAGCGAAGCTCTTTATATGACAGTCACCATCAACGATAGTGTGCCTTGCATTTTGAACACTTGAGAACGCACAGACTTTCAAAAGCTATGAACTATTAACTTCTCAATAGCATTAGTTTTCCCACACTGTGGTTCTGTCTCTACATGTCCTGTAAATGAACGCCAATACACCGCAGTGCATTAATTCAAAAGATTGATTTGTTTTGCAGTTAATGCAACAGACAGAAAAGCCATTTTTCAAACTTTCAGACAAAATGCATCATTGTATTTTTGTAAATATAAGCACAACGGCTATCTTTTTGGATGCTATTGACAAAGTAGTTACTCACGGTCGTGTGCCAGTGTAAATATAGCTGGATGTACAACAAGGTGCCTGATGGCTGAGGAAAAGAAAGAAAAAACGGTTGCCGAGTTGTTTTGAGTCATCAACACGGTAAATGAAAAGAAAGGCTCCGGAGTGCTAGCAGAATGTTTCATGTCAAGGACGTTCTCAATTGGGCTTAAGCTTCAAGCACAGGCTGTTATTGTGCGTGCTGCAGGTTTATTGATCTCCACTGGTTTCCCAGCAGGTAAATGTATTCTCTGAACTGTAAAAGCAGTCTAGTAGCCACAGACCATGTGAAAAGCGACCTGCACGACAGCATGTCTCGCCGACTGGCTTTCTCTGAGTTGCACAATGCATCAGGTTAGCATCCACGCGGTCATTTATCTGTGTCGGGCCGCATGTTGCAACAGAGAGTCTCCCACCAGCGTCTGCCGACCACCTCCGAACAATGGCGACTTCAATCCATCTTGGATAAAGTGCTTTGGGACTGCATATTCTGGTCATTATACTTTCTCACAATGGGTCTCATTAACTGATAATTGCATACAATTGCACAGGAAATCCCTCCATCGCTCCATCCAAAGAAGATTTGTGAACATCCTTTTTTGAGCAATTTATGTATAAGGAATCAGTTGATTTGATTTGGAAATCAGACTCAATAATTCATAAATCAGACTGACCTTGTATCCAAACTCACTGGGTGTTTCTCAGTCAGAGGGATGTGTCCTAGTAAGGCTGTCTATATCTCTCGACTGCCACGTCATCAAGCGCCAAAGCCTGTCTCAATTTGAAGGATCCTTGGAAGGCAGCCTTCGTTTCATGTCCTTCATTTGCCTTATTTTGAAGGATGCATCAGTTTAACAATCCTTTGCAAACATTCCAATTCATGAAAAAGAATTAGTAGAAAATGAATCAGCACTGAGCTCGTCCAATTTCATTATGTAATGTAAGACCAATTTCTTTTTTTTTAAATTAATCTCATAATGCTAAACTGTCCATAACGTTATCCACTGGGAGATTACAAAAAGTTGTCATTCGCAGTATTTCTTTAATAAAAAGTCAGTTCATATAAAGATCTTTAAGCATTTATCCACAGTTGATTTTAATAGTATTCTTGTGCCACGACGCGGGGTGGAAACCTTTATGATGTAGCCATGGGCACTTATTAGACTGTCTCATATAGCTTTTAATGCTGAGAAGGACTCTACACGGCTCGGAAGGTCTGGTCTAGGAAGGATACAGCTTCAGTATGCAGTATCCTTCAAACGGAGAAGCTAAAGGATCCAAATAAAGCAGTCAAATTATGCAAATTAAGCGTATTTTATGACTTCACACAAGGTGCGCTCAGATTTACCGTTGCTCTGTGAAATTTTGCTGGTGAATTCCAGTCATGTCGGAATAGGTCCCCACGCAGATTTCGCTCGTGTACAAACTGGTCCAACAGAAAGCTGCTTTTGTGTAAGTGGTGCTTCATGCATTCATGCATCAACCTTTTTTTGCCCACAAAATTATACCAATGTGATCAATTCTTACGTTTGTAAATACAGTGTAAAAGTTATTGGACTATGTTTATGATACTTTTATGTTCTTTCTATGAAAGAGAACATTCTATACATTCTTTCTATACGTGCCGTATGGACACGTGCTACTTGAAAACATCAGTATATTGGTTTAGTGCAACATCAGAGTGAGTTAATAATGACAGGACTTTACTTTTGAGTGTATCTCTTTAAAAACTAATGTAGTTTGAGATATTCCCTGATATAATACACGACTAGATACTACTAGCTCAGAGGCTACGTTCAGACTGTCAGTCCAAATTTTTTTGCATATCCGGGTTGAAATCCAATCAGATTTAGCTAGTGTGAACAGCAAAAAAAAAAATCACATAGAATCCGTTTCAAACTACATCCGTATGCGGTTTGAAATCCTATTCAAATTTCTGGATTTCTGGAAATCTGTTTCAGTCTGACCGCTCTGATCGGATTCCGCGTGGTTTATGGGACTTTCCAACGCTATCTCACAACCAACTCGTATGAATTCGTACGACTTGTCTAAACCCACGTGATGAGTAGGTTTAGGGGCGGGGTCAGGGGTAGGTCATTCGTACGAATTCATACGAATTGGGCAACTCGTAAAATATGTACGATTTAGCAAAAAAGTTTGAATGAGGTCGTATGAATTCGTACGAATTAGCCACCTCGTAAAATTCGTACGAATTGCCGTGAGATCCGGTTGGACTTTCTCGCGCCACGTAAAAAGTAAATGTCAGACATTGTTATAGGAAAAATGCTGAAAGTCGCTGTTGAAACAATGCTGTGTTGTTGCAATGTGCCGGACGAGCAGAAAATGATAATATAACGGACACAAGACGATTGCGCGGAATAAAGCAGTGAATAGCAGCCTCCGGTTCTGCCGCTGCCTCAGAAGACGCGGTAGTCCAGCGTGGCGGCTACACATTTCTAAGTTGTAAAATTTAAATAAGACAACATCTCTATTGCAAATGTTCTTCTTATGTCTTCGAGACATGAGGTAGTTTAACACTTAAGAAGGCAGGGCATTGGAAACACTCTGAAGAGATGGGATCTTATGCTTTCAAAGCTAACTTACTATTGCTAGCTGCTCTGAAAATGGCCTACCCTACCTTTAATTTAGAAAGTCACACTTTGTCAAAGTCCTGGTCCGTGATTCTGACCCATTTCTGCACTAATAATCAGCATCTTTTCACTATATCCTAACTTTAAAAAAAAAAGTGCCAAAGGAAGCCTGCAAGCCGGCACTATTAGCATTGCCATGGTGTTCTTCCATTATAGCCTTGATATCTCTCTCCGCCAGCGTACTCATTTTACTCTAGGCTTTCATTTGTATTCAGTCCTTGATTTGTTGATCATGCAAAGCTGGTGCACGCAGACAATCATCATGTATCTCACAGCCTCAGCTCTGGGGATTATCTATATAGGCCTACTTCTCACCAACAGACCCCAAACTCAAAAAATGAAGAGAGACTGTTAAATCCCATTCTGTTAATTCAGTTAAACCCCATAATTGGCAAGCTGCTCTCTGTGATAAATTGGCATACGAACAAGTGATTTATACAACTTGTGCAGGTAAAGGATCCGTTTCTGTGATGCACTGAGTAGGGTTGCCAACTTCAGCAGAAGAAAATAGACTCTCTCCATTTCTTTATACCACATATGGCATTTAAAATCTTCACTACTAAACCATTTCCAAATTGTAAACAAAAAGGGATGCAGAGTGTGTATGTTTATAAAAACAGATGGAATTAAGTGCATCTCAAATGCATTTTAGCAATCATTTTCATTTTGGTTCACTGACACATGACTTGATAGCATCTGTTGTAAAAAAATAAATGAATTTTAATGTCATCTCAAAGTGTCACAGACTATTACACACATATCAATTGAGCTTCTACCTAGGCAAATTATAGCACTAGAAAATTATGCCTGTGCATAAATATTTCAAGAGGAACAGACTCACAGTTCAACTTTTAAGTGCCTTGTATTTCAGACATTTTAATTAACAACAACCGCAGAGCAAAATGTGCAACAAACTGGCTGAAAGTAGACTGATTAGGTGCAGGTGTTTTTTTTGGGGTTTTTTTTGCATTGCTTTCATGAAGCCAGCCACATAATAATATTAAAAAAATTACCATAGTATCACAATGTTTTTCTGAATATTTTAACATGGTAATACATGGTGTTTTGGAAATGGAATTTAAACTTTTCTATAAAGTAAATAAAAGTTTGAATAGTTGAATGTTATTTAAAGTTCCTACTTTTTAAAAAATGTATTTAAATGATTAAGTCATTTGTGATTCATCATCGGATGATTTTTTACCCACAATTTCTACCTGATAAAATATTCTAGAGCTTGGCGTTTCTAGAAAAATGCGATTTAATTAATTTACATGACTTTTAGAAGTCACACTTTTATAATTAGGCTACCTCATATATCCAGGTTTTCCAAGACAGTTGTTGAGGGGGAGAAAATTGATTTAGCTTATTTTTTAAATAGTTACATTGAATCATTTAGCAGTCGCTTTTATTTAAAGCAACTTACAAAACGAGGAGAGCAATAGAAGCAATCAAACCAACAATAGGGCAACAATATGCAAGTGCTGTGACTAGTCCCAGTCAGTCTAGCACAGGGTAGCAAGATTAGCAAGTAAGTGTTATGGGTCAAGTGTTGATGAAACATATGCGCTTTCAGCAGTTTCTTGAAATCAGTTAGGCAGGTCATTCAACCAACTTGGAACAGTCAAGGTAAAGGTCCACGAAAGTGGTTTTGTGCCTCTTTAAGATGGCACCACAAGGCTCCGTTCACTTGCAGAACAGAAGCTTCTGCAGGGCACATACGTCTGGAGTAGTGAGTTTAGGTATAGGGCCCCTTTGGGCCCCGCTAGTTACCCCGGTCCCCTGGTTAAAAACCACTGCTCTATAATGTGAAATAATCAGGAAGACAATAATAATGCTTGAAGTACCATAATAAAAGCAGACATTTCAGAAGCAGATTTTGCGCTGCCTTCAAGTTCCCCCTGGAATTTCTTATTTGTGAGTCCAGAAGTGGTAATTATGAGATAATATAGGCCACTTTCAAGTAATTGTGGTCAGAATAAAATGGATGTGTTTGGTAAAGTCATATTTAGTCTCTCTTTTGTTTACTTACTGGAAAATTCAGGCTGTTTTAGTGCTAATGCAACACAATGAGGAGTAAAGGATGTGAGTTAGGAGTGTAATTGATGCTTTAACGTATTTATCCATTACCTCCATTTTGTGCTGCCACCGTGAATGATGGGTAATGCAGTTTTGTTGCAAAAGCTTGTCGCCTCATGAACAGCTAAATTAGTAGGACTGCTTGGCAAGCTTTACATATGTTCTTTATCAACAGCACACAAAATGTGTACTAACTGAAATGTACACCCAGCATGCACAACATGCCAATTAGTTTTTGTCATGATTCTCAAAGTATTATCAACATGGCAGCATTCATTATGCTTTTTTTTTAAACAATCATTCAGACATTAGCTGAAGGCATTAAGTCTAGGCAGTCTAGTTACATCATAAACACATGGATCATTCTCAAATTATGGTGAATTTGGTTTTCTCCAATAAAAGCTGTTGTTGGATACACTTTATTTTAAGGTGATTTTGTTATTACAGTGTAATTACACAAATACTAATTAGTACTCAAATATTAATTAACTACATGCACTTTATATAGAGTTAAGGTTGATGTTTGCTGACAGACAGACAGAAAGATAGGGTTTCTTAAATATCTATAATTGTTTATGTCTTGAAAGTGACATTTATAACCATTGAGAATGACCGACATAGACATTTTAGCTTTCTTAGCAGTGTTTTTATACAGTAGTCAATTTATAGATGGAAAACTGAGTGCGTTAACTCCAATTCAACAAATCAATTGCACAATGAGACGGTGGCTTTTAGAAGCAACAGTTATCCATAGGTTCAATATATATTTATCTCAGCCATCCCAATATAACAGCAAATTCAGCAGCAGGGACGAGGACAGCATGTAGTGCCATATCCAATATAAAACTGTCATCACCGCGTGTCATGTCTAGACTGCTGTCGATCGGTGCTACTTTGTTTCCTTATCATGCAAATAAATGAGGTTTTTATTGACTAGCAGACCTCCCAAAAGTGGGTCTGCTAGTGATGGTGGCAAGCCTGCAGGGCACAACACCATGCAGCAGTCAATAAAATGAAGATCATAGAATTTCTGCACGACTATTTTAGCCAGAGGAGCTCGGTCACAATGCAAAGAGCATTCCCTCTAAAAAATATAATTCGATCATTACTTGCTCACCCAAAATGCATTAGGGTATGGCCTATTGCCTGAAACTAAATGTTTGACCACCGGTTCAGTGATGTGGCTGTGGGGGTGGGGAGGGATCAGGGCAAACAGCAACTGAGGAAATTACTGTTGAAAAGAGAAAATATGAAAAAAGAGAAGAGGATAAAGCCTTTTGCAGGAAGGGAATATAATAAGGGAGGCAGAGAATTTCTGCTAAAGAAAACCTGTTTAGCGATGCATGCTCAGCCTTTTCCTGTTTCTTCAGATTAACCTACAAAACTCATCCATGGCAGAGAAAAAGAAGTGATTTCTTCACAACAGCGAGGTCAAGACGTTGGTGATCATTCTGTATCTTAAAAAAACAAACAGAAAACACTTGGAATGTTCAAATATCTCAGATATATAATTATTATATAAGCATAGGTTTAGCACTGACAGACAGACCTCTCTTTTTTGTGATAAACTATGAAAAAAAACTACATTAATTTAATATTTAATTTCATACATTTCTCAATTATCCATTCTTGTGTTGTTCTAAAAAAGTATACCTTTACTTATTTATTTATTCTCCCGTGGAATCCAAAAGGAGAAGTTTAGCAGAATGTTCATGCTGCTTTTTTCCATACACTAAAAGTAAATGGGGCAAAAATCCCACTAAAAGTGACGAAAATGTCACAGATATTTTCTCTCTCTCTCTCTTGCCCTGTTTACACCTGGTATTAAGATGCGTTTTGGTAGATTGGATCACAAGTGAACGATGCTTAATAAAGGTGTAAAAGAGGTCTAAAACGTTTTGAGCTTGTCCACTTGGACTAGTGGTCGACCGATATATCGGCCGTTATTTGGATTTTTTAGATATCGGCATCGGCCGATAAATCTTTCCATTTGGCCGATATTTTTCAAAACAGTTTGTGATAGTGCATTAGCGTTTATTTCAACTGGCGCGGAGCACAGCGAGCGTGAATGAACTGAAAACGCTCGCTTTGCACGCCCAGTGGACACACACCATAAGACAAGCCACAGATGTGAAGCAGACATCTGCCAGACAGTAAATGACAAATCATCATTCATTTTTTAACCTGACGCTACATTGTGTTACACACAAAAACACTCCGGCGTGCAGCGAAGTCTATTCAAACAGTACTGTGATATGTCAGATTCTCAGCCCAGCGGTAGCTCCAGCGGGGGACACAGATGTGATATAAACGAATTCAAACAAAACTGAAAACATTTTACCTCACAAACAATCAAAAATCCTGTGACTAGCTGTTCCTCAGATATGCCCGTTGTTCTCGGGTACTTTTAAACTAGACGCTGTTTTCCCACGGACTCAAAAAAAAAAAGCCTGTGTTCTCCGGAGTGAAAAGCTGGGTTACGTGAGGTGGATGAAACAAGAACACTGTATGGTAAGTAATAATAATATGTTTGAAAATAAATCCTTGAAAATTTTATTCACCATCTGCTGTATTTAATTGTCCATGATTGGCGTAATATCGTGTGTACAGTAGCATACCTTTTCATATGCTCCGGTCTCATTTGATGCTAAGCTGCATGGCGCTAACCGAGGAATGCAAAGTGCAATATTTGCAGTGACGTGGTGAAAATGGGAGCTCCAACAGGGAAGAAAAAAATACCACAAACATGTGGTCACCTAAAGTCTCGCCATTCATCTGTGCATGAAGAAGCACAGAAGAAAAGAGATGCTTCTTCAAGCTCTGCCTCAGTGAGCAAAGTCCAGACAACACTCACGATAACACTTTTGACACTCAAAAGAAAATGGCAAAACTCTGATCCTGGGTCAAAAATGTTATCTAAAGTAAATGTTCATTTAGTTGCACCAATATTCTTTATGTCTCTCATTTACGGTCTTCACGTGTATCATATCGGCCAGATTGCTTTCTCAATATCGGCATCGGCCATTAAAAATCCCATAGGTATCGGTCGACCACTACTTTCGACCACTTCCAGAGATAGTTGAAAATGCATTAGACTGAATTGCTTTCAGTGTAAACGCTCATGTGGTCGAATGTGTTCAAACAGCCACAAACGACCGTCTACTCTCCGCCTACTGACCTAATGTGTAAGTATTATGGGAAGCGCGCTAGACAGGCGGGATTTAAACTTTGTCGGCTGAAGACTCAAGTTTGCTGCCTTTTTCCATAAACTGAAAGTAAATGGTGACCAGGTTGGGTCAAACTTAAAAAAAATAAATATATATATATATACACTACCGTTCAAAAGTTTGGGGTCAGTGAGAATTTTTTTTTTTTTTTTTTTGGAGGAAAGAAATCAATACTTTTATTTATCAAGGACAGTAAAGACATTTATAATGTTACAAAAGATTCTATTTCAAACAAATGCTGTTCTTTTGAACTTCCTATTCATCAAAGAATCCTAAAAAAAAAACTAAAAAAAAACTGTACAACTGACAGACCAACAACTGTTTCAACATTGATAATAATAATAAATGTTTCTTGAGCATCAAATCCTCATATTCTACTGATTTGTGAAGGATCATTTGACACTGAAGACACTGACACTGGTGATGCTGAAAATTCAGCTTTGATCACAGGAATAAATTACACTTTACTATATATTCACACAGAAAACAGCTGATTTACACTGGAATAATATTTAATACTATAACTGATTTTTGTTGTATTTTTAATCAAATAAGCGCAGCCATGGTTAGCAGAAGAGAATTCTTTTAAAAGTATTTAAAATCGTACCGACCCCAAACTTTTGAACGGTAGTGTATATATTTTTTTAAAAACACAATAAAAGTAGTCTATATGACTGACATGATACTGCATGTCTTCTGAATATGATAGCTTTGTGTGCAGCTTTGAGTTTTTAAAACCATATTCTCTTTCACATTTTAATATATTCAAAATATGGCACATTAATAACATGCTCGTTTTGACATTAATGATGCCAAATGTCAATGGTATCTCATAACTGATCGTAATGGGCCAAATTGTAATATGTGCATATTTAATTACACAGTGATAAATGATCAATAAATTCTAACTGGTTATCTAACACATGGCTTCAGAAGATTTGGAATCTAGCGTGTAAGTCATTTGGACCACTGTTGCTTGACATTCACTAGTCACCAAATGCATTTTGAGAATTAGAATAATTTGCATGATGCTTAATATGAGGTCTTATTCTGAGGAAGGTCATACATCTGCATTTATATCTTTCATTTGAGTACAAAAAAATGTTGGTCAATAAGAAGTGTAAAATGCTCTAACACAGTCAGCCAAGTTGATAAACTGACCAGTGTCCAATGAAATCCATGCTAATCCTTGATCCAAATGAGAGCGACTCGCTAATAAACTCAGCCTCCGAGCAATGAACACTCTTCCCTCTGCACAGCCAACTGTTTCTAGTCTTTTTTTATCCATGAGGAGTTAAAGGATGAGAACTTCCGAGACTAAACAGATGTGCTAAAGGCTAACAATAACCTCAGGAGATGCATGCTTTAAACAAGGCTAACTAGAAGTGACAGCCAGCACAAAATATTGAGTAATTAAGCGCTATTAGACACAAGACAATTAAGGCGGATGAATTGTAAAATGTCAACGTTTGCTTTTATGTAAAGGAGACTCTCGTATAGCCCCCCTCCCCTATACTGCTGTATAAACCCCTCTATCCCTACAATCCACCAACTCATGTTTAAGTAATCTTACTCCTTCAACTCAGATTTAATATTCATTTAGGGACTCTTCAATGCTGTTGTAATGTGAAGGCGCTGGCGATTCTGTCACTGTGGACAACAAAAGATTTGGATGGGTTTGTAATCACGTCAAGGCCAGATGGTTAAATCCGCCAGATAAGACAGAACAGCGGGAGATGATATGACATTCAGTTTTATGATAACTACAAGGGACTGGGACATGCAAAAGAGAATGTGCAAATCAAGAGATTTTGATTCAGATCACAAGCAGCAACCTTCATAACATGATTTACTGAACCTGTAGTTGTGTCTAATTGCAAGGACACACAGTTGAATGCACCTGACATTTTAGGTATAAGGAAATTATCCAGAGGAGAACGGATCTATTTGTCAAAAAAAAAAAAGAGAAACGAATATATATCTATATATATATATATATATATATATATATATTATATTTTTATTTATAAAAAAGTTTTAATAATTTGTATGTACCTTTATGGAATTGTACTAATTCAACAAAGAATAAAATTATTAATACTTTATTACTGAATAACTTTCATGTTCACATGGTACTAATAGTAAATATGAAAATTAATTTTGAAATGACAAAAAGTTAACTAATTTTTTAATGAATTGTTTTAGTTAATTAGTATAATACATTTAAATAAAAAAACAAAAATTAAGAAAATTAATATAAAAAAACATGAATATCACTGTTCTAAAAAAATATAAATTCTGTATACTGAATACTTTTAATCTTTATATAGTACTAAATGTAAATATGTATAATGTAATAAAAAAAACGAATCATGCATCGATACCACTTGTTGATACATTGGAACACTGATATAACTCATCTTGGTATAAATACATGTTATCGGCCTTATTTTACTTCCCAAGGTACATGTAGGAATTAGATCTTTTTCATGTGTTTTGGTTTGATTCTGTTGTTTCCCTGCAATGTACTGTTTCCCAATGCGTGTTCCCAGTCTGTTCACAGAGTTACTGATTTCATTCACCTGTTGTCTAATTATATACTCATTATCTTCGTTATTAATGCCCCAAGTTATCCTTAGTTCGTTGTCTTTATATTGAGGTGTTTATTTTCCTGTGATCCCTTTCGAAAGGGAACTCGCACTGCGTCAGAACGCTCTGGGGAACGTCTCCGTGTGAACCGGTTTCTGAAACGCATCTAATCACGGCAATCCTATTGGCCGGCGACAGCCTATGACATCATCACTAGTGCGACCCGGAAGTCTATAAGGGGAGCCTGGAGAACATGTCAACAGCTTTTTTGTCTTCAGGGACTGTTTTGTTTGTACCCTTCAACCTGAAAACTTCAAAAAGGTAATCATGGCTTGTGAAAAACGCTTCAAGAAGTGTGTGCATCCGTGTCTAAGATATTGATACTTGATGACACACAACTTGTGTGTTTATTGTTTGGGCTCAGAGAATGCACGGATCAGCTTGTGCCACTGTGAGTTTTTTCCCTTGAGAAAACTCCACTCTCGTCTGCTCTCTTCTCGAGGGAATAGGGACAGACATATGTACCAGGCGATTCAGGTCCCGCTCGCGCTGAGGCAGAGCAGAGACTGGAGTCGTGGGTTTTTACAGAGGGAGCTCGCTGAGGAGGTTGAGAGAGTTGTTAATTTCTCACGTCCTTCAGAGACCTGCGAGAGTGAGCTCCAGGATGAGGATGTGTTGTCACTAACATCCTCTGATCCAGCAGCGAGTGCTCTGCTGTGTTTAAAAACAATCAGCCCAAGAGAGCAGGAGATGGCTGATGAGGGTGAAGAGGATATACAACCCAAACCCTCACAGCCACCCTGCACCGCGTATGTTAACCCTCTGGGGTCTGAGGTGTTTTTGGGGCCATTTGGATGTTCTGTGATGCCCTTACATTTGTGCTTTTTTCAGTTATTTATAAACATGTTAATGGCAAAGGTGTAAATTCACTCTATATAGCACAAACAGGGCTACCATAATCTGTGAGCAACTTGTATGTACATTGTTTGTATTTTTAAGAGAATATTGTTTATGCGTGGTTATTGAAAAAAATTAAAATGAAAGCTGCTGAAATAAGACCACAAAACAAATACTAAATATGTGTCCACAAGACTTTTGACAAATGGATGTTGACGCTTCGAGTTCTGGCTTCAAAATGATCTGAAAATCATCCTTCCTAATCATTCACATAAACCAATAGATTGTTTTAAATTGTGAAAAACATTTTTTTGTTTGCCAAGGCAATATGCAGATGGGCGGAACGGCCCAACCCCTATCATGAATATTAAGTGGTTCTCAGACAGTGACCCTACATAATAATGAGCCTTTCATTCAGGGGTGTCACACAAGAAATAATGCAAGGACAATATATATATATATATATATATATATATATATATTGTCATTGCATTCTTTCTTGTATATATATAGCCTAAATATATATATATATATATATATATATACACACACACACACACACACACACATATATATATATATATATATATATATATATATATATATATATATATATATATATACAAACAATCAAAATATAAATGAAAGCCAAAAGCACATTTTTAGTCATACCTGGAAACAAATTCTAGTCAAATGCTATATGGGCCATTCTACAGAATCTTGAAAAGAAAATAGTCTTTTTCCATAAATGTCTTATAAAGTATTATTTTTTAAAGTAGACCAATACAATAAAAATAAACCAGTCGCATTTCAAAGTCGTTCGCGAAATGACCGCCAGGTGGCGCAAAGGGACATTTATCAAAACGTAAGTGGGGCTAATGTCAATTAACAGTAAGGATGAAATTCTACAAGTTATGGTAATTTGCAAATAAGCCTACAACAAACATTTATTTTTAAACAAATATTTTTAAATATGCAACATGCACGTTTAAACAACAAACAATACAATCTGAACCAGCGCTTCTGCTCCTGTATTGAGACATGCAGCGCGTTGCAGTTACGATCCGGGTTCCAGTGGCCTTAATACATTCACGGCTTTTTAAAATGTCACAAAGCGTTTTGAGATGGTTTTGAATGAAATATTGAAGTTTATAATTAGGGTATTTTGGCACACCACGCCGAGTGGCTATGCATTATTCTAAAATCTGGCTTTATTCTGGCATGTTGAATTAGAGTTTGACAAACGCGGCGGCGCGTTCATTTGAATTTATTTTTCTCATAACAGCTAAAAGAACTTACTGCGTAATTGTTGGTCATACAGATAAGATATCATCTTTTAAAACTGTAAAAGGTCTACTTTTATTCATGTAGGCTAAAGTAGGCCTACACTCACAGGCTAACGACAAAACGTTTTCTCGCTCATGACAAACAAACGTTTGGGCATTTCTCAGTGAGAAAATTCATAGCCGAGTGGTAGAACTTACGGTTCGATCATCAAGATGACACGGGTTCAAATCCCGAACAAACATGGTCTATTGTAAATTTTATATTTATTAATGCAGAGAGATTTGTGTAGCTCTAAAACTCTGGTACACCATACAGTTTTTTGCTTATATTTATAAAATAAAATTACCATGCATTTCCATTTTACACTAAGGAACAATAGTATCCAACAGAACGACTTTGCATCTGTACCAATCGTATGAGGCCAATCGTAATTTCAAAAGCAGTTCTGTAAAAAAAGTAATTTTATATATATAGCCAATATATATATATATATATATATATATATTTTATTAGGCCTATTATTATTATTTTTTTGATTCCCTACAACCTAGAGTTTTTAAAAACATGGTTTTAAGTAAAGTGTGATTTGCCAGGGGGACGGGGATTTCCTTCTGGTCTAAACATCCCTGCTTCTGCTGAATTATTTGAATCCCCACACCCCTCCCTCCACAGTAATCAATGCTATAGGCTACTTCACCAATAGACCATATCAAATATAAAATAGAGATATGCAACAGAACAAGCACGTTTAAACAACGATAAACAATAAAATCAAAACCAGCGTTTCAGTTGTCCATAGTTCAAGTGGCCTTAATGCATGCACGGCTTTTCAAAATTTCACAAAGCGTTTTGAGATTATTTTGAATGAAATATTGAAGTTTATAATTAAGTGTTTTGGCAGACCACGCCGAGTGGCCCTATGCATTTTTCTAAAATCGGGTTTTATTCGAACTTTTGCTAACGACAAAAGTTTATCTGTCGTCTCTGTCTCCGGGAACTGCGCGTCACAAAAATGAACCGAAAGCCACTTCAGCTCAGTCACTATAAGAAATCGGCTCTGTCTAATGCCTTTAAATGTCTAAATATTCAGGCTAATAAATGTTATCTGATTATGTAATCCATATGAAAACGAGAGGTACAGAGGATCTACTCAAACATGTAGCCTATGTAAGCGCTTCCCAATGAGAAAATGACAAGGGTGAAAATCTCGCTCTAATGAAATGTAGCAGGCTAAATCGCCCTGAATTAAAATGTAAAAACAGATCAAATAATGTATTTGTCGAAATGTTGCGATATTGTTTCATTTAAGTTCATAATTATTCTATAGGCCTACATGTTATTTAATTTAGCAACATTACCACGAAGCACCGTGGTTCGATATTTATTTGAATAATAAAAAAAATAATAAAAACTTAATTCACAAATTGCATGCCTGGTTGAAAGGATCCAAAGATCCCTGTAGAACTTAATATTAAGTTGAACATTTTGTTCATGACAACAAATGAACATGCGTTTTTTCAGATTATATTTAGTTTTGCTTGGAAAAAGCTGGCCCAAACCAGTTTTATTTCATCAATTATTGAAATAATGAAATATTTAGTAATAAACTTTTATGACAGAAATTTCACTAGGCTACATGTAACTTAAATCATTTAATTCCTTCATTATCAACACTGTCTAGAATAGCGATTTAAGTGTGAATTACGACTTCTCTTTGTGTTAAATCAGCCTCAGACTCCGATAGCCTGTGGGGGGTTGGGGGACAGTTCAGTGCTGTGCGCGCAGGACAATAGGCCTAGGTGTTAATGTTCCTCTTTCATATGGAGAGCGAGGGAGACTAAATAAACTTGTTAAAAAGAGATTCAGCGCGAGAGAGGCAAAGAAAAACGCATGTTTTAATTTAATTATGTTGCTTTGGACAATTTTCGTTTTGTAGGCCTACTGTTTTAATTGTTTAATGTCATTTATTTGGCAATACAAATTTAAAATGTCGCAAGAATAATATTAGCCTAGTGTTTCTTATTTTGCATCGCAAAAGAAATAAACTCTAAACCCGATGCAACCCTGTTTTAAATAAAAAAAAACACTTTATTTAAACCTTGAAATGTTCGAACTTGGTTTCAAACTTAAGTAATTTTAGTGTTCTTTTACATTACACAATAATTTAGCAGACTAAAGACGAGCTTCTTCATTTTCATTTTCTGATGCAATCGGCTGACAATCTTCCTTCATCAGTTTGTGTCCTTTGTGCAGCGGCTGCGGTTCTACTGGAATGTAGCAAATTTATGTTGTAATGATAATTAAACAAAACTCTTGACTTTAAATAAGTAAACAGTTATAAACAGTTAGCTATTTAAGCATCAAGAAGGTAAAATATAAACGCTGTTGGCCAACATCGGTTAACAACATGTATGCCACATTGAGATTCGATCTCGGGTCGATTGAAGCTCCCTGAAGCTCGTGTTGATGCGTTGATCACTGAGCCACCGTTTGTACGCTGTTAGAGTTAAAGTCTTATGCTTTTGTAAAGCTTCATTGATGTAGCCTAAATGTTTTTATTGCAATGTTTTATGTTTTCATTATTTATTCAATTTCATTTCAGTATTTCAGCCTAATTTCAGTATTGTGGTAATGAATTATTTTAACTACGTTTCACTTGTTGAATTCATCTGCTACCAGCTTTCAATCGCTCTGAATGAGCAGCAGATTACGCATTAGAGAGAATAAACGAACACTTTTCAGAGTCTATGATTGTAGCGCCTCTTAGCGGTAAAAGGTAGCAAATACACCCCACATTTTACCGCCGCGGTGGAACGGCTGATGTGGGCGTTGTCATGGCTTTCCTCTACATTTGCGTTTGAATAGCGCGCGTTCTCCGTGGGCGTGTCAGATTAACGCGTAATGAAGTGTAATGAGCTGGGGAAAAAAATTCTGACAGCACTCTCTTTTCATACAGATTACATAAACTGAGAATATTTGTTTTTTATATAAATTACTTCATTGAAAAGAAGAGAATTCAAGCTTCATAAAGAAAAATCTCTCGTGCCTGTGTGAC
Organism: Rhinichthys klamathensis goyatoka; assembly: GCF_029890125.1. NCBI lineage: Eukaryota > Metazoa > Chordata > Actinopteri > Cypriniformes > Leuciscidae > Rhinichthys > Rhinichthys klamathensis. The sequence goes on from NW_026606931.1 coordinate 356,098, forward strand.
AAGTATTTGCAGAGTTAGAGTTAATTTTTCGGACGCGTTTCAGAATGGACTGCACTGACAGAGAGAAGGCAAAACTCGCATCATGTTTATTTTTCTTCATTTGACAAAAAGCACAACACTTTGTTTTTATTGTGAGTATACAGAAAAATAATATACACTAAACAGGATCGACTGATGTATAACACTTACATGTAAGATTAAAATCAACAGAGTATTTTGAGTCTCTTTTGCACTGATAAGAAAAAAAGTCTGCCTATCGCGCCGGCGCGATAGCCGACCCCAGGGGGTTAAGCTGTTGAGGTACTCTCACAAGGCCTCCCTGTTAAATCAGCCCTAGAGCTGGAGGCGCTCCCCTATTAGAGTCCCTTTCAGAGTGCCCAGCCTCCACGTGGCTTTGAAGCACTGTGTAGATCCAGGATTGGGTAGAGTTACTCCCCTTGTTCGCAAGGGTTAGAAAGCGCTATGCTGAGTTCTACTCTCCAGGATGCCCATCTCTATGATCCGGTCTGTGAGCGATCACTGCCACTATCTGCAGTCCTCCCTATCGGATGCCTCCACAAGTGAGGCAAAATATGTTAGAGACTCTGTTTAGGAAACAGACAGGTTGTTGGCAAGACTAGGTCATTAAATTAGACCAGGTCAGCCACCCTGGTGGCATGTGAGGTTGACTTCATGTCCGCCTCAGAAAGTGATTGGACGGGACTCCTTTGGACCCCCTGACCATATTCCCTTAAAGGAACCCCTTTCACAGATGTTGCTGGTTCCAAAGCCTTTGAGCAGCCTTGGTGGGCCTTCATTGTATCGGAGGCCTCTTTGAGGCTTATAGTTTGGGCAGTGGCCGTAGGGAATACTGTCACTGACAGCCTGTATGGGAGTGTTTTTGGCATTTCAGTGAAACTGCCGTTTTTTGTCACAGCCATAATTTGGCATGCACTCCCCATAGTATGGCAGCGTGGATAGATCGTTCCCCATAGCTTTCTGATGCAGTGCGAGTTCCCTTTCAAAAGGGAACGTCTCAGGTTACGACTGTAACCCATGTTCCCCGAGAACAGGGAACGAGACACTGTTTCTTTTGGCCATGCCTCAGTGGATGCCTGCTGAACAGTCCCTTCAGACGATAAGTTGTTGACATGTTCTCCAGACTCCCCTTATATTCTTCCGGGTCGCACTAGTGATGATGTCATAGAGATGAGCGTTTCAGACACCAGTTCACGCGGAGGCGTTCCCCTTAGCGTTCTGACGCAGTGTCTCGTTCCCTGTTCTCAGGGAACATAGGTTACAGTCGTAACCTGAGACGGTTTCCCATGTGTATTCATTAAGACTGTTTTGTTTTCTTTACTCCTTTGCTGTATGCTCTTTGCAAGCACCGCAACTTTCTGCCGGCAAAAAATTACTAACAGTCAACATGTCTGCTGAAGCCAATGCACTGTTTTGCAACTGAAGTTTGAAATTTGTGACTGTGGGAGTGTGCTGGGCAAAAAAAAAGTATTGGCTATTAACTACTACTGATGCATTCAGGACTGGTCTCAGCTGAGAAACAGATATACCGGTGAACCTCTAATATTTACTTCATCTAAACTGACCCTCAAGCATCCCCATAAGATCATTCTCATGCCGACTTTTTTAGAAAAAGTCTGTTGGGTCAAACCAGAAATACTTCTCAGACATCATAAGCTACTTGATATTCATAGGCCGATGTCAGATGAGAGGTTATGAGTTATGTGGAGTGAATTTTAGTTTAATGCACTAATCAAAGCCATTACTTACAGAGCAGAAAGATACATGTTCTGGAGATTTTTTGATCCCACCTCAGAAGAAAACACCATATACTGGTTTAAATTAGGCCAAAACTGCATTTTAATAATGTAGTGAGTGACCAGCATTAATTTGTAATTATCACATTTAAAAAATAATGCAATTTAATTAAAACTTTTTTACAGTGCTGTTGAATGCTTGAATCTGATTGGTTGACGAACCTGTGCAATTATTTTCAGGGAAACACACGGCTAAAGTAGTTCCAGGCTGGTCTTGACAGCATTACAGTTCCATATCACTTCGCCAAATGATTTCAGTTATTTCAAAAGTCCTTACAGCCTACAACAGTAAAATAACCAACACCCACAACGATACTGACCAAGCAAATAAATTAAATATAGTAAACAATAGGATAAAAACAATTTATTTCCATGTGTTTTGCAACAAAATTACGTTTTATTATAAATGGACATCGCATACTCTCTTTCTCCCGCTCTCTCTCACACTCAAAACGCACACACATACAGTACGGATACACACTCGCACAGAAATGTGTTGTCAGCGCTGCTCTGATGATTTTATCAGTAAAATAGTTTAACAACGTAAAAGCTACATGACATTTCTCACTAGCGAGGTAATAACAGTGCTGTTCTTTGAGCAGATAAACTCACAGTAGAGACCCTGCTGTCGAACACTGTTGAGAGACACAGACTCAGGTAATTCACACATACGCTTAATCTCTCTCTCTCTCTCTCTCTCTCTCTCTCTCTCTCTCTCTCTCTCTCTCTCTCTCTCTCTCTCTTTCTCTCTCTCTCTATCTCTCTCTCTCTCTCTCTCTCTCTCTCTCTCTCTCTCATAACTGCAATAGACTGATATCAGTGGCTCAAGCCTCTGTTACTAGCTTTAAAATTCTGTTTTGGAATTAGCAACGGAGGCTTGAGATTAGATGAGTAATAATTAGTCCTACACACAAGAGCGTTTTAAGGACAAAAACCTGACAAATGTCTTGAAATACATAATCTGAACAATGTTTTAAGGTGTAGTAATAGTATAAGCGGGACTCCGGGCTGTTGAATTACTGAAAAACAATGCACACCCGAGGTGTAACGGCCTCTGCGCTTTGCATTACCACCTCGGGTGTGCATTATTTTTTTAATAATTCAACAGCCCGTCATCAATTATTTGTTACGTAAACCGCTTAAGGTTGTGGCCAAGATGCCAGATCAGCTAGTAGACCATATTGGTCAAGTTGGTTAGGGTTAGTAAACCACCTTAGACTGGCAACAAACCAGCTTTCATAGGGTGTGAAACTCTCAGTTTAATAATTTGGTATGCTCCTAAATATGACCTATGGCATATATTAATAAGCATTTAGAGTGATATGAGTCATGTGAATGATCTCTGTCATATCAGGCTGTTAATTACGTCCAGACCGAATTAGTAGTGCCCTGCATTTAAAGTCCCACGGGAAATTCATGCAAATGCATTTGCCTTTCAATTCCTATTGCATGCCTTGCCACCACCATAAATTAATACCATGAAACTAAATGTTTCCAGTTAACTCTGTATAGAGAGAAAGCAGTGCTCACCGTGTGACCAGTAAGGTTTGAGGTCCTAGCTTTCCCAAAGGACATATCTAATCAAGGCTTTGGGAAATTGTAAAGCTGGAAAATGCAAAGTCAGTGGGGTTTTGGCAGTTTCACAGGGAGTCAAGGGTATTGTTCGTAAGAGGCAGGCGCGGCAAAACACACATCTGACTTAGGCTCCTGTGTGCTTCACAGCTATAAAAAGGTACTTAGTGTTTGTCAGGGCCACAGTAAAACCAAGATTAATAGATGCATAATGCTCTTAAATTAGCAGAAGTAAATTTGGCTTCATTGGTAAAATAGTCTGGATGCTGAATGCCTCGTTATTTGTAGGCTACGTAACTTCTAGTTACTAGTATTATTAACTTCTAATAATACTAGTAAAAATGAGATGTCACTCATTTGTCAAAGAACTTGGAAATTAGGCTGCTAACAATGAATACTCTGTAGCAGTCTATAATTCATTATGAATGGTATGAACAATTATTAATGAATGAATCAAATTCACTCAGAATGCTGAAGGACATGCATGGAAAATCAATTTCTTCTACTTCTTCATATATCCCTGCACATGGGCTGTCAAAATATCACTGTTGCATAGATATCACCATCTACAAGTGGATGATCAATTAACCAATTTAAAATAACTTTTTATATATATAGTTTAAAAATACACTTTATGTGATGCCAAAGACAAATGATTAATTTTCAAATGATTAATTTTCCAGAAATCATTTTAATATTCTATTTTGGTGTTCAAGAAACATTTATTATTATTATCTATGTTGAAATTACTATTTTTGTAAAGATGATACATGATACATTTTCTTTCAGGATTCATTGATGAATAGAACGTTCAAATGAACAGCATGTGCTGCAACTTTTGATTTTAGCTGAATAAAAGTATTAATTTCTTTAAAAGAAAATCGTATTATATTTAATAAAATTCACAAAAAATACATGAATATATAAAATATACATATGCACCATCTTTGAACACTGCATTAGCATCTTTCAACCAATAACCATGTTAAAAGTGGGTCTCAAGAATTTATTTTAGAAGTCTGCATTCTGTTCTTGAACAATTTATCTTTTGTACATATTTTTTCAAGAGTGTTGACCCCCAAAATGACACTGCAACCAATCATGTAATTAAAAATCAGGTTAACACATTAGATTAGGGAGCACACTAACTAGGAGTTTTCTCCTCAATAAACTTTTACTACTTATTGATAGTAAGTAAGGTAGTTGCTGTAGTGGTTATGTTTAGATATGGGCTAGGATTAAGGGGTGCAGTATATAATCATGCAGAATAAGGCATCAATATGTGCTTTATAAGTACTAATAAACAGCCGATATGCTATATAAATGCTAATAAGCAACTTAATAGTGAATTTGTGTTCCCTAATCTAAAGTGTGACCGAAATTAGCCTCTTTTTTGACACGTCCGTGTGAACATATTTATCTGATATATTTTGAAGTTGGAAAAAAAAAGTCATTGTTTCATGAACAATCAGTGCTGTCTCTTAAAATAGTAAATACACTTTAACTAAAATCCCAGCCCAAAGCAGCAAATGCAGAAACAAAGCCAGACAGGAAGCAGATCATCCTGCACTCTTTGCATATTTACCACATTCTGGCGGTGTGATCACTGGCACGAAGTGTTACAGTAGCATAAACAGAATGTGAGTTAATTGGGATGGAGAATGGCAAACATCATGCCACCAACACATTTAATGAGACAACACATGATTGACTCCTGTCCACAAGAGCTCAACCTACACACAACATAATGCATTCAAGGTAACACAAAAGCGCAAAAGCATCGGCAACAGATACAAAACTAACACGGCTGAACAACATCAGATACGGTAATTGACTACGTAATTGTGTTTGTTTAAGCTAAGCCTTGTGATTTTTTTTTTCTTTATTGGGGAGGTGGGGGTGGTTGTTTCTGATGGCATTTTAATTTTTTCCTTTCACCAGTTCCAATATACAGCTAATCCCACAGTGTCTAATCCTGTTTGGGCGAATTTCACCATGCAGTTAGTCAACACAGCTGCACCAGTGCCTAAACACACACACACGCACGCGCACACACACACACAGAGAGAGAGAGAGCATTTGATGCCTCACTGTAATACTGTCCAGTCAGAGGGCACATACATATCTGTTATTCAGTACTTTTGTCATAATACAATAATTGAAACTCCAATTATATAATTTCGGCCACTAACTATTAACTACGACTTTTGTCTCAATAAACTCTTAATTGCTGCTTATTAATAGTTAGTAAGGCAGTTGTTAAGTATAGGGCGGGATTAAGGGATGTAGAATATGGTCATGCAGAATAAGGCATTAAAGTGCCCCTATTATGCTATTTTAAAGTTTCCTAATGTTGTTTTGGAGTCTCCTACAACAGTTTACATGCATCAAAGGTAAAAAAACTGGTTTCATTTTCTCATAAAATACATTTGCACATCACCACATTTTCAATGATTCTCAAACAACTCGTCAGATGAATCAATCTCTCTAATTCCCGCCTTTCCACGAGCAACTCTGCTCTGATTGGCCAGACAGCTCAGTCTGTTGTGATTGGTCTACCACGTACAGCGCGCGTGTCGAAAACAAAAACGCCCATTGCCATAACAACGTCCTGAGGCTTCCTATATGTAACTAAACAGTAACGAAAAATGATGTCGATTTGACCATATCAATCCGAGCGCGAGTCCGCTGATGAAACATTGGAAGAACTAGTTATTCAACCCGAACCTCCATCGCAAGGACAACTCGAGGCAGGACGTTTCTCAGTAACACACTACTTAGTTTGAGGTACATTATGAGATGTTGCAACTGTAATTCCTCACCATCAGCATTAACAAGTGCATGTCCATCAACAAACCGATTATTTTACTTGTACTTATTTATTTACAGAGTATTTTTTCTAATTTATTACAGTGAACATGTGGAAACTGTATCAATAACAGTGCATACATTAGCCGAGCTCTAGCGTGAATGACTGATGTAACAAACGTTGGTAAAACAAATCTTGCTCCATGCTTAATCTTTCCTCAAAGTAGTGAGAACGACAGACAATCTGCATTATTGGACAGTTTTAAATAATAGTGGCCCACAGCTGCTTAGCAGAAGTATTTCAGTAAGACAGTAATAATGCGAGTTAACCGGTTAGCAGGAGACCTACACATTTAAAACTTTGCAGGATGTTTTCATTCACTTAGAGCTATGGTACACACTACATGAAAGGTCATTTTCAAAAATCCATAATAGGGGCACTTTAATATGTGCTTTATAAGTACTAATAAACAGCCAATATCGGATGCTAATAAGCAACTACTTAATAGTGAGAATTGGACCCTAAACTTAAGTGTTGCCATAGTTTCTACAGTACTTTAGAGTATTCATCATAAATGAGTACCCTCTGTTAGGATTACTTGAAGATATAATGTTCCAGCAAGTCTGCTCGATCGATTACCAAAGAAGCATGCAATATAAAACAGGAAAATATAATTTTTTTTTTTTTTTTTTTACATTTTTTCTGAATTGCTAAAACACTAAATCACATTCTCTGAAACTAAATTTGTCAAACAAATTACTCTTTCCGTAAAACATTAAACAAGTTCAGGCAGTTAAGCACCATTTACAAAACTCAAAACACATTCTCACTCACTAAAACACATTTTGCAGTGTGATGCACTTGTGTTGCAAAATGCTAAACACAGGCAGGCAAAAGTTAAACGAATACAACACATTGTCATCGTTTACACACAACGACTCAAAATTGTTCTCACTTGTTTCTAATGATATGATCAAACCAACTGTACAAAATAAAAGCTCATATTCACACCAAGGACGATAACTATAAAGATAACGATAAAGGTATAGTTCTAAAAATTGTTCTCGATATTAAAGAATAGCATGTGTGAACGGGCCTTGAGTCAGTTCAGAGTGCACAGGTGACACAGGTGCACTGAATGTTTCTCCGGACAATAGATGGAAACAATCTGAGAAGGAGAAGAGGAAGAGTATGCATAAGAGGTGTGGACAAGGAGGAAGAGAAAGAGGTGTGGAGAGTGTTGTCAAGGCTGGATCTGGCACACCAGAGGGTTTTTTCCTTTGCCTGGTAAGAGACGACACAGCCTGATGTGGACAAAGTCCTCAGTCCGGACCCAACACGAAGACGTGATGCTGAGGCAGAATGAATCTCTCACTGACTTTGATTTTGTGGTTACACAACTCTTTTGGATTTTTCGACTACTGTATTTTCACAGTATGCAAGTTATATACAGACATTCAGTACTATATAATATTCAATGCAATACTATTGCAGTGCATACAGAATACAATTTATTCAACTTACTACTGTAAGTTGCGATCACTATACTTTTTTTTACATAATCGCTAAATTAATGTACTGTCACAATATACTTTTTTTCTGTGACTGCATAGTTTGGATGCTTGTTTTTTTCATTTTTCTGATGTTGTGTCTAATGAATGATCTGTAGTGTTTATATTTTGACTCGCTGTGTGTATAATCTGAAAGCATCATTTGATTTTGAGCACAGATAAAATGGTTTTGAGGCAATTGTTTGATTCTGACAGAAGAGTCAGATGTTTTCTGAATGTAGTTTGAAGATTTGGTTTTGTGTTTAAGGTTTTGAGAAAGTGGGTGATGGTTTCGAGAAATGTGTTTTAGCAATTAAGAAAAAACTGTGATATAGTGATAAAATTGAATACAATTTTGTGTTGCAAAAATGAGTTGCAGAAACTCGAATGGACTTGTCCCTGAAACAATCAGGACTTCACTTTAAGCTTTCATTTTGTGATGAGTATTTTTTTTTATTAAGAAAAGAGCAGGAAAAATGGCAAGAAAATGTCTCAGAGCTGAAAAAAGCTGTGAGAAAAGTGTGAGTTTCATCTCACACAGTAAAACGCAAATGCTTTTAGAAGTGAAATGCATTGTTGTTGTCCACAGAGGAACTACCTACTGGAACCAAAGCACGCAAAACTCATTTAGTCTTTTCCAAGGCCCATATAAAAAAAAATATAGACTTATGGTAATCCATATCCTGGTCTCATGAGACCAAATCAATCATTTTGCCTCTGACTGCATCCAAAATCTATGGCACTGCAAGGGGGAGAAATACAGTGAGAAGTGCCTGGTCACCACAGTGAAGGTCAGTGGTAATAAAGCTCTTGTATATGGATGTATGAGTGCTGAAAGAGTGAGGGACTTGTGCTAAATCAATGGTTTTATGAATTCAAACAGCATTGTGTGATGTAATACAAAATCTTGAAACAGAAGACGCTACCTGGTGCTTATTCTCTGCGTTGTTGGGCACAATATGACTCTATACATTCCCCCAAGATGAAAATGCTTCAGTAGACAAGTGTTTCACCCGACCTTAACACAATTGGACACCTGTGGGGGATTTTCAACGCTCCTACTCAAAGATCAGGACACTTAAAGGCACACTGTGGAACTTTTCAACCTTTATAATATATTACCAAAACCCATTGAGATGGTACATCGACTTACAATAGGTTGAATGACACGTCTGCCGAAGCCTGAAGGTGTCTGTATCGCTTTTACCAGCACTATGTAACTTCGGGTTTCGGGTAGGAACCCGAGCACAAAAAGAACTACAAAATTCGACCGCTTTACGGCATACGTCACTTCCCCCACCACCCACAACTTCCTCTAACGTGAGAGCTCAACTCGCGGATTGCCGGCGTCTGTATGTTGTCGTCATGGCTGAATCAACAGCTACTCGGAAGAAAGTGAAGAAAGCTAAGATTTTGTCAGAGGAGACCAAAAAAAGAAAAAGGGAGAGTTTAAAATAAACATCGGCATAAAAGTGTAGCCTATATATAATGTAATATTTACTGCGAATTCGTGTAACGAAACTGATATAAGTCACAACATACTGCCGTATACAAATGTAAATGTTTTTTTTTCCTTTCAGCTCATATATGTTTGTATTTGTGTAAAAGGAAGAACAAACTGAAGACTACAAATAACGGAAAAATGTAGTGAGTTATATCAGTTTTGTTACACGATTTCCCGACTACTTGATTTCATCTCCAACCCATTGCAAAGAGATCCTGAAGACGTTAATTGTTTGCTTCAGGTGTGTTTGATTAGGGTTGGAGATGAACTGTGCAGGACAGACGATCGGCAGGAGCAGGATTGGGCAACCCTTGTCAATGCGACTTACCTGATCAGACATTGTTTTCTGCGTATGCTACTTTTATTCAATTTGTTTTCTTTATAGGATTTATATTATTAATCTTATATTTATATTATTATTTTGGTCAGTAGTGAATCGATTAACTTTCTCCAACATACAAATCAAATGCCGTCTGCACACACATAAAGACACGGGAGGTTGACCGGTTGACTGTTTGTTGACTTTTGCGACAATGCTGCGGCGCTTGTGGCCTCTAGGGGCACTAGACGTGAAAATTACAGGTCGAGCGCACCCTAGTGGCCAAAAATTCCACAGTGTGCCTTTAAGAAAGTGATCCTCTAGGAGTTAAACAGAATAGATGTGAAAATTTGTCATAAACTTGTACACTCAATGCCAAGAAAGGTCAGAGCAGTTCCTAGGTGTAGTCATTGTACATAGATAATACGCATTGGATATAAAAAGTCTACACACCCCTGTTAAAAAAAGGTGTTTTTATGATGTAAAAAATGAAGCAAAGATAAATCATGTCAGAACTTGCGCACCTTTAATATAAAAATAAAACGTATGCAATGCCACTGAAAACTAAAGTGACACATTTCAGAGAAAAGATAAAATAAGATCTTACAATAACCTAACTGCATATATATATATATATATATATATATATATATATATATATATATATTTTAACACATCAAAATAAGTTATACAAAATATTCACACACACACATAAACCTTTTTTAACAGGGTTGTGTAGACTTTTTATATCCAATGCGTGTATATACGCATTGGATATAAAAAGTCTACACAACCCTGTTAAAAAAGGTTTATGTGTGTGTGTGATAAAAACAGGTTGAAACTGCTTAACTTAGTTTGATGTGTTATATATATATAAAACATCAAACTAAGTTAAGCAGTTTCAACCTGTTTTTATGTTATACAAAATATTCACACACACACACACACATTATATATATATATATATATATATATATACACTGTATATATATATATATATATATATCGGTGTGTGTATTTTACTATAATATATATATATATATATATATATATATACTGTATTAAAATATAAAAAATGCAATTATTATATTTGTATAATATAAAAAATAACTTTACAGCGAGGAAAAAAAACCTGTGTGAGGTTGACCATGGTTGTTTTATGGTTTACATTGTGTCTGCCAACATATACAAAGAAAATAATTTACTTTAAATTAATTTTTCCACGTAGTCCCCAATTTATACTTTAGCTGTCATGTGTTTTCCCCATGAGTCTCATGGTTGGGTATGGATGTAATAAAAAAAATCCAATTAAATCAATAAAATCATCACAAACAATAGCACTTGCTGCTTCACTGAAAAGCAATCAAGGATTTAACTGTAATTTTATTAAAAGATTATTACCTTTCAATTACATAAACATTTCATTTGGTTAATGTTTTTAAATTATTACTTAATTTATTGTTCATTTACAGTTTTTCTCAAATGCTAAAACACAAAAGCCAATCCTCTAAATCAAATGACCAGTTGTCTAAACACATTTACTAAATCTAGCCATCATTTTCCAATATCATAAACACATTTCACATGAAGACACAATTCACAAAACACAATCCTCCGTTCTCATAAATCTTAACACATTTTTCCTTGCTAAAACACAAGTTGCAAAAGAACTCTGCTCATATTCTCAAATGAAAGCTCATGTGATGCAAAATGCTTGCCACAGTCAGCAATATTTGAACACAATGAACACACCTGGCGTCATTCATTACACACAACGACTCAAAATTGAAGACACTTGTTGCTAATGCTGTGACCACATGTATAAAAGCAAGTTCAGAGTGCACAGTTTGCTGAAGATTACAAACAAACACAATGGATGAAGGCAGAGTCAGGGGAAGAGGAATTCGAGTCAGAGGAGGGAGAAGAGCTGGCCATGGAAGAAGAGGAGCAGGCCAACGAGGAAGAGGAGAAGGTCCAGGAGGGAGAGCAAGACAACCTCGCACCATCATTACGGACGAGATGCGAGCAACAGTCATTGACCATGTCATTGTCCATGGCATGACAATGGCTGAAGCAGGACTAAGAGTCCGTCCAAACCTGAGTAGGTTCACCGTGGCCACCATTATCAGGGCATTCAGACAACACAACAGGTATTGTCAACACATGTTTCTTTCTTTAGAGTTGAAAGAATGCCACATAGAGGTGGGAGGGTTGCCATATTTACAGTGGCACAAGAAACCCTCATTGTGGATATGGTTCGTGAGAACAACCTCATTAGACTCCGGGAGATCAGAGACAAAGTCATTGCCGATAATGTCAACTTTGAGAGCATTGATGATGTCAGCTTGGCCACAATAGACCGAGTTCTCCGGCGCCAAAAGATGCGGATGAAACAGGTCTATAGGGTTCCCTTTGAGCGCAACTCTGCGCGACACAAAGACCTACGTTACAAGTATGTGCAAGTAAGTATACATCCATGTTCACAGTACAGTTAGTGGACATACTGTGTTGCTCAGTGGCCTACAGTACTTCTGGACAATTCTGTGCTACCTGATTGACTGTTGTTCTGAACACCTGTGCACTTTCACATTTTCACAGAGGATATTACAGTTGGACGCGATGGCTAGACCTCATGAGTACCTCTTCCTGGATTAGGCTGGCTTCAACCTGCAGAAACGAAGGCAAAGAGGCCGTAACATCATTGGCCAAAGAGCCATCACTGAGGTTCCTGGCCAACGGGGGGGGGGTAATATTACTCTTTGTGCGGCCATGGGTTTGGAGGGGCTTGTCCACCGGCATGCTGTCCTTGGGTCTTACAACACCCAACGTCTCCTCACCTTCCTAGAGGAGCATTTATGTGATCATTTGGGACAATGTACGCTTTCACAGAACAAACCAAATCAGAGAGTGGTTCACCACCAACAGTAACCACTTTTTAAACGTCTGTCTGCCACCCTACTCCCCTTTCCTGAACCCTATAGAGGAGTTCTTCTCATCGTGGAGATGGAAGGTTTATGACAGACAACCATACACTAGAGAGAACCTCCTAAGGGCAATGGAGCTGGCCTGTGTTGACATCCCAGTGGAGGCCTTCGAAGGATGGATTCGCCATTCCAGGGCGTTTTTCCCACGGTGCCTGGCAAGAGACAATATAGCCTGTGATGTGGCCCGATGCCGCACAGTGATTGTGGTGTGTGTGTGGTGTGAATAAAGTAAATAAAAAACTTCACACCCTGATCATGTTTTCAAGAGTACTGTTGTGTGCAATAGATTCTGTTTTTGCATTGAGTTGTGTTACAGTAGTGTACATGCAGAATTTATACTCTTCATATGAAACTCACAAATCTAAATGCCTAATCCTCTGCAGAGATCTAAGAAGATCCATTACTGTAAAGTTTCTAAAAATATGCATTGGCAGTGTTACGAATAAAGGTGATTACAGGAGACTGCGACTTTGGGTGTCTCTGTATTTCTTTGTGTTTCTGCCGTGGTCTACTTTCTCTTTCGCAGATGAAGCGCTGATTGGTTGTCCTGGTCACACTCATTGGCTCATCTCTGCGGCTTGTCATCAGAGAGGAGGGAAAGAGCGATCCAATCACGGGGATCATCAGGAAATGCGGGAACTATAAAGGAGCACCTGAACGCGATTGATGTAGCCAGCCTTTTGTTTTGTGAACTGCAACCGTTCGCTTAGTTCTTTGTTATGTTTGTGTTGACATTCGTTTGATTATTGAATCAGTTCGTTTATGTTAAGTTTGTCATGTGAATCAGTGTTAGTTCTGTAACCTGAACTCCTTTACTCGTTATCTGGAATTGAGTATTGATGCTTTGTTAAAACGGGATAAAGAAAAGGGTCAGGTAAGATGTCACGTGACATACATTGTGCACATGTAGCATTTTTCTTTGTTTAAACACACTAGATTTAGGGACAAGTGCCACCGTTGTATTTTTGTTTTGGTTAGTTAGAGTAGGGAAGCATACGACGTCGCGGACGTCGAAGACTTTTCTTTTCTACATTTTATTTTGGTTAGTTAGGTTAGACTAAAAACGGGTAAGAAAGATTGTTTTCTTTTTATTCATTTCTTTGAGTTGGCACTGTCCAGTTGCCCTTTTCCTTTCCCAGAATTAATATATATTTTGCTGGTATGTTTATGTTACTTTATTGATTGACAATTATTTGTTTGAAGTGTTTCTTTATAAATATATGTACTTGTGAAATACATATATTTTGTGGAGAACTCTTTTTGACCGGTTGTGGCCAGCAATAAAAACCCTTAAGTATTCTACTGCCTTTGCTTCACTCACTTCCCAGTGTTCTTTTGGTAATTATTGTCGAGGGATGATTGATGTTCCCCTTCTAACGCCCTAGACGGCTAAAATCTAAGAAGGGTCGTAACATTAATGGGGGCTCGTCCGGGATCTTAACTCTTCCTGGAAATTAATTAATATTGGATTGATTAATTAATTGTCCCGAGACACCCTTGCTATTTTTACACTGGGAATGTGGTGAGTGAATAAATAATTTTAGTAGGCTAGTAGATTTGATCAGCAGGAATAATGGCAACGTTTGATTTGGAAAGTTTTATTGAAAATCCTACTGTAGAATTGTTAGATTGCTGCAGAAAGGATGACTTGTTAGCAATCGCGAAACATTTTCAGATCATTGTGGTTCGACAGTCTCTTAAGAGGGAAATAAAATCCATTATACGTGAGCAGTTAGTAGAGAGGAATGTGCTTGTGGTACCAGACAAAGGGGATATAGTAGAGTGTGATGTGGATATTGAAACGTCGAGGGGCGATGAGTTTACGCCTGTAACAGGGGAAGGAATTAGAACGGGGTTACCTCAATTTGAACCGTTCTCTCCTACTTCTATAAATTCAAAGGGAGACGCGAGACTGAAAGTTCGTCTGGCTCGATTGCAGCTGGAAGCACAAGAGAAAGTGCAGAATCGTCAGGGTGAGTTGGATTTGCGATTACAGATTCGCAAGTTTGAAATTGAGGCAGAGAAACAGATAAAAATGCGAGAGTTGGAGCTCGAGGCAATGAAAATTGTGGGGAGCTCTGCTGCGCAACTGCATCCACCTCGAGATATCAACGTTCCTCCTGTTCATACTCCACCGTTGGCAACCGTGTCCTCTGTTCATACTCAACCACTAGTGTCATCAGCTTCTCCATCGTTAGCAGCTGGGTCATTCGATGTCAGTAAGCATATTACGCTAGTTCCACATTTTAGAGAGACCGAGGTGGACTCATATTTCAATGCTTTTGAGCGTATTGCTCTATCACTCGGTTGGCCGAGAGAGGTTTGGGCTATTCTTTTGCAGTGCAGGTTGATAGGAAAGGCGCAAGAAGTCTTTTCTACTCTTTCTTTGGAGGATGGTTTAAAGTATGAGACTGTGAAATCGGCAATATTACGTGCGTATGAGCTAGTCCCAGAGGCATACAGACAAAAGTTTCGAAGCCATAAAAAGAATTCTAACCAGACTTTTGTAGAATTCGCAAGGGATAAAAGTATTCTGTTTGACAGATGGAGTAATGTAAGCCAAGCTGATAACTTCGTTTCGTTGAGAGAATTAATTCTGTTGGAGGAATTTAAATCATGTCTTTCTGAACGTGTGGTGGTGTACTTAAATGAACAAAAAGTTGATTCACTGTCTCGTGCTGCGGTCTTGGCAGATGAATTTGTACTCACGCATAAGACAGCTTTTTCAGTGACACGCGCTGAAAAGAGCGTGACCGACACCCCTCCACTTAATCAGAATGTCCGAGTAAAGACGGGAACTTCACAATCAAAGGAGATGAGAGAATGTTTTTACTGCCATAAGCAGGGACATTTGATTGCGGACTGTGTTGTGTTGAAACGAAAGCAGCAGGTGCAGCCTCTTAAAAGTGTCGCGTTACTCAAGACAGTGCAATCATCTGAATTGTCAAATGGTACTGAGATTCCTGATGTGAATTATAAACCGTTTGTGATGACAGGTTTTGTTTCATTGTCTGGAAGAGTGGAAGATCAGAAAGAAGTTCATATTCTTCGAGATACAGGGGCTATGCAGTCACTTATGGTATGTAAGGTGTTACCTTTTTCTGAGGAATCATACTGCGGCTCGAATATTCTAGTTCGTGGTATTGAAATGCAAATTGTACCAGTTCCTTTGCATCGTGTGTACTTAAATAGTTCACTAGTTTCAGGATTTGTAAAGGTTGGTATTCGTGATTCACTGCCCGTGAAAGGAATAACCTTTATTTTAGGAAATGATTTGGCCGGAGGCCAAGTCATGCCCGTGCCAGAGGTGACTGATGTTCCATATGTGTGTGCGATTTCTGACGATGTGGCTAATCTGTATCCTGACGTATTTTCTGCTTGTGCTGTTACACGCGCTCAGTTAGCGAAAGCAGATCAAGTTGCTTTAGCTGACTCGTTGACGGGTCAGATGTTAACTGATGACATGTTAGATTTTGAGTCTGAAACGAAAGTAAAAGGGAAATGCTTACAAAACGCTAATATGAAAAAGGAAAGTGAAAGTGTTTCAGAAGGTGTTCTGGGGAACGCAAATTCGTTGGATTTGCCTATCACTCGTTCTCAGATTATTGCAGCACAAAAAGAAGATCCATCGTTGCGTAAATGTTTTTCGACTGTTCTAAGTTTCGAAGCTACTAAGAAAAGACATACTGCATATTTTGTGGATGATGGATTATTGATGCGAAAGTGGTGTTCTAGAATCAATGACGTTTTGGACTGGAATGTTGTATATCAGGTGGTGGTTCCAGTTACATTTCGTACTCAGGTATTATGTTTGGCTCATGAACATGTGTTATCTGGACACTTAGGGATCACTAAGACTTACGATCGTGTTCTGCACCATTTCTTTTGGCCGGGTTTGAAGCGTGATGTTTCTAAGTTCTGTCGTACTTGTCACACCTGCCAAATAATGGGAAAACCGAACCAGATAATTTTTCCCGCTCCACTATCTCCTATCCCAGTTGTGGGTGAAGCATTTGAGGAAGTGCTGCTAGATTGTGTTGGTCCTTTGCCGAAGACAAAATCAGGTAACCAATACTTGTGCACTATTATGTGTAGAGCGACACGTTTTCCAGAAGCGATACCGCTACGAAAAATAACCGCTCCTGTTATTCTGAAAACGCTGATAAAATTCTTTTCTACATTTGGTCTTCCTAAGGTGATTCAGACAGACCAAGGAACGAATTTTTTGTCACGCATTTTTGCTCAGACTCTTAAATCTTTATCTATAGAACATAGAGTCTCAAGTGCATACCATCCTGAGAGTCAAGGTGTAATTGAGAGATTTCACCAGACCTTAAAAGCGATGCTTCGAAAATACTGTATGGAAACAGAGAAGGAATGGGACGAGGGAATTCCCTTGGTGTTGTTTGCCATACGTGAAACAGTGCAAGAGTCACTCGGTTTTAGCTCAGCCGAGTTGGTTTTTGGGCATACTGTTCGTGGTCCATTAAAGGTTCTGAAAGATAAGATGTTGGAGACTAATTCAGAGTCTAAAGTAAATATTTTGGACTATGTCAGTCGATTCAGAAAAAGACTTCATGACGCTTGCGATCTTGCTCAGAAAGCTTTGAAAAGTACTCAGAGTGAGATGAAAAGTCGTTACGACAGTAAGGCAGTTGTACGTTCTTTCAAGACTGGTGACCGTGTATTGGTGCTCTTACCTATTCAAGGGTCTGCCTTGTCGGCTCGATTTACTGGTCCCTATGAAGTGGTCAGAAAACTTAGTGAGACAAACTATGTTATACGAACCCCAGAGAGAAGACGTAAAACGCGTGTTTGTCATATTAATATGCTCAAAGAGTATTTTGATCGAGAGCAAGTGCGATGTGATCCTGAAAAAAAAGTTGTAGAAACTGCACCTGTTATGATAATGACGGAATTTATGTCTGTTGGAGAGAGTGAAGCTGACTCCGATGAAGATGGATTAGTGCTGAGAAATACTCCTCAACAGTGCAATAAGTTGGAAAA
Organism: Rhinichthys klamathensis goyatoka; assembly: GCF_029890125.1. NCBI lineage: Eukaryota > Metazoa > Chordata > Actinopteri > Cypriniformes > Leuciscidae > Rhinichthys > Rhinichthys klamathensis. Next base: position 373,657 of record NW_026606931.1, read on the forward strand.
TTCCGCTATTCTAACTAACTTGTCTTCTCGTTTTTCTCATCTACCTGATGAACAGCGACAAGATGTGGTGGATTTGATCACTGTTTTTCCAACTTTATTTTCGGATGTTCCGACTCAGACCAATGTGTTGCGACATGATATTGAGGTTAGTGGTGCAAGACCGATAAAACAACATGCTTATCGACTTAATACAATTAAGAGATCTGTTATGAAGGAGGAGACTGAGTATCTGTTGGAAAACGGATTGGCTCGACATAGCTGCAGTCCATGGAGTTCTCCATGCATTTTGGTAAACAAACCTGACGGTTCGTTTCGCTTTTGTACGGACTACCGCAAAGTGAATGCCGTGACAGTACCTGATTCTTATCCTCTTCCCAGGATGGAAGATTGTGTGGATAATATAGGTTCTGCCAATTTTGTTAGTAAACTGGATTTACTTAAGGGATACTGGCAAGTACCATTAACATCGCGTGCATCTGACATCTCTGCGTTCGTAACCCCTGACTGTTTTCTACAGTATAATGTTATGGCTTTCGGGTTGCGAAACGCACCTGCTACGTTTCAAAGGTTGATCCAGATTGTTCTAGCTGGTGTCCCCAACTGTAACGCATATCTGGATGATTTGGTAATTTTCTCTAAGAACTGGACAGAACACATGTCCTTACTTCACACAGTGTTTGAGAGGTTGGAGAACGCTTCATTGACTCTTAACTTGGCGAAGTGTGTGTTTGGTCAAGCCAGTGTTACATATCTGGGTAAACAGGTGGGACAGGGACAAGTGAAACCTATTGAAACGAAAGTTGTAGCCATTACGGAATTTCCAGTACCTAAGACACGTCGAGAGTTAAGACGATTTTTGGGTATGGCCGGGTACTATCGCAACTTTTGTAAGAATTTCTCTACGGTAGTGACCCCTCTTACTAATCTTCTTAGTCCAAAACGAGATTTTGTGTGGACTAATGAATGCCAGATTGCATTCGAGAGTGCTAAGGCTTTATTGTTTAGCACTCCAGTTTTGGCAGCTCCGAACTTTGATCGTCCTTTTAAATTGGAAGTTGATGCGAGCGCGGTTGGTGCGGGAGCAGTGTTACTTCAAGAGGGCGGGGATGGCGTGGATCATCCCGTGTGTTTTTTCTCTCGTAAGTTTAATCGACATCAAGGAAATTATTCTACGGTGGAGAAGGAAACTTTGGCGTTGTTGTTTGCCCTGCAATTTTTTGAGGTTTATCTAGGCTCTTCCAATCTGCCTACGGTTGTGTATACGGATCATAACCCCCTTGTTTTTCTTTCTCGGATGTACAATGCGAATCAACGTTTGATGCGTTGGGCTCTGTTTGTACAGAGTTATCATCTTGAAATGCATCACAAGAAAGGATCTGAGAATGTCCTGGCGGATGCTCTTTCCAGAGTTTGAGAAAACTTATGACGGGTGAGTTATGATCTTATTTTGTGAAAGATATTAATTTTAACAAACGGTAGACGTTTGTTTTTGATTGTGGGGGTGTTACGAATAAAGGTGATTACAGGAGACTGCGACTTTGGGTGTCTCTGTATTTCTTTGTGTTTCTGCCGTGGTCTACTTTCTCTTTCGCAGATGAAGCGCTGATTGGTTGTCCTGGTCACACTCATTGGCTCATCTCTGCGGCTTGTCATCAGAGAGGAGGGAAAGAGCGATCCAATCACGGGGATCATCAGGAAATGCGGGAACTATAAAGGAGCACCTGAACGCGATTGATGTAGCCAGCCTTTTGTTTTGTGAACTGCAACCGTTCGCTTAGTTCTTTGTTATGTTTGTGTTGACATTCGTTTGATTATTGAATCAGTTCGTTTATGTTAAGTTTGTCATGTGAATCAGTGTTAGTTCTGTAACCTGAACTCCTTTACTCGTTATCTGGAATTGAGTATTGATGCTTTGTTAAAACGGGATAAAGAAAAGGGTCAGGTAAGATGTCACGTGACATACATTGTGCACATGTAGCATTTTTCTTTGTTTAAACACACTAGATTTAGGGACAAGTGCCACCGTTGTATTTTTGTTTTGGTTAGTTAGAGTAGGGAAGCATACGACGTCGCGGACGTCGAAGACTTTTCTTTTCTACATTTTATTTTGGTTAGTTAGGTTAGACTAAAAACGGGTAAGAAAGATTGTTTTCTTTTTATTCATTTCTTTGAGTTGGCACTGTCCAGTTGCCCTTTTCCTTTCCCAGAATTAATATATATTTTGCTGGTATGTTTATGTTACTTTATTGATTGACAATTATTTGTTTGAAGTGTTTCTTTATAAATATATGTACTTGTGAAATACATATATTTTGTGGAGAACTCTTTTTGACCGGTTGTGGCCAGCAATAAAAACCCTTAAGTATTCTACTGCCTTTGCTTCACTCACTTCCCAGTGTTCTTTTGGTAATTATTGTCGAGGGATGATTGATGTTCCCCTTCTAACGCCCTAGACGGCTAAAATCTAAGAAGGGTCGTAACAGGCAGTTATGAAACAAAGAACCTTCTCACAAATTGAGCATTGTGTTTTCAATTGTTTTGCTGTAGTGTGTAATGATGTGTATAGTGTTTACATTTTTGAAAGCTTCGAGCTGCTCTTTTGGTGTGAAAGTTTGAGTTTTGAAGTGAGAAGGTGTGGTTGTGTTTATGTAGCTTTAGAAAAGGGTGTTGTGTTTAGACATTGGGGAACATGGAGGAAACGTTTGTGAAATGTGTTTTAGCATTTGAGAAAAACTGTAATTCCCCTAACAAAGTAAAGTGACCGTGAGCATACATGAATTAGATAATGCAGCAGGAAATAGCTTGTATGCATAATAGTGTATATTGTATGCATAAGTGGATGGATGAACAGAATGAGAAATACAAAACCATATGTAGGTCTACTGCTAAACTGTAATTTACAAATTGTACAATACACCATACACTACGCACAATATACACTGTATAATACTCAAAAGGTGTTCGAATTCAGGCCTATTCACACAATGTCAGTCACAAAATGTCCTTCTGTAGTGTAATGTAATTCGGTAAAGTGTAATGTACTAGATGGAATGAGATTAGAAAAACTGTCTATATGCGTGCGCCGAGCATACACTTGAGTTAGCAGAAACTTGTTGTGATTTTATCAGGAGATCGAGCAGACTGATGATGTGTGAAGGAAATACACCTTCAACGGTGCCTATCAATATCTCACGCTACACTGCGAACTCTTGCTTCTGGATGAGTTAACAGCTTCTCTGATCCCTGTTCTTTTTGCTCTGTCAACAGACAAAAGAGATTTCAAAGAAAAAGTAGGATGACTCGGTGGAATCGCTTCAAGATGCCTCGTGAAATATGCGCCTTGTACTGTACAGCTACATTACAAGGAGATGTGATTTATAGTATACAGCTTTAAGCAAACTGTCAAAAGGGATATCACTGATTAAGAAATATTGTCTGGCTGCATTGCCTTTTCATAATGGAGCTAAAAGCTATAATTATCTGCACTTACCAAAAAAATATATATCCTCATTTGCAAAAATGATAGCTGTTATTTCAGTGGCTAATGCATCTTGAAGTTCACTTAAAAAAAGGGGCCATTTTTAAACAGGCACTTTTGCAAGGACAAGGGTGTTATTAATAAACTGTAAAATTAATATAGACCGGCACTTCCAAAACCTGCACAAACCTTCAATCTCTGAGCCATGAACAAATATAAAACTGCAGACTGTTTAACATTAATACTTCATCCATTATTTATTTTGTTATGTCACTGAAAATGTCTTTGTTTTAACCCAAGAAATTTAAATTCTGTCATCATTTACTCATGCTGTTCCAACCTGTACGGCTTTATTTCTTCTGTGACAAAATAAGAAAGCTTAGTAAAAATGTCTAAGCTGCTCTTTTGCACAATGCAGGAGGATGGGGACCAAGGACAGCCAAGCTCCAAAAAAAAAAAAAAAAAAAAAAAAAAAAAACTGTAACAGCTTCATATCAAAGCTTCAAGCAGTCCGTACGACATGCGCACTATATTAAAAGTCTTCTGAAACCATATAAAAGTTCACTGAAAATATTGGTCACCACCCACTCTCAAGAACAACTCAGAACAACTTTGTGTTCCATGAAAGAAAGGTTTTAAAAGACGATGAATAAATGACTTTTTTTTTAAACAACGGTGGCCGAACTATTCCTATAAAGAAACTAAATTAAAATGAAGTCCGATACCACTCTTAGGCTCTCATATGAAGTGTCATATGTAGTCTTTTATGGCTATAGATTAGAATATGAAGCGGGCGCAGTGACCTTGATATCATAAACCCAGTCCTTCACCTTTTCTGACTGATTATATTAAGGGGGTGTATTCATTTTAACTAGAAGGCATGACCTGACTTTTATAGACACCTATAAATTCCAGATAGGCTAACAGGAAATTACAGTTCAAGATGGCCTTCATTACTTAAAAAAAAAAAAATCTGATTCATTTCAATTCATTTGTAATATTACCATTGTACAATGAGACAGTAAGAGTCAGATACATCGCAAGCATGTTGTTACAACATGTAACAAGTGTAACTGACTGACAGTCTATGAAGAATTTACTCAGTATCTTCAGGGAATTTGAATTTGCTATATAAAGCAAATGAACAGCTTTAAGCTAACATCAAAGATTAAATTCAAGGACATGGAAATACGAACACATCGGGGAGGTTAACATTTTGAAAATGGTTTGAAAATAACACACTTAAACCTCATAAGATTCCAAAAAACTAATTTGTATGTAAAAGGTTATTAAAATTATAAATGTTTGGACAAGTAAGATAAAATGAAACGCAAACCAGTAGTAGATATCTTCATATCATGCAATATATCTTTATTTACTGATTTATTACTTTATTGACATTAATATTCCCTCATTAGGAAACCAGGGAAATTTATATTTTCCTTCATAACTTCTATAAATACCTGTCATCTTTTTGGTGTTATTATAAAAAAATCCTGCCAAAAATAACTGTACTGTTAATTGACTAATATTGAGTGATCATATCACATTTAAAACAGAGTATTCGTTACAGGTTGCTTTAATACTTTATATTACTGAATATTTTTGATACTAATTATTTTAGATGTCAGGAACAATGTATGTTCGAAACAAGTCAAAGTGTGGGACTGGGACCTGCATTATAATTAACTGAAACATGTAAAATCATTTTTAATTAAATTAAGTACTGATCAGCTCATGAGTCGAAAGCAGCTTTCAGCTGCATACTCAGAGGAAATAATGTTAATTATGTATTTTAAAGAATCATTTTCAAGCTTGCTATCAACAACAGTGTTATCGGCTGTCAGTCATGATAAAGTGCACCATTTAATGCTATTTTAAAGGTTCATAATTTTGTTTTAGAGGATTCACATGCATCCAAGGTCAAAACAATTTAATTTTCTAATAATATACATTGCAGCATCACTTCTTTTCTCTCAATGTCTGAAACAGTTTGATAAAAGATTCGGTCGCTCTAAACCCCTCCTTTCTGAGAGGCTACTCTGCTGTGATTGGTCAAATGGCCCAGCCTGATGTGATTGGTCTACTGCTTACAGCAAAACAAAACGTCAATTGCCCTAACTGAATAAGTAACTGAATGCACAGTGATACGAACAGTAATGATGGCTTCGGTTTTACTATATCAATCAGAGTTTGAGTTCCTTTGGAAGTGTATGCAAAGTGGATTTGCTTTCAGAGAGTAAAAACAGCGTCTTCTCGATGAGCCAAACACTTCCAGGCCTCAGCTACAACAGTGTTTGAGGGTCAAAGGAGATTTTTGCTAGCAGCCGATGAAGACCATGGGCCCTATTTTAAGGATCTAAGCGCATGGTCTAAAGCGCACGGCACAAATGCACTTAGTACGTGTCCGAATCCACTTTTGCTAGTTTAACGATGGGAAAAATGGTTGGTGGGCCCGGTGCATGGTCTAAAAGGGTTGTCTCTATTCTCTTGATGAGTAATGGGTGTGTTTTGGGCGTAACGTGCAATAAACCAATCAGAGTCTCATCTCCCATTCCCTTTAAAAGCCAGTTGCGCTCGCGCCATGGCTTCTCCAGAGAGGAAACGGATCTGCTTGTGCACGAGGTTAAAGCGTGCAAGGAGACCATCTAGCAAGGAGACCATCTACGTGCAGGGCCAGATTAACCATTAGGGCAACTGGGCACTTGCCCAGGGGCCCACGACATCTAAGGGGCCCTGGGCACCAGGGGTGGAGTGGCAATCGGGAGAGTCGGGAGTTTCCCCGGTGGGCCGGTAGTGTTTCGAGGTCGCGAGGGCCGGTCTGATAAAATGTATTCATTGCAAGTTCACCATGCGCACTTGTGGCCCAAGCGAGGGGAAGAAAAAAAATATTTTAGATAACGGAGCGTATATTTGCACTAAGTGCCTGTCTTTTTAGCAAAAAGACGCCCGTGATGGAATAGCTACAGTGGCGTAGGTCGTAGCGCGTGTAGTGCTTGAAAGCAGCTTTTGATGCACTCGAGCCGAGTTCGAATCCGCCTTTTGCCGAACTCTCTCTTCTCCCTTTTCCCAACACATATGAGATGTAAAATGTATAACCTAACATAAAGGTCTCTAGCGTTATATTTTGCCAACGAACTAAAATCGAAACCATGATATGGCTTTGTGCCTTTATAAAACAGCACAAGACTTTAAGAATAGGCATCCTGTCTGTGCTGGGTGATTTAAAGAAAAGTGCGCTCTTTGCTCACGCGATCAGCATGGTGATCTGGTGTTTTCTACTAAAAGCTCAAGGGTTTATTTCTTGCAAGTGAAGAAATTAGGACAAAAATATTTTAATTTTCCTGTATTATAGTGTAATGTAGACTAAAATATACTTTTGAAATATTCATTTTCATTTATATAGTACATTTATAGGCTATATGGATTTTACGTCATAGGAATAATTATATAAATCATTATTACATTATTATAATAATTTTTTGGCATCCTAAAACACCATTGATAATGTAATGTAGACTGAGACTCTCATAACTAAAAAGATGTTTGAGCCCTCTTTATTGTCCTGGTACAAATCAATGCTTTTTCTTTGTTCAACGAGCAGTTCATGGGTTGAAGCTCTTAATTTTGATCTCTCAAAGAGCACGAGATTGATGCATTTAAACTTAAAATGTACAAAATTTTCTTGCGGGGGAGCATGCCCCCGAACCCCCCTAGAGGCACAGAGGTCCACCCAACATAGCTTTACAAATTCCTATGGGAAAGAACAACCATTTATGAACTTTATTCCAGCATAGTACAACAAAGATCCTTTTAAGTCAGTAAAACTGTAAATGCCATATTAAAATGTCCTTGGACAAAATATACATTTGGCCTAAGGGGGGGCCCTACAAGACATTGTGCCCAGGGGCCTCTGAACTCTTAATCCGGCCCTGTCTACGTGACAAAGTGTACGCATGTCCTATAGCCTCATATTACTATTTTGTTGTTATTCAGTGAGCGTGTTAGTAATATGAGCCTTTAGACCAGGTTTCAGTTGGTCAATGGCGCAGTCTATTTCAATTGCCTCAAAATAGCAACGAGCCAACAATGCTCGTTGGGCACACAAATGGGCGCAAATGCATTTGCCATTTAATCAACGTTGCGCAGGACGTGAAAATGATAACTGCGTCGGGCTGAAACTAGCAAAACACACTTGCGTCGCGCCTGCAAGGCGTTTTATTGCGCCGGGTGTATGATAGGGCCCCAAATCTTGCATTAAGCAAGTTATCTTTTTTATATTAATTTTGTTATCTAAAAATAAGCTGAACATTTCTAACAAAGTAAAATGATTGCAGATTGAAAATATGTCTGCTGTTATGTGCTGCATATTACTTGTTATTGAAGATATTTCCCTCTGCTAATTAAATTGAATTTAAAGTGAAGAATAACAGCATTAAGTATTCCTGTACGTTCAACATTAGTTTGGCATTTCTCTGCTAAGGGTTTAGAGGAAGCAGCAGAGAGGTGTCCGGTTTGGGCAGGAGGACGCTGTGCCCAAGCTCAGAGCCCACCTGTCTTTCTTCATTTCACCTGTGACATTTTGTTGTTTGTTTTCCAGCAATTCTCTGTGGGGATTTTTTTTTTAATCACTGATGATCGGGTCAGAGAGCAAAGCTTTACATCAACCCCCCGCTTCGGCCCCAAAAGCGGGTTCCTCCCAACGGAGGCTCCGCACGCTCACAGCTGTCACTCCTGTCTGGCCCGAGTCTGACCTACGGCACGGAGGAGAAGGCAATAATCCCCTTCACTCGGGGCAGAGGAGCATACGTCTGCTGTGTGCAAGACCGTCTGAGCGTCAGCGTGGGAGCAGAGAGAGTCCACAGAGGTCTACTGAGGAAAGCTGATTGTTTTATAATAACGGGAATGTGTGTTTTGTAGTTAGGAGTGATAAAAGTATTATAGCTCACGATTGTGTCAGTTTATTTTAGTGACAGTTTCAGTCATGCTGTCTTGGACGATAACTTTCGCTGAGTATTCCGCTGCGACATCATGCAAATAAATAAATAATATTATTTAGTAACATAATATTCCCCTTGGTGATTTGTAAAAAATAAATAAACGAATAAATCAAAGTTGTCCCGACGATACCATTCATTATGTATTTTGCTGTGACATGATGTAAATAAATAAATAAATAAATACATAATATTATTTAGTAACATAATATTCTCCTTGGTATGATTTTTTTTTAATAATTAAAAAAATAAAAATAAATCAAAGTTGTCCCGACGATAACATTCATAATGTATTTTGCTGTGACATGATGTAAATAAATACTATAATTTAGTAACATAATATTCTCCTTGGTATGACTTGTAAAAAAAAAAAAGAAAAAAAAAGTTGTCTCGACGATACCATTCATAATGTATTCTGCTGTGACATGATGTACATAATAAATAAAACAATAAATAAATATTCTCCATGGTATGATTTGTACAAAAAAAGTTGTCTTGGCAATCATTTTTATTATGTATTTCGCTGTGATATGATGTAAATACATAAATAAATAAATAAATAAATAAATAAAAGTTGTCATTACGATAACTTTCATTATGTATTTTGCCTTGACATCATTTACGTAAATAAATAAATAATACTCTCCAGTGTATGATTTGTACAGAAAACCAATGTTTGTGCTGATACACTTCATTTACTGTATATGGCCTTGCAAACATACCACAACAAATAGATAAAAATATCAGATAGGTGTAACCCGGGTTAAATAAAGGAAGTTAAGTTTACTTTATTTGCAATTTATTAACATCTAATTTCCCTAATAAAGGTAAAATAGTGATGTGTAAAAGCGATTTAAGAAAAATAGTGAGCGATTTAAAGTTGCAATGTGTAATAATTTTGAGTATCTATTAAAAAAGCCTAATGTGTGTAGAGGTCTGCTACCCGACCCGAGCCCGACGGGTCCCGAAAAATGTGCGGGTTTCGGGTCGGGTTCGGGTTAATGTTAATGAACAGCCTCGGGTTCGGGTCGGGTTCGGGTTTAACTAAGAAAAACTAAATAGGCTATAGTTTGCGTGCCGTGTGCTTTGCCTGCTTGCTGTGTTGTGGTGGCCGGCACGCGAGAGAGAGAAAGTATAGGCTACGTGCGCAGATGTGCAATATGTGCGCGATTTTCTCTCTCTCAAATATAATGATATATAAGTATATTTTTTTTAATTATTTGTTTTATTTTATCATATCATTTATATCACAAAACTGTTTTGCGCATGTGCTACCGCTCTCGCGCCCTATTTCAGTAACAATACAGACAGCCGACGACAACAAGCAAACCATGAGTCTGATAAAGCAAAAAATTACTTGGTAAGTTTTTTCTCTTACTGCTGTGCTGCCTGCTGATAGGGCCGCTGCGCCTACATGTATTTGTTTAATATGTCAGTCAAGCAATCATTAAATACAACATAGCATATTGCAAAAATGGTATTGCTGTGAGAAACAGAATGGACCTCGGGTTCGGGCTTAATATGTAAATGTAATTGTCGGGTCGGGTCGGGTCGGGTCGGGTTAAATGATCGCGGGTACGGGCCGGGTTCGGGCTTCAGTTTAAAGCCCGTGCAGACCTCTAATTGTGTGTAGTAAATGGTGTCTAGGGGATGCGGAGGCGCGCGCGCTGTTACTATCATGTAATTTTTGCCGCGCGCACCTTTGGGCTCATCCGGAAGCGTCGAGTTTAAACAAGGCTTTACGCCTTAACCAGCTCAGCCACAGTAACAGCTCATATTTAGCCAGCTAAACTTTTACTGCCCTGTTAGAAAACATATATAGTTGCAGTTTCATGTGGTTCTTCTCCCTCGCTGTATTATGGGTTTGCTATGTGGGGAGAAATGTGGTGGTTACGTTTGTGAGACAATCAGCTGATTACTATTATTATATTATATATTAAGACCCTTGATCCTCACCTGACTATGGCTTTGTAAACTTTATCCATGATGTGGTTTATAATGGACTGTGGTACAGAAACAGTGACAATGTTACACACTCTTGGCTTACTCTGGCTATTCTCTGCTGTCTCCAGACGACAATATGTTTGTCCCGTTTTAGCCACCGTAGCTTCTTCGGAAGGGAGGGGTGAGCAGTGGGCTGAGCCCTTAGTGCAAACTCGCAACAGAACTGCTAGATGTCGCTAAAAATCACACACTGCACCTTTAAGAATAGCAGTTATTAGTTGAATTTTGATTGACCAATGAGAACACTCCGACATCACGCGCTGTGCGTGTGTGTGGACGCGCCTGCGTAACGAGAAAAAAAGAGAGTTGAGCATAGAGGAGAGGAGACGTGAGTCGATCTTCGCGATAAAAAGTAGAAAAACATTAATTTAGTTCATTTCATACCGTGCAGTGTATGGAGAAGCTGAGTGAGTGTTGAGTTGCATTTTACTCCGAGATTATAGTGAATCGTGTGGATTTTCCTCGTGTTCACCGACGCCATTGCTGGCCATGCGGGCCTGTGAGACGCGCCTGGGTGAAAGCAAAAGACGATTACTATAGAGTTCACCGGCGCCATTATTGGTCACATGCGCCTGTGTGAGAAAAACAAATAGGATTGTTCTAGAGGCCAGGTTTTTTGTTTTCTCTTTCTTTTTCTTTGTATTTCTATTTTGTCTTTGGTGCTGCGGATTGTGATGATCTGTGATATCCAGTGAGAAATTTCAAGTTGATGGCGAGCCACCCGAATCTACTACGGTGAAAGAATCTACTTCAGTGAAAGGGCAACAACTCCTAAGGAAGAGGACAATATCCTTTCCTTTCTTCTCCAGTCTTGCTGTAGCGAGACAATTCACATGTAGAGACTATTGAGTTTTTTCTTTTTTCTCAAGATTGACGAATACAGAGACTGATAAGAAACTGATATGTGCTTTGAGAAGCATTGAATACTCGTTATGGTGTGTGGTTATCCATAGCTAAATTAGATTAATATTGAGGTTCTTGTTCAATCAAACGATTGACATTGTGATATTTTGAGAGAAGAGTGTTTAAGAAAAAAAGACACCACTCCATTATTCATTTAATTCATTTATTTTATTTTGTTTTGTCATTGCAATTATCTGTGTATGTTTAGGGGTAAAAGAAGAGTGCACTCTAGGGGAAATTTTCATGTTTGAACTGTGTGTATAATTGACTGACATTGTAATTACCTTTCCTGATTCCGTTTATTTTCATTGGAAACTAAATTACATACCAGTTCATATCTAACTTGTGTTGTCTGTTGTTTCTCACCACAACCCGCTACCTCCTTTACGAACTAAAAATCTTCTGCTAAATCTATCTGCACCAACAGCTATTCATTTAATTCATTAATTGTTAAATTATTTAGACACCTGTTACATAGGCTTTGGCATTTTAACATGATCTTATATTGTTTTGATAAGTGCATAATGTACTGACCTAAAAATAAGGTTTATAGCAGAGTATTACTCATTTCCAAGTAAGCAATGTATCAACATTAGTAAAATGTACTATTTTTAGGCAATACCAGCTCATCAGCATTTTCTCTGTTTTACATTTGTTTACATTGTGCAAGCACTCTTTTTTTTTTTTGATCAGTTGAATATATTTTTTATTTTAAAATACAACTATTTTATTCACTGCAAAAAAAAATGCTTAATCTGCATTTCATCATATACAAGTTTCAAATAAAAGTGTTTTTCTTACCTCACTGTCAAATAAGTTATTATCTTCTTTTATCCACAAAAAAAAAATCTTACTAGTTTGTGCTTAAAAATGATTTTACCTGACATTTTAGCTTCTTTAGCTGTTTTCACATTACAGAGGCAGTCAGTCACCACGGTTAAATTACAAAAACAAACAAAATAATTACTGTAAAATATTATGGTATGTTTTGTTTTTTTCAATGAACTAAGCAGCACATTAGACTGCATTTACTCTATAATTAATACAATGCCCCAATGCTCCCTAAGGCCAGATAATCGCCGCTCCTCAAACTGAACGTCTTGTGCTTGCTTGTGAAACGGATGCAAAAGTGTACATTTCTGCTGTGCGTGCTAGTGAAAAATGAATGGAAAATGAAATAAGAGAAGTAGATGAAAAACCTTTTAGCTCTTAAAATGTATGTGTCTGGATACATTAGCTCTTGCCATCATTTGCTTCTCAGGCTGTAATTTAAAGCAATGTGTGTCCTTTGGGGATATGTAGATGCGAGGAAAACCCGTCCTAAGAACCATCGGTTAGCAATTCCCTTTATTGTACTGCATAATAAATTCTTTCTACTTTTTAATGTGATTATTCCACAAAGTTTAGCAGCAACGAAGCAAAAGGGAATACGTTTATCTTTAGTTAATCAGTCTGAGTTTAAGACCCCAAACCTACTTTTGTGGAATTAATTTCGTTTCTCCCAGATAAAAAGAGGGGTGGACTTAGTCTATACTGATGACCGTGATTAATTTCATATTATGCCACATATCATCTCTACCCCCGAGATGACTTTAAATTAGCTCATTCAAGTGAAACCAAGAGGGAAATCGTGCAATATCACTCCAAACTTGCTGACTTTTCTACAACAGACGTTTAAGAATCACTTACCCTGCACTGTAACACGCTTGTGGCTTTTAAAGAGATACTCCACTTTTTTTTGGAAATAGGCTCATTTTACAACTCCCCCAGAGTTAAACTGTTGAGTTTTACCGTTTTTGAATCCATTCAGCCGATCTCCGGTTCTGGCGGTACCACTTTTAGCATAGCTTAGCATACATCATTGAAGTGGACAAGACCATTAGCATTTCTAAAAAAAAAATGACCAAAGAGTTTCGATATTTTTCCTATTTAAACCTTGACTCTTCTGTAGTTACATCGTGCACTAAGACCGACGGAAAATGTAAAGTTGCGATTTTCTAGGCTGATATGGCTAGGAACTATACTTTCATTCCTGCGTAATAATCAAGAAACTTTACTGCCGTACCATGAGAGCAGCAGGCGTAATGATATGACTAGGGCTGGGTATCGATCCAGATGTTCAAATTCGATTCGATTTCGATTCGCAAGGTCTCAATTCGATTCGATTTCGATTCTCGATTCGATTCGATTTTCGATTTCGATTCTCGATTCGACTATAATAAATATAGATGTAATACAAATCCTATATTTATAAAAAAGAACAGTGGAAATAAGTTTACAAGTGGTTAATTAATACAAAGAAATTAAGAGCCACAAACCTGTATATAAAACCCTTTTTATTTACACTATACACTAAATGCATACAATGAATAGACAGGATTTTGATGCAAGATGCCAAATTGATGCTGAAAATTGGACAAGTCAGAACAGTCGCATGCCTCTGATCAAACACGATAGGTTATTTTATGTTTAAGATAGATAGATAAATAAATATCAGTTATCATTTTTTAGACATTTTTTTTTTTACATTGATCTCACCTAAATGTTTGTTTTTACAATGGGGTAATTTTTTGTTAAGAGTTTATGCAACACATGGAAGCTTGATTTCAATATTTGAATTAAATTGAAAAAAGTAGCACAAATAAATACAATAGAATAAAGACACAAATAAAGAGACATAAAAAGAAAAGTTTTTGGGTAGGTCAGAAATACTACAGAAACTGAATAAAGTAATCCAATGTAAAATAACACTGGATAGTCTTTTAGTCCTGACTGAATTAAATACATTGTTAATTCTGATTCCTTACAATTAATGCTATATTTTGTTGTTTTGACATTTTGAATGACAGACACATATGGCTGCGTTCACTTTAAGAGCTAGTGCACGGATCCATTACTGTTTCATTATACTGTCTGTCAGACGCGTTTTATGCTTATTTAAGACATAACCGACTGTCTTTACGAGGTTACTCACCAAGACCAGAGTTTTGACATAATTTTGCGTGTTTTTTTACTGATAAAGCGATATAATCCACGAAAAAGAACTTGTGTTACTGGCGAGCTGTTTGTGAGGCGGATTTAGGCTTTACTGTATGTGCACGCAGTGAAAACATCTCTGAGAGCGCGCGAGCACTGATAGTTTAAAAATGCTTGAATGTTTAAACTGGTAAAACTTAAAAAGACGTGAAAATGATCAATGTTAGTTACGATGCAATGCTGGCCCGATTGTGCAATTGAATATTCCGTCATGTCCCGACTCCTAAACACGAGTGTGTATCGACGCCTGCAGCGCTTGACGCTTGCCTTGTGCAGAGAGACACAAGACGCAGCACTGCGAGCCCTGAATATGGAAAAAATCGATTCGTGGCCATTGAGAATCGATTTTGAATCGACCACCTTTTTAAAAACGATTAATCGAAAAATCGATTTTTTCACCCAGCCCTAGATATGACGCAGCGCCTGAAAATAGTTCCGTTGTGTTGACGGAAGGTAGCCTATGTTCAGGCGCTGCGTCATATCATTACGCTAATGGTAATGCTAATAGTCTTGTCCACTTCAATGATGTATGCTAAGTTATGCTAAAAGTGGTACCGCCAGAACCGGAGATCGGCTGAATGGATTCACTCTGGGGGAGTTGTAAAATGAGCCTATTTCCAAAAAAAGTGGAGTATCCCTTTAAACAGACAAAAACACAAGTATATGAGGGTACGTTTACACGACAACGATATGCTTAAAACTGAGAGGGTTTTCCTTTGAGTTTTCAGCGCCAAGACGACACCATTATCAAAACGATCCCCATTCACACAGATTCGCGAAAACGACAAAACATTTTTTTTTTGTTTACACGGAGACCGTTTTCAACCACATGCATTTCGAAACCCGTTTTCAAAAGTTGGTGTTTTCCGGGCATCCAAAACGCTGTTGTCGTGTAAACAAACGGCCAAAACGCATAAAAAGTTATTCGTTTTTAGTTGAAAACGGTGTCGTGTAAACAGCCTCTGAGTCTAACTTGCTTCAAAACTTACTAAACAAGTTATTGCTCATTGATAATCGTACAATAAGTGGAAATACACTCTTAAAAACAAGGTTAAAGAAGGTTCATTTGAGAACCTTTAACATCCATAGAACCTGTCCATAAATAGGTTCTTTATAGTCGAAAAAGGCTTCTTTAGATAATAAAAATGTTCTACACGTTAAGAAAAAAAAAAAAAAGGTTCTTTTAAGAACTTTTCACTGAAAGGTTCTTTATGGAACCCAAAATGGTTCTTCTTCAATGGCATTGCTGATTTGAGAACCAAATCAGTCTGATTCATTAAATTATTCTGATTATTTCAATGAACCAGATTAATCGATTCACTGAAAAGATGTGAATCATGAATCAGACGTTCTCTAATTAATTCTCCACTGAGAGGTTTGTAATTAAATGAGTGTGGGTAAACAACAATGATAAAATATGACTCCAAAACAATCTTGGTTAAATGAGGCAGACCGTGCAACATCTACGGACTCTCAAGTCAGATTGTACAATACTGCATCTTAGCAGAGAAATCATGATTGACAATCGTTGACTGAGCATTGCGACATCCTAATTTTGACGCGAAAAAAAAAAAGGTATTGTGAGACCATGCACTAATTTAGTGGTAACACTTTACTTGAAGGGGTGTGCATAAGACTAACATGACACCTTCATAATCATGACATGACACATGTTATGAATATGAAGGAAGTTTTATGCATGTTTGTGACATCTGTCATTAAGTGTCATTCACTCAATTATGACATTTTTAATGCAAATATGACATTGTTTGAGATGTCTTTGTTATGACACCTTGACATAAACCAATACATCATAACCTGTCAGTGTCTTTGTCATGACAACTTGACATTACTAAGACAACACAACCTGTCATAAATATGTCATAAACATGACATAGCAGATTAATTATCAAACTTGAGTAACCACTTAGCTTTATGGGTTAACATTACATTAAACTGTCAGGTGGTTGGTTTTGACATTGGCTGTCATGAGGCCATTATAACTGTTTAATGACAAATTAAATTTGTACCACTGTAGTTGAGGTCACGAAAAATATTCATGACACATTTATAATGGCCTCATTAAAGCCAATGTCAAAACCAACCACATGACAGTTTAACTTAATTTAATGTCAAGTTGTCATGACAAAGACACTGACAGGTTATGATGTTATGGTTTATGTCAAGGTGTCATAACAAAGACATCTTAAACAATGTCATATTTGCATTCAAAATGTCATTATTGAGCGAAAGACACTTGTTAAGACACAGTTATCATAAACATGCATAAACCCTACTTCATATTCATGACATATGTCATGTCATGGTTATGAAGGTGTCATGTCAGTCTTATGTACACCCCTTCAAGTAAAGTGTTACCAAATACTGCAGTGCATGAACAATGCTGATCCTCTATCTTGTTGTCTGAGATGGTGATGGCAACGAGATGCGGTTTATCACGTTTACACTGTGACCTGTACATTTTTGCCTGGAGCTGAAGCTTTTCATCGACCTTCTCAACAATAAAATTATTAATATAACCCTCCAATGCATAGTTAAGGCCCTTTTGGTGACTTTGAGATGATATATAATCTTTCTCTCTCCAAAAATCACCAATTGCCTCCTGTGAAATGTCTCCTACTGTGACAGCTGCCATAGCGCCTGTAACCGAATGTCGACTGTTTGTCCGAGTGAGTGGAGGGGGCGTGGCTTAGCCATAGGTCAATTGTTGTGGCGTGCCGGTGAGATCCAATCTAGACCAATGTGAGCAGAAGAAAATGTTCCCGCTCAAATGTGGACACATGTTGATTTTTCAGGCTTATGTGTACCAGCTGTTTACTTGTGCAGGACAAACCCATTAAGCAAGATGCATACTGCTTGAAGATGTCTTCAAAATCAATATACAGTCATACTCTGTATGTTGCCCCAAACGCCTGGGGATTGCTGCTGACCTCTGTAATACTTTCCAGATTGTCAGTTTAGGTCAGAGCTTTCCATTTCATCTGCTTCACATTGCAGCACTTAGGCTGCCTTCATTTGGTGATCAATCACAGCAACATAAAACAGCAAAGTGCAGTTTACTATTTGGTTCAGTGGGCCAGCTGTAAACTGGCATAACACAGGGCATGGACCAGGCCACATAAGGTCTATATAGGGTCATAACGGTCTGTCCAGGGTCAGAATATATCAATAGTTTAGAAAAAAAAAGAAATAAGCGATAACAGACCAGCTCCTGTTGGATTTAGTTGAATATTTAGTCCTTTTCTGACGGTTAAGCACCTTATTAATTTCCTTTCACTGTCCCTTTAAAAATAAAAAATAAAAAAATCTTCCACGACAAAATTTGTACCATTTTTTGGGGTAAAGTTCCTCATATTAGTCACAATGAGCACTGTAAACACTGCAGGACTGCAGTTTTTATTTTATTTAAACCATTGCAGTGTTTTATAACACAATTAAAATTTAACTCGTGCCTTTTTAGGTGAATAAATCATGCGAGTATATAATTCCCCTACTTTCACTGTTGGTGACCACTGAACATTAAATGGAACAAGCATAAACCTTCCATTTAGAAAATTAGTATAATTTTGACCCACATCTCCTGACACGGCGAAAACTAAAAGTAATGCACACCAGAGCTTAATTCAAAAAAACACGTTTGCAAGATATGCTGGCCAAAAAGATAAGTCTGTGAAGACAATTTGACATTTTCTCTTTGTTTATCATGATATGCTCAGTGCTAACACAAGGTTGCCTGGATTCAACTTTGAAATAAAATAAAAAGAACACTAAATAATTAGGCAATTATAACCTAGAATTAAGAATAAGCCATTTTCTGAAGCCAAGTATCTGCTAAATGTATAATGCCAAAAAAACATGGTTCTGTTCTAATAAGGCTGCATTTACATTGGTTACCAAACCCACACAGTTTTACTACACCATAATTAAGAACTGTTGTTAAAACAAAACTAGTGAATTAATCATGAATAAAGATGGATCAGAATAGAGTGGTGCAGGTATGATGTCAGAACCCAGAAGTCTAATTCGCCGCTGGTTCCTTCGAGATTTTCCTATGGGGTTCTATAATGAGGTTTTCAATTTATGAGTAAAATAATGCCAGTGGTAAACATAGCTTGATGATACTTTGACGTTTTGTTCTACCGCGTACAAAGACTGCACACACTCGCACCCCAAGCTGTCTTTGCAAAACAAAAACATAACTGCTTCAAAATTAGCATTTTTGCTATGGGTGTGTGTAATTTACATTGTAGAACAAAACATCCAAGTAACGTTATGTTAACCACAGGCTTTATTTTACACAAAAAGCGAAAAACCTCATAACATATATATGAAAAATATTCCGTTTGGACAAGTCTACGGCCATAGTAGTCGGAACTCTTTGTCTTTGTTTATAGACAGGGATGAATGACAGAAAACTCACTTCACATCCTGATAGCAATCAATAATGGAAGTGGTCTAAATATTAAAGCTTCTGTGAATGTCTCAGGACCAAAAAGCTATTCATAAATTAAATGCATCATTAAATGCATCATTACTGACTTGATTCAGTTCTAACTAAAAATTTTATGTGAGATCCTCCAGAAAACTAATTGATGACAGTCCCCGTGATATGGGCCAGGTCTTGAGGTCAACATTGAAGCTCACCAGAGGAAAGCTTAAGAGTTGAACATTTGGCCTCTATACAGCAGTGTTAATTAAAATTAAACACACTGACCCCTATTAAACTTTTCCTGTCAATTATGTGACATTTCCAGCCAATCTCAAGCTGTTTGTGACCAGTGTTTACATATGTCCCATAATTACTCGACCACCACAATCTTCGTCCCGTTTTGTTTGCTCAAATGGAGTTCAATTGGCTGGAAAGAATATGTTGTCTTCCTTGATTATTTCATGCCACATTTATTAGGTGCCGTAAAAGCTACAAAGAAATTCTACTGGCAATAAGATAACATTACCAAGATGGCCTCAGGGGTATTTGTGCTTTGAAATACACAGTTACTATTCCACTAACCATGATTATGTTCACCATGCTATTCGATATTCAGTAATGCAATAAAAATGGCTGCAGCATGTGGTCACTGTTTCATTCAGGGGGAAAACAACAAAATAATCTATGGATACAGTTTTCTGCAAACGAGGCTTTTCCATGTATTATGCGAGATGTCAATTTCCATTAAGGGAGCCGAATCTAAAACTAATTGCTTAAAATGTTAAAACGTTAAACAGGTGAAAAAACTCTTGAGGGAAAAGTTTGTAATTGGATTTAAACCCAACCATCACAACAACAGTGACACATTTCGGGTCAATACAAAAATGACGGTTTACTTAAACGAGAAGAGAGAGCATGGTTTTGAGCACTTTTATTTATTCTGCTGGTGAGATAACGCAACAAACACCTGTTTTCGATACTGAGCTTCTGATCTGAAATCCAATAAACCGCAGATGAGATCACACTTACGAAACTTATCCATTCACCCACTTGATATTTCCCACCTAGTTCTCTGACACATGAGAATCATTTTTTTATTTATTAATAGACATCCATTTTTTCCCCCCACAGTACTGCCACAAAACTGAACACTGCACAGTGAGCCACAACAACAGGCTGTCAATCATCCACAAATGCCTTCTCACAGATACACCCACCTAACCAAGAAAGTAAACAACACTAAGATGATGGTCTCAGTCGAGCAGTACACTCAAACTTCTGAAACTGAAATACCTCGCACAGTTTTTGTCTTCACCTTTCCATGTTTCCGAACTGAGTCTGAGAAAGGTTCCAACACTCCCACAAAGCAGCACTCAGGGTATGAAACACGAGAAAGAGAAATGTTGTTGCTTTCACCACCCTCTTATTAGCCTTTTTAACTTATAATATAGACATGAAAGCATGTTTCTGCCTCAGAATGGAAAAGCGGTAGTGTGATTTTACAGCACACAATTGCGACTACATATCTCAGAATGCTTTATAATAGCACAATTGTGACGGTTTCCCATAATCATGACTGTACATCTCAGAATTAATTCATTTCAAATGACACAATTGTGACTGTTTCTCGTATGGCATGTAGCCTACATATTTTACGTAATTGTGACTACGTATCTTAGAATGTGACTTTATATATTGCATTTTTGACTTATAATTGCAACTACATTATCTCCGAATGTGACAATATCTCGCAATTGTGAGTTTCTTGCAATTGTGACTCTCACATCTGAGACTATACATCTCAGAATGTGATTTTATATCTCAAAATCGAGGCTGTTTCTTGTAATTGGATGCAATGTGACTTAGTTTCTCGTAATTGCGTCGACATATTTCAGGATGCAACATTATATTTAGCAACTGTGAGTTTCTCATAATATCTACATATCTCAGTCAGAATGTGACAATATCTCACAACTGTGACAGTTTCTCATTATTGTAACTACTGTATGCATATCAGAATTTGACTTTATATCTCACAATTTGTTTCTCGTAATTGCACGTACACTCACCTAAAGGATTATTAGGAACACCTGTTCTATTTCTCATTAATGCAATTATCTAATCAACCAATCACATGGCAGTTGCTTCAATGCATTTAGGGGTGTGGTCCTGGTCAAGACAATCTCCTGAACTCCAAACTGAATGGGAAAGAAAGGTGATTTAAGCAATTTTGAGCGTGGCATGGTTGTTGGTGCCAGACGGGTCGGTCTGAGTATTTCACAATCTGCTCAGTTACTGGGATTTTCACGCACAACCATTTCTAGGGTTTACAAAGAATGGTGTGAAAAGGGAAAAACATCCAGTATGCGGCAGTCCTGTGGGCGAAAATGCTTTGTTGATGCTAAGAGGTCAGAGGAGAATGGGCCGACTGATTCAAGCTGATAGAAGAGCAACTTTGACTGAAATAACCACTCGTTACAACCGAGGTATGCAGCAAAGCATTTGTGAAGCCAAAACACGCACAACCTTGAGGCGGATGGGCTACAACAGCAGAAGACCCCACCGGGTACCACTCATCTCCACTACAAATAGGAAAAAGAGGCTGCAATTTGCAAGAGTTCACCAAAATTGGACAGTTGAAGACTGGAAAGATGTTGCCTGGTCTGATGAGTCTCGATTTCTGTTGAGACATTCAGATGGTAGAGTCAGAATTTGGCGTAAACAGAATGAGAACATGGATCCATCATGCCTTGTTACCACTGTGCAGGCTGGTGGTGGTGATGTAATGGTGTGGGGGATGTTTTCTTGGCACACTTTAGGCCCCTTAGTTTCAATTGGGCATCGTTTAAATGCCACGGCCTACCTGAGCATTGTTTCTGGCCATGTCCATCTCTTTATGGCCACCATGTACCCATCCTCTGATGGCTACTTCCAGCAGGATAATGCACCATGTCACAAAGCTCGAATCATTTCAAATTGGTTTCTTGATCATGACAATGAGTTCACTGTACTAAAATGGCCCCCACAGTCACCAGATCTCAACCCAATAGAGCATCTTTGGGATGTGGTGGAACGTGAGCTTCGTGCCCTGGATGTGGATCCCACAAATCTCCATCAACTGCAAGATGCTATCCTATCAATATGGGCCAACATTTCTAAAGAATGCTTTCAGCACCTTGTTGAATCAATGCCACGTAGAATTAAGGCAGTTCTGAAGGCGAAAGGGGGTCAAACACAGTATTAGTATGGTGTTCCTAATAATCCTTTAGGTGAGTGTATATCAGAATGTGACTATATGTAGACATATATAGACATGTAGACATGTGCCAGCAGCCATATCACCCTGTAGCCCAAGACTGGTTGCCCACTGAAGCTAAGCAGGGCTGAGCCTGGTCAGTACCTGGATGGGAGACCTTCTGAGAAAACCAGGTTGCTGCTGGAAGAGGTGTTAGTGTGGCCAGCAGGGGGCGCTCACCCTGTGGTATGTGTGGGTCCTAATGCCCCAGTATAGTGACGGGGACACTATACTGTCAAAGAGCACCGTCCTTTGGATGAGACGTTAAACCGAGGCCCTGACTCTCTGTGGTCACAAAAAATCCCAGGATGTCTTTCGAAAGAGTAGGGGTGTAACCCCGGCATCCTGGCCAAATTTGCCCAGTGGCCTCAGTCCATCATGGCCTCCTAATCATCCCCATATATATACCAACTGGCTTCATCACTATGTCTCCTCTCCACCAGTAAGCTGGTTTGTGGTGGGCGTTCTGGCGCAATATGGCTGCCGTCGCATCATCCAGGTGGATGCTGCACATTGGTGGTGGTTGAGGAGATTTCCCCCTTCTATGTAAAGCGCTTTGAGTGCCGAGAAAAGCGCTATATAAATGTAATGAATTATTATTATTATTATATTTTAGCAACTGTGACTCTCATAATTGCGACTACATATCAAAATGTGACAATATCTCACAATTGTGACAGTTTCTTATAATTGTGACTATATATCTCGGAATGTGATTTCATTTCATATCTCACAATTGTGACTGGTTCTCATAATTACAGCTAGATATCTCAGAATGTGATTATGTATCTCAACTGTTAACAGTTTCTCGTAATTACAGCTATACATCTCAGAATGTGATTTCATATGACACAACTGACTTTGTTTCTTATAATTGCAACTATATCTTAGAAACTGATTTCATATCTCACAAAGCAACTTTGTCTTATTTCTTATTAACTTTATCTCACAACTACCCTTTTTTTAGTTATGAATTTAGTTTGGACTCAGAATCTTTCCTTTAGGTCGTTAGAGAAATATTTCACCCAAGAATGAAAATTGATACCCGTATTAACCCATATGCTGCTATACTTTCTCTTGAAAACAAAGTGAGAATTTTTGAAGAATTTTGAGAAAGCTCTTTTCGATTCAACGATTCACAGTGATTATGCTCCAAAAAGGACAGAAAAAGTAGTCTGAATGAAAACCAGAATTGTCAGTTTGTGATAAATCCTCTTCTAATACCGTTAATGATGAAGAGTTAATAGAGTTGAGTAACAGAAAGAAAACAGAGCAGGAAGCGTTGATGAAGCCCAGCCTTTATTTCTGCTTTGATCTGCTGCCCCCAAGGGTGAGGCGCCAGTGATCGAGTGAGAATGCTGACAGGTGCAATCTGGCAACCGCTACACCAATGCTGAGTGTGCAGGGCTTGAAACCAACACCATGTGAAACTCGCTCAAAGAGATGTTTCAACATTAAGACCTTCACTATAGGTGAGGCTGCTCATCCTTTATCTGGGTGAATCTCAGGAGGACAGAGCCTCTTGTATATATCAGGAAATGGGCCCTGTGCTAATTTGAAATAATGTGTGATCAAATCAAGAGGAGAAGTTAGCATTCATCTGACACTGAACTATTCAATTGTTTATAGTGATTCAAAAAACCTATTTGGACACTGAAGCCACACTTAGAAAGGTTTGAAATACACAATATTAAAGGGGTGGTTGATTATGATTTCACTTTTTTAACTTGATGTTGCTGTTTGAGCATAAACAACATCTGCAAAGTTACGACGCTCAAAGTTCAAAGCAAAGGGAGATATTTTCTTTTAAAGAAAGTGCTTTTTAAAAACTGCAATAAACGGCTGGTGGGGACTACATGACATTCCTCCCGGGTTAGTGACATCACCAACCCTAAAATTTACGTAAACCCAGCCCCCGGGAACGCGATTTATACACTGAACAAAATTATGAACGCCCCCATTTTTCGTGAGCTGAACTCAAAGATCTAAGACTTTTACCAAGTACACAAAAGGGTTCACTCCTCTTCAATGGCTGTGCGAAGTTGCTGGATATTGGCAGGACCTGGAACACGCTGTCGTATACGCCAATCCAGAGCATCCCAAACATACACAATGGGTGACATGTCCGGTGAGTATGCTGGCCGTGCAAGAACTGGGATGTTTTCAGCTTGTGTACAGATCCTTGCAACATGGGCCTGTGCATTGTCATGCTGCAACATGAGGTGACGGTCGTGGATGAATAGCACAACAATGGGCCTCAGGATCTCATTCAAAATGCCATCAATAAAATGCACCTGTGTTCATTGTCCATAACATACGTCTGCCTATACCATAACCCCACCGCCACCATGGGCCACTCGATTCACAACGTTGACATCAGCAAACCGCTCACCCACACAACGCCATACACTCTGTCTGCCATCTGCCCTGTACAGTGAAAACCGGGATTCATCTGTGAAGAGAACACCTCTCCAAAGTGGCAGACGCCATCGAATGTGAGCATTTGCCCACTCAAGTCGGTTACAACGACGAACTGCAGTCAGGTCGAGACCCCGATGAGGATAACGAGCATGCAGATGAGCTTCCCTGAGACGGTTTCTAACAATTATTTGGTTATGCAGACCGATTGTTGCAGCAGCTGTCCGGGTGGCTGGTCTCAGACGATCTTGGAGGTGGAGGTGAAGATGCTGGATGTGGAGGTCCTGGGCTGGTGTGGTTACACGGGGTCTGCGGTTGTGAGGGCGGTTGGATGTACTGCCAAATTCTCTGAAACGCCTTTGGCAGAGAAATGAACATTCAATTCACGAGCAACAGCTCTGGTGGATATTCCTGCATTCAGCATGAATTAATGTGTTTGGGATGCTCTGGATCGGCGTATACGACAGTGTGTTCCAGGTCCTGCCAATATCCAGCAACTTCGCACAGCCATTGAAGAGGAGTGGACCAATAATCAACAACCGTGACTTTGAAACAGATTATCATGACTAGATGATAACTACACATAAGCTACATAAATTCATCAAATAACCATTCAGAAATGTTGTCTACATGTTGTCACTTCTTCTTGAGTCTCTCCATCTTTGTCTGACTCCGGTTTGAACATAAAAGGCTAAACGTTTTTGACATTTTCAGGACACTATTCAGGAAGCTATTGTAGCTCCGCCCCCTGTGCTGGGAGCAGGAACTCATTTGCATTTAAAGGGACAGACACAAAAACGGTGCATTTTTGCTCACCTTCAAAAAGTGACAATTTTAACATGTTATATAAAAATATCTGTGGGGTATTTTGAGCTAAAACTTCACACACTCTGGGGACATCAGATACTTATTTTACATCTTGCTAAAAGGGCATTATACCACCCCTTTAAGTATTCATCTGCAAGGAAATGGTGTAAAGATTTTTTTCCAAATAATGAATTACATTTTTGTAATTCTTTTAACCAACTGATGTGTAAACACAAGTGTAGTTCATCATATTAAAGGTAGGGTAGGCAATTTTGGAGAGGCTAGCAATAGCAAGCTAGCTTTGAAAGCATTAGATCCCACCAGAGTGTCTCCAAAGCCATGTCTCCTCCAAACACGTGAACGCGCACATGCAGTAATTGGACAAACTGAGACGTCCACAGAATATGTACGTTTCAATATTTAGACCACTTCTATTATTGATTGCTATCAGGATGTGAAGAGTTTCAACCAGTATAACCAAAAGTGTTTAAAACATTGCCTACCCTAGCTTTAACTATGACCATGAGAAGTTTAAAATTGACTATAAACTAGTACTCAGTCATTTAATACATTTTCGAAGGTTAGTTTAATCTCAAATGGAACACTAACTTTTGTTTTGTCACAAAATGGAAACAGTAGCCAATTTTCATTTGAGGGAAATGATGTCATTCTCTGGTGTTTGATGTTGCAGCTAGCTTGAGCCTGTTAGCTAACCCTATATGAGAAGTCTAATCAGACATGACAACATCTTACTATAATGACCATGTTATGTTTTGGTGAATTCATATAAATTCGTACGTTCTACTTTATATGTTTTTGTACAATCAAATATTTCAAAGTCAAATGAAATCACCAATTTGTAAAATAGTTACGCTTTTCATGAGATTAGATTGGAATGTTGTGAAATGTAAAAGTATTGAAACACATGATAAAGCATTAAACTAACATTTTAAATGTGACTTCCAAAATATTACAATTATAGACCAATCTGGAGATTTAAATGAGCTATACTTATAAGTTTTAAAAAGTGAATTTGTAATTTTCACGACGTCAAAATCTCAGAATCAGGATGTTCTCCGAACATATAACTTTGCTTAATAAAAAAAGAGAAGTGTTTTATTTGTGTGACACATTCTTTTGCAATTGAGGTTGCCTTTATCAGTTTCTGCTTGTATTTCTGGGCCGTTTTATACAACAATTCTTATATACAGTATCAACATGAATTTTCATGATTACATTTTTGCTATGAAAAGCATTGAAATGAAATTGCTTATTGGTGGTGTTCAAAAAATTGGCAGATATATCCAAAACAATGATTACTCTTCGGTGGCCAAAATTTTTTGGCAAATTGGTTGCATCCAGTCTTTGTTGTCCATGATGCATTTACAGAGGTAATCATACTTCAAGATTATTCTACTACTGATTAACACTTAGAAACCTTCTCTTTGAGACTACTCTCGTATTCATCTGCCAGTACTTGTGACCCAGTTGTGAAGCAATTAGTTGTCATAGCGTATACATGCTTATGTGAAACAATATTCACAGAAAGACTAAGATTTCCCCTCAACTCCTCATGCCTAATATAAACTAAATTCAAATGATTGCAACCACTCGTATATACTGTAAGAAAGCATCCAAGAATCCTTCTTGATTTCCCCAGCCTGAATGTGAATCACATACAATAATTGTTAAACAGTCCTCAGAGTATTTTAGTGGAATTGAATGCATGCTTGCAGCTCTGAGCAAAAAAGAGATTTCTTTCACAGCACTCCAAACGTTTCTTTCCACTGAATCCCTGAAGTAACACTCATCAGCTCCAAAAGCAGAGAGATAAAAAAAAAAAAATCCTTTACTTAAGCGCTTTAGAACTTTTACCCACAGAGAGAAACTGCCTGACTTGTACTTTATCACTGCTTCTACCTTAAAATGAGATCAAGGAGAAACTATACTTAAAACATCTCGACCTTACTGAAAAACCTAGAGGATTCATCCTCTTGATATGATTGCTACTGGTTTAGAAAGTTTGCTTAAGGCAAATTTCAACACCACGTACATTGAAAGGATGCTCATTTTTAATGCCCCAAATTCCATAAAACACAATAACAAGAGTCGTCATTATCCCAGGTGCCATCCGCCAGTTCCAAGCCAATGAACCACTAGCCTACCTGTCAAGCATTGTCAATAGGCTGCTCTTGTACCATGGGAGTTTTGTTGTTTGTGTGAAGAGAAGGGAACAGAGAGAAATGTTACCTGACATGATGGCAGTGTTTTCAGGCATAGAGCGGGATGTCAATGCCAAACTGGCAGAACTGATGGTGAGGTCTACCTGCAGTCAGCTGTCCCCTCAACGCCACAGTTCTTGTGTCCATGTATAATTTAGTCTGCAGTTCAGCTGTGCTGTCAAAATACTCCAAAGTTTCAGTTCATAAACAGTCTCTTTCCCCTTCGCCAATTCCGATTCGCTTTGAAAACAGAGACTCGGGCTAGTTAGACAGCAGAAGTGCCACGCCAGAGGCTTCCAGTGGGATAGGTCTTATTGTCTTTCCCCCAGGAACACAACAGCCACGATAATAAAGCAATATAGGTCAACATAGGCCAAACAACAGAGACAGAAATATAAAGTTGTGCTTGCTTTAAAAACAAAACAAAAAAACACTAGTTTTGGCTTGAAGGTATTTGACCTGAGGACATAGACCCTATTGCAAAGCTGTGTGGCAAAACTGCTGGGTCTGTTCGCTACATGCTAAATACTGAAACCAATGCTAAATGCAAATAATGAAGCTAACCATATAATTGGACATTGTAAGGATAGCAAAATAAATGAGCTCATCAACGATCCGTGAACATTTTTTATCTTTATCTTTAGCAAGATGTTGAGCATCCAATCGAAAGCTACAGTATTTTGAAAAAGCTAACCGAATTAGGCAGATGTGGATATGAATTGTGTGAATGACATGCATTAGTCATCAACAAAACTATGCAAGATGAAATAATTAATAAATATTCCTATTCAGCCTGGGGTGTACTTTATGTAATATTGTTTATTGCTTATTGTTGGTCATATGCTATTCAAATTAATAATTATACTATTAAAATGACAATAATAATGTATTGATATTATTTATTTATTTGAGAACATATACACTCACCGGCCACTTTATTAGGTACCCCATGCTAGTAACGGGTTGGACCCCCTTTTGCCTTCAGAACTGCCTCAATTCTTCGTGGCATAGATTCAACAAGGTGCTGGAAGCATTCCTCAGGGAGTTTGGTCCATATTGACATGATGGCATCACACAGTTGCCGCAGATTTGTCGGCTGCACATCCATGATGCGAATCTCCCGTTCCACCACATCCCAAAGATGCTCTATTGGGTTGAGATCTGGTGACTGTGGAGGCCATTTTAGTACAGTGAACTCATTGTCATGTTCAAGAAACCAATTTGAAATGATTAGAGCTTTGTGACATGGTGGAAGTAGCCATCAGAGGATGGGTACATGGTGGCCATAAAGGGATGGACATGGTCAGAAACAATGCTCAGGTAGGCCGTGGCATTTAAACGATGCCCAATTGGCACTAAGGGGCCTAAAGTGTGCCAGGAAAACATCCCCCACACCATTACACCACCACCACCAGCCTGCACAGTGGTAACAAGGCATGATGGTTCCATGTTCTCATTCTGTTTACGCCAAATTCTGACTCTAACATCTGAATGTCTCAACAGAAATCGAGACTCATCAGACCAGGCAACATTTTTCCAGTCTTCAACTGTTCAATTTTGGTGAGCTCTTGCAAATTGTAGCCTCTTTTTCCTATTTGTAGTGGAGATGAGTGGTACTCGGTGGAGTCTTCTGCTGTTGTAGCCCATCCGCCTCAAGGTTGTGCGTGTTGTGGCTTCACAAATGCTTTGCTGCATACCTCGGTTGTAACGAGTGGTTATTTCAGTCACTGTTGCCCTTCTATCAGCTCGAACCAGTCTGGCCATTCTCCTCTGACCTCTGGCATCAACAAGGCATTTCCGCCCACAGAACTGCCGCTCACTGGATGTTTTTTCTTTTTCGGACCATTCTCTGTAAACCCTAGAGATGGTTGTGCGTGAAAATCCCAGTAGATTAGCAGTTTCTGAAATACTCAGACCAGCCCTTCTGGCACCAACAATCATGCCACGTTCAAAGTCACTCAAATCACCTTTCTTCCCCATACTGATGCTCGGTTTGAACTGCAGGAGATTGTCTTGACCATGTCTACATGCCTAAATGCACTGAGTTGCCGCCATGTGATTGGCTGCTTAGAAATTAAGTGTTAACGAGCAGTTGGACAGGTGTACCTAATAAAGTGGCCGGTGAGTGTATAAAACAGTAAAATTATATAATGACATTTCTTACTACTAATCAATTTTGAACTAATGATCGGTTAGTTAATGCTTTTAATGAAAGATAAAGGGATAGTTGACCCAAAAATCACAATTATGTTAAACACATTTTGGTCACCAAACAAATGATTATTACAAACAAATTGGCTGCTTCCGTTACAATTTGCCCATTTTTTTCTTTAAGTAAATTAATTTGTTTTTTTATTTGCTCTATAATGGGCAAACTGGCCTTAAACAAAAAAATATTGGTAAACCACTGCATTTTAATCACGATCCAAACAAAGATGCTACACACGTGTAGCATGAGCAGTTGTTTTTGATTTAAATTAAATTGTGTAACTTCAAGATTTAAAGCAAAAATAGAATGGTCAGACTTTAGATTTGTGAAATTATGCTTATAAGACACACTTGCACAAAACAAAAACAGCAGACAGACTGAATGAAAATGCAAATTCACTCTCCGGCACTTATGGAACAGCAGCGATCGCTGAACACTTTATAGCTAATAAACTACTTTATACGAAGGGAAGAGGAAAAGAAAATTCTATCGAAACGTTTCTGAAGACAGTCGGTTCCCTTCAGAGATGCTTTCTTAAATGTCTCCGTTCTCTTCTTTGCGTCCGTCTTCATCAAGTCCCATCTAACCTCCTCTTGGTGGAAATAAATGTTGTGATGTTATTTCCATCAAGAGGTGCATCAGTTTTTTGTCGAGATCTTGTATTGACAATGCAAGAGTCCAGCACTCTGTAAAGTCTCCTCCAAACCATCCCAAAGACTTTCAATGAATTTAAGGTTTGGACTCAGGGGTGCCAATTCATGTGTGAAAATGATTCTTCATGCTCCCTCCAAACCATTCTTTCACAATTTGAGCCTGATGAATATTGACATTGTCATCTTGTAATATGGCTATGATGTGTCTTCCTACATGGTTGTTTAAGAAATGAAAAGCTACACACTCCATCAATTAGGGTTAGAAGAACTGTTGCCAATCATATAACATGCTAGAAACATAATATTCACTCCAATAATGATCCAATCATAGACTCTTAAGCATTTGCCTATTTAAATCCAAACAGCGACTTTTTGTTGTGGGCCGGGCAGTGTAAATTGGCCTAAATAAAAGTAAAAACCGACCAGTACCTGATCGTATGTTTGGAGAAAAAACTGTCCGGTTCCAATTTATGACTGGTCGACCTGCGCATCGAGACGTTTCTCAACATACTGTATCTTTTTTTATTTACCAAAGTAGAAAGAAAGTCATGCTGGTTTGGAATGACATGAGCCGCGAGCGTGAGTAAATGATAACAGAGTTTTAATTTTTTTGGATTAACTATCCCTCTAAGTTTTAGAGTTACCAAGAACATGTTGTATTATTTTCTTTATATGACACAAGCTGACATTTGCTGTAAAAAGCACAGTTAGTCCTTCCTTGTCATCAGCTAAAGAGTTTGCGATGGGCTGAGAGTTCCCCTCATGCTCCTCTAATGGCATGACATCATTAGCTGTGTCAGTGTGGACAGAGTGCCAGCAAAGGTTTAAGCCACCATTAAGTCAGGCTAAATTTAGACAAGCTCATGTACATCACATCCTATTGTGCTCAGCTATCTATTAGCGATAACAACTGTCAATCAAACAAATATGGCCAAGTGCTCTAGTTAGTGTATTCCTGTCATGACCCTGTCACAAGATCACATGCTCAGATCGAGCATATTTTTATGGCTGGTCAATGAAGTACCCCAAGGAAAATAATGCAGCTCCTGCAATGCAGTGTGGTCATATAAAACAACCCTTCATTAAGGCCCATCTTCCATAGCAGAGATGAACTTTTCAAATCTCCTGTGGTGCATTTACTTTGCTTAGTTCAGGCTCACTGCAATTAATGTTTAAGGCAGCATCACTTAAAATAAGCAGAAACAAGTTTCGCTTTCTCATCGGTGGGGACACAATCTATACAGCCATGTTCATAAAGAGAGAGAGAGAGAGAGAGAGAGAGAGAGAGAGGGAGGGAGAGAGAGAGAGAGAGAGAGAGAGAGAGAGAGAGAGAGAGAGAGAGAGAGAGAGAGAGAGAGAGAGAGAGAGAGAGAGAGAGAGAGAGAGAGAGAGAGAGAGAGCACTACAATTAATTAAGAAAGACCTGGAAAAGAGCAGCAGTAGAGATAAAATGGAAATCAATGAAAGAGTAATGGTTTCATTTTGGCGTGGATCAATGGGCTGAAAAGAATGCATTGTCTGGTGTGATTTCAGTGCAGGGCACGACTGTCAGTCGCAGGGGTGGCAAAACGTCACAAACTATCTTTCGGTTTCATATTTTTATAGGTAAAAAGAGAAAAGGTGCCGGGTTGGGTGATGTATTGAATATTCACGACACATTTGCAATGATTTTCCCGAGCATAAATAATAAAGCAACATAAATATGGCGATGCTTTTAATGCGCATTCGAATAGAGAGACTGCTTTGCTTTCGTTATCCCTTCTTTTCTTAAAATCATGCAAGTATAAGAGTGTTAAAAAAGAGAATGTCTTTGATTTAAACTTCAGTAGCACAAATGTTGGGGATTTCCTAGTGAAAAATAAATGTACCAAAATTTATTTGAAATACATTTATTTTATGCTAAGTATACTACAATTGCATTTACATATTTATGTATTTAATATAAATACCCTACAATTGTACTTTTGCTGTACTTAAAGTATGAATTAACTAAACTAATTTTGTACTTAACGCATTTTAGTTATCCGGAAATAGTGCTGAGGTCCAACTAAAGATATTCTTTGTAGCCTATATTTGTATAAAGCATATTTGATTGTGCTAAAATGGAACAATTACAAAAATACTTTAATTACACTTTAAATATCTTGCATTTAAAGACTGAAGTGATTATACTATCCTTACTAATAGTGATATTAAAACAGATGTTAGGCTTAATATTAAGAAATGTGCATTGTGCATATGTTAATGGAATTGTAGTATCCTTAGTATGAAATAAATGTATTTATTTAATTTATTCACATTTTGGTCTTTGTTTGCGTCATCACAAAAAATCTCCAAAAAATCATAGAAGAAAAAAATAATTCAGATAATCTCCCAAAAATTCTCCACCAGCGTTGTTATTGTTAATTAAAACAAACTATTAAAATATTTTTCATTCATTGAAATAAGGCTGAAATTAAAGCTGCATTCCGTAACTTTTTGGGGTTAAAAATTATCCAAAATAATTTTTTGAGCAAGTACATAACCAGCCAGTGTTCAAAACTATCTGCTTGCCTTAGCTCGATTCAAAGCGGTAAGCTTGTAATAATGTTTTTAATTCCAATGGTACTGGTGGATTTCCGCAGGAGATTCGAGCATGTCTTTGTGTCATTACGTCACATCTGTACACATAAAGAAGGAGTCTCGGCTAGGTGGAGGTGGAGATTTATAGCCTTTTCTCACAGCACTTGATAAAAATTTATTAATTTGATGGCGGATCCAGAAAGGTTCAAATGACAATCCCCTGTGACAACTGGAGATTCACATGTTGTAAAATGCAAAAGACTTCGTTCGGACTTCGGAGTGGCTACAGAAAAAAGAGACTGCAACCGGACCCATGCGAAAACAAGGACAAATATCTGAAGGGCATTAAATGTAGTCACGCAATGCTGATGTTGTTAACATAAAAATTTGAGAACAAAGTATAATTTGCACGGTTTGATGTGATATGATAAGTGATCGTTAGATTTAATCAGCGCGATTTACTGCAATGTTTTTTTTTTTTACTTACTTGTTCAGATGACATTTTCCGGTGAAAATTATTATGTTGGTCATACGTCCAAAAAGAATAATCTGTGATTCTGAATGCCAGTATCCACACCGGCGCGGTGACTGACAGCTGCACACTCTCCTCAAACATTGGATTCATCCACGCAGTGCCGTGCCGAGGCACAACCCACGTAAAGTTGATAATTCCGCGAATATCTGCAATTGCAGATTTCGAACAGAGATGGCGACAAAGAGGAAAAACTACGGACTGCAGCTTTAAATAAAATATGTACAATTTTGGTAATACTTTATTTTAAGGTGACGTAGTTACACGTTACTACATGTACTTACTATAATAATAACAGTAGATTATGCATAATTACAAGTAACTAACGCCAAACCCTAACCGTAACTCTATAGTAAGCACATATAGTTACTTAATATTACTCAGTACTTATTTGAGTAAGTAATAACTACGTCACCATAAAATAAAGTGTAACCACATTTCTTTTTTACTTTTTCAGAAGTTGTACAACAACATTTATTTATTTTTTATATACTGGTAACATTAAATAAAGTAAATTATATTATATTATAACTATTAAACATTCTTACTGTTTATTTATAGTAAAAAAATTCAAATAAAAAGAGTAACTGGCTACAATGTCGTGCACATTGCTGTCTGAAAACAAAACATGATGATCATCAAAAAAACACAATAAACAACCCATGGTCTTGTCATGTATTATACTACATACATAATCCAAATCCTACAACAGCTTTCACCTCACATCACCGACCCAGAATATTGTCAATTACATAAAGCATTTTTAACAGCATGTTCTCTGCTAACCATTCAATGTAACATTTAAAGGAGAACATGATTGCAAAAAAAGCTCTGCAAACTGAAAGATTAAACCTGAACAAGGGCATTTCTATACAAGAAATGCATTTCAGTCCCGTTTTAATCTCACCAAGGCTTCCAACCCTGTTTTTAGAGACACATTCCCAATATAAAGGTGAAAATAACCTCACAGAATGAAAGGAAGACACTCTGCTAGCATGCAGCCATTAGTGAATGGTGATATTACAATTACGTTTATAGCTAATTGGATTATTACCTAAGCAGGTATCCATGGATACGCGCCATATACTGAACCCAAACCTTGTGGAAGTAGGAATACTAATTGTATTGTGTGAGTTACTGTAAAACTGGCTGACACACACACACACACACACACACACAAACAAACTGTACACACACAAACACATTTACAAACTGTAAATTCTATCCCCTTACAATAACCCTCCCCCTAAACCTACCAATCACAGAAAACAATTTCAGATTTTTGAAAATTAAATCATTCTGTATAATTTATAAGCTTGTTTCCTCATGGGGTCCCCATAACGTTGGGAATACCAGGACCACACATACACACACATGCACAAAACAATAGCTGTAGCCTCCAAAGCCTTTCAGACATGTTCCGGAAAGGACACCTTCTCTGAAAACATAGAAACTGTTAGAGGTTAAATGTTATTTCCCTTTATAAGCCTAAAAAAACTGACAGCTGAAATCCTCCCACAAGAAAAGCTTCAGGTCGTCAGTTTCAGAGCACAAGAGACGGAGAGACTGTGTGGGAGGTAGAGGAGAGAAAAGAGAGAGAGAGTGCAGGGGTAAAACAACTATTATAATGGCCACACACAGCAATGACTTTAAGGGCGCCTACACGCTACAGCAGGGATATTCAACGTCCGGCCCAAATGCGTCCTGCCAAGATTATTGATGGCCCGTCGCCACAATCTGCACTTTTGAGAATTCTGCTTCTGCTTTCCCATTTTTTTTTAGTTGTTGTTGTTGTTTTAAGGTTTGGGGACATGGCCACACTCCTCATAAATTGCAATAAATGATCAATTAAATGTTACATGTAAATTTAAAACCTTATATATTATATAATATACATACATAACCACTACCTTACTTGCTATTAATAAGCAGTATTTAAAAGTTTATTGAGGCAAAAGTCATAGTTAATCGTTAGTTAACAGTGAGAATTGGACCCTAAATTAAAGTGTGACCAAAGTATTAATTTATTTCTTTATTTTATAATTTAATTTTTGTAAACGTAATTATTCCAAACTTTTGACCGGTAGACTATATTGTATTTTTTTTATTGAATTCGTTTTGTTAAAGTGTTTTTGGTCCGACTCTCGTACTAGACATTCCTGTGACTAAATCCAGCTGAACATATAATTTGTTTTTCAAGGGGAATTTGGTTGCATTTTATTTAGTGATTTCACTGACCTGATTAACCTGACCTTTACCTTTCATTCCTCCTTCACTTTTGGCTTCTGGCAGGTGAAGAGATGTTCTCAAGGGCAGATAGGCAACAGCAAATGAGAGGAGGTGGTGGGAAGAACTATAGCACAGGGAATTCGGAAAGAGTTCCCTGTGGTGGTTTCAAAAAATCCTTAAACAATACATTTATATTCCATTACATATATTCCTTTTTTAATAATTCTGATATACTGTACAAATATTGGGTACCACTTTAGATTAGGGAACACATATCCACTATTAAGTAGGCTAGTGCTTTCTCCTTTGGTTTTATAACCATCAAAAACACCAACTTGGGTAGGAGAAGCACATCCACTGCTAACAAAGATCTCTCTGCATGCTGGTAATCACACACACCTGCTTCTATGTGGCATGTGCAGTTTCAATGGCCAATCAGCTTCCTTGTTTCTTCCAGGTTGCACTATGTGCTCACAACCAATAGGCTGCACTCATTTTGATCTCAAATCTCTTTATTTAACAATATCTAAACCAAGCAACTACTTTACTTGCTACCAATAAGCAGTAATTAGGAGTTTATTGAGGGAAAACTCCAGTTAAAAGTGACTATTTGTTCCCTAATCGAATGTGTTACCAAATAATCATTAATTGGTGCATAGTGACAAACTGCTGGCGCAATAATCAAACTTTGTGTGTTCCGTCTAGCAGAAAAAAACTGCTAACAGCGCCCGAAAGTTGAAGTTTTACAAGCAAAAAGCAAATGGATCACAGTGAATTTGTTTACTTTTGTTAAACGTCTGGTTATGCGTGACAAGTGTGTAAAGTCCTCAGACTAAGCTAAAGCCTCTTCCGACTGGTTTACATCTGCAGTGGACTGAATGCATTTGCAAAATCAACAGTGAATTAATGCCACCAAATTAATATTCATGAGCCACGCTGATAAGGTTTATTATATGCTCCGCCTCCCAAATTTTCAGATGGTTTCTACGCCCATGTAAAAGTGCGAGAGAGAGAGAGAGTGCTCACCCCAGTATTCTCCTAATCCATGTCTCAATGGAGACTTTTACAGCTAATTAAAAAGAAATACAAAGACTCCTCAACTAGAAAATCTTTTATAAGAGCCTAAAATAGCAGTAGTGTAATAACTCCTCAGGAAAAGCAGCCCCAGGTCCATTATAATCACTTACTATAAATTAACCGATGATTAAAATTGTATCTATTCAATGGTGGATATCATAAAAATAAATAAATAAATAAATAAATTATGCTGTTCTTTCACCAGTGCAAAAGTAATACAGTGTTGGAGAAGCTACTATGGTGGCTTTATAAAATACAAGCTATAGTTAACTATAATTATGCTACTCTGAAGCAAAATC
The DNA here is from genome assembly GCF_029890125.1 of Rhinichthys klamathensis goyatoka. Classification (NCBI taxonomy): domain Eukaryota; kingdom Metazoa; phylum Chordata; class Actinopteri; order Cypriniformes; family Leuciscidae; genus Rhinichthys; species Rhinichthys klamathensis. The sequence goes on from NW_026606931.1 coordinate 410,828, forward strand.
AGCTTCTAGCAATAAAGATATAATGCTCAACTCAACAAATAAAAACCGAATTGTATTTACAGTTGCACATAAGGAATATTTTTAATGGTATGATTATGAGTTACAATCTACAATCTAGAAAATGTGAATTGAGCCTTTCACAAAAACTTGACAAATGAATTCAAACATACATTAAATGAAGGTTAAGTAAGTTTGTTAAGAAGGTTAAAAACTAGTTAACTAACTGTCACAGTTCTGTTCAGTTAGTTTCATTTTCACGCCCTTTAGTTGTCATGGTAACAGATATGATTAGTTTTCAGTTAAGCTGTGTGTCATTAATTACACACGTTTGCCTTTGCTGTGTTATAGCACCCATTGTCCGGTCACGTTTCCGCATAGCGGTTGGTTTTGTTTGCAACCGTTGGTGACACTAACAAGCTGTGGACATTAATTGGCTTTCCTGAGGTAAATGTCACGCTACGTGACATTGTTTACAAGCCGTTTTATTGACGTCTTTCTGAGGTTGGAACACTGACTGGGCGATTATATGAGACATGATACATTTGACCAAGTTGTACGGTTTCCCTGTGATGTTGATTCATGTTTATTTTGTGCTATAACTAGTAGAAAAGAGGAAGTGATCGGTTCACGTGCACTCTGTGCTTCGCTTGAACTGAGGCGGCTACAGCAATCTGTCACGCTACAATATAGAGCATTAAAACTGTAGGCTATTAATTGTTTGAATTTTGTGATAAAATAGGCAGAATTTGAGTCTTTGGGCCAGATTTACTAACAGCTTGTACTAGCGCAAACCTCTTTTGGCATTAAAAAACTACTGTCATAATTTTACTAAAGACACGCAGTATAAATTTGCGCTGAAAAGGCGAGGACACAGTTTTGCGGCTGACCTTACTGCATATGAGTTTGTAGGAGCTTCCCTTTCAGATGCAAAATGTATGGGATGAGAGTATTTAAACAAATCAATCAACATGATTTACTAAGGTTTGCGCTAGTCAATTTACTGGTATTTGCCCCATTATTTACCACCCCCAAAAAAAGCGAATTTGCGCTGCTCTTGGTAGATTGCATTGGTCAGTATGGAAATGATACGGCTGCGTCCGTGTTCATTAATTTGCGCGTCGTCAGTAGATCACGCGCAGAACTTCTACTCCCATCAGCGCTTTTATGGGATTGCGCTCTCACGTCGGTTTCCCCCGTTAATCTGGTCCTTTGCTTCTTATTAAAAGAAACAGCACAACGTTTGTTGTGATAAAAACAAAGAGAATCTAAACAGATAAATGTACACCAAATACAACTAATAAGACTATAAAAAACCCTCCAGTTTCGATAGCTTCTATGATTGCTATATAGGGTTGTAAACATTGCGCATGGAAGGAAAAACTGCAATAAAGACCTCAAACAGAACTTCATAAAACATCTCAAAGAGATTTGGCGAATCGTTTTAGAACTGGTTCATTATGAAACATCTGAAATTCCCATTGCTACAAGATGCAATGTAGCATTTTGCAGTGCTACACGTTTGTCATTAAAAATAGCTGCTAAAGGTACTGGAATGTGTTAGCCTAGCTCCGCCCTCCTACGTACTTCCGCTTAATTTTCATTTTCCTTCAGTACTACGTCTGGGATTTTGGTGTAATCTTTGGTTTTCTCCGGTCAATTTTTTACCAGTCCAATCAGCGAACAGAGGGAGTGGCTGAGAAAGATGACGTTGATGTCGTGCGCTGGTTTGAGTCGTCATACGTCACGACCAAACGTCAGCGATTGGTTACGGCAGATCCAGAGTGACTCTGGGCAGATCCAATAGTTTTAGACTTCAACAGAGTACCCGCCTACCAGGAAGTTAACGCTTGTCAATGGAGCGATGCCAGACTCTCTGTACCAATGAAATGTACGAGAGTCTGGTGGGACCAGGCTAGAAATGTGTAGCTAATTTAGAAGGATTTGGTCATTTATTTTGCAGACTCAATTCCCAGCACTGTAAAACACAACAGGTTGTTTCTAAGCTTTAGATCTGGGAATCCTGCCCTTCGCCCATATAAATTTTCCCCGTGTCTGCAGTTTCCTTAAAGCAGGTTTAATTGCTCTACTGTGGAGTTCTCTAGCTAGCAAGAATCTATTCAAATCATTATCACTTCAAAGAGCACCACTACCACTGCTCAGCATTACATTTCCAATGAGGCCCCTATATGTGATCACGCGCATGTGGTATTAAATTTGTGCTTTGAGCTAGAGTTTTAAGTACATACCCTATTCTGGTATCTCTACATTAGGTTAGCTCAGTATCTACTGTAAGGCAAGCATAATTCAGGGCAATTAAGATATAAATCAAAACCGTCCTTAGTTGTTTCACTGATAAATGCGAGAAATAATTACTGTAGCCATTTAGAAACAACTAGGAGCTGTACAAAAAGGATATGCTTGCATGTATCACCTCTTGGGGCTTCCAGTAAGCCACAGTGTGTGTGTAGATTTTTTTTTTTTTTTTTTAGATCTAGGAAATTATTTTGACTTTTATTCCTCGCTCGTCCCATATGAATGAGTAGCCATGGGAGCTTTTCACACACACACAAAAAAAGACATGCACAGAAACGCACTACAACACACAAATTTCATTCCCAAGGATGAAGCCATCTCTGCCATCTCAGAGTAAAGCACACAGCCGATATAGTGCACAAGAAGAGGTGGCAGTGATCGAAATTGAAAGTGAGAGAGAGAGAAGGTCAATACAAAAATAAAACCCAAGCCTTTTTGATATAAGTTTCTGGTTATTATTGTGGATGATTTATTAGTCATATTATTGCAAAGCAAAAAATGTTTGTCTCTGTAATTGTTTTTCTTATAGTTAAATATTCAGGTTAATGTGGAAATGTGTCAAATTTATCAAGGTAAAATGCCTTGACAATGTCGTTTCATGCTGACTCGTATGTTAAATATAACACTGGGGAGACAATTTGAGGGAAACAAATAAATTAAAGTAGGGTTTCCCAAACCGGGGTTTGTGAGGGAACTGCAGTGAGTTTACAAATTTATGAAAAGCTAATTTTTAATAAAATCATAAAAATGATACATTATTAAAATAAAAAACTAAGTAAAACTCTTACTAAAATTATGAAATATTTGGTCACACTTTAGTTTAGGGTCCACTATTAACTAGTTGCTTATTAGCATGCATATTACTAGGATATTGGCTGTTTACTAGTACTTATAAAACCCATATTAATGCCTTATTCTGCATGATCATATTCTACACCCCTTAATCCTACCCAATACATAAACTTAACAACTACCTTACTCATACCTGCCAACTTTTGAGTTTTGCTCGGCGTGAGATTTGTTGACGGGGGGGGTGGGGGGGGGGTGGGGGGGGGGGGGGGGGGTGGCTTTCTCGCTCGCGCAAGGTCTCTCGCTCGCGCAAGGTCTCTCGCTCGCTCTACGCGGTTTGGAGCACAATCTCTGTCTCGCATGCACGCTCGCTCTAGATAACGGGAGATTTTTAACGAATTTGCGGTATAACTAGTCGATCACGAGTGGCTCAACAGGTAGATATATAGATAAACTCATCTTCCAGGCATTTGACCGCCCGGGTTGACACTTCAGCGTGAGAAATCGGGAGTGTGGCGTGTGAGCGTGTGAAACCAATCAAATGCGGGTGTCTCACGGCCAATGCGTGAGAGTTGGCAGCTATGCTTACTAACTATTATTACGTAGTAATTAGGAGATTTTTGAGGCTAAAGTCATAGCAAATACTTAGTTAATAGTGAGAATTGGACCCTAATCTGAAGCTTGACCAAACATTTTATTGGTTGCACTTTATTTTACATTATGTGCACTTACGTGTACTTACAGTGTACTTACCTAAGAAAGTACTGGTTAATATATGGTAACTACATGGGTTAAGGTTAGGTGTTAGTTACCTAGTTATTACCCAGTTATTGTAATTATCATAAGTAGTACATAGTATGTACATGAACAGGACTGTAAAATACTACCATTGTATTTGCTCACCTAAATGTCATGTGACCAACTGATATAGCAGAGCCTTGAACATGTGAACGTGTTGTTAAATTATTGACAAAATAATTCACTTAAAATCTCTGGGGTATTTCAAGTGTACATTTTGTCTGACAAAACAGTTGGGGAACCCTGAATTGAGGACATTAAAGGTATTGTAGGTAGGAATTTTTTTTAAAACTTTTTGCCAAATTTGTTTAAACTTTCTATATATATCAATGCATAATTAAAATATAAGTACTCTGGAAAAGAGAGTATAAAAATCGAGTGTCTGTAGTCCTCTCAGGGCTGTAATTAACACAGCTACTTATCTCCATTCACTTCCACCCCCTCCATTCTGGGCTCCTTCCAAAACCACGCCCCCAAAACACATGAACGCGCGATGCCGACAGCTCACAGCTGGAGGACGCGCTTACCAGCGCCGAGCGGAGAGGAGCAGTGCATGTAGTGACATCATGTCAGACTCACATGTAATAAAATACCTAACTTTATCATTATGAATATAAACAACTAACATGGCTGTTAGTACTCACTATCAAGCTAGCATATCGATACTGGTAAAGTTTAAAATATATTGAGTTTGATTCGTTAACGAGCTAGTAACATAAAGCAAAGCTAAAAACAGGTTGCATTGATACACGTTTTCCCATTACAATCAGTTACACTGTGATGAAGGTGAATTTCGTGTAAGATTCATAACATATACGCCGTGTTTTGCATGTAATTGTGTCTCTTACTAGTCTCTTACCCTCCTCGAGTCAAACGAGTGCGCGCATGTGGGCAGCGCATGTAGCAGCGGGGGTGTTGCCATGGTTGCGAGAGAGTGACAGTCGCCTAAGCCAATCCATTGTTTCGTCCCGGAAGGAAATAATGAGCTGTGTTTAGTGCAGATTAAACGGTCTAGAGTCACTCGATTTTTATACTCTTTTTATCAGAGTACTTACATTTTAATTATGCATTGATATATATAGAAAGTTTAAACAAATTTGGGAAAAAGTTTTTTAGACCAAAAACGACCTACCCTACCTTTAATCTATTCTACACAATATGTTACATTGTGCCTGATCAACCCGGTCTCATGAGAAAACAACTATTTTGAGGTGGTGCTTTTGTGTGAATTTGTAAGGGATTTTTTTTTATTTATTTTTTATGAAGGTCCTTAAACCTAACCATCTGTAGGGCATTAACAGATCATACAAATTCATATGAACTTGCCACCAATTCGCCAAAACATAAAATAGTTATGATTTGCCATGAGCGTGTGTTGGACTGATTAGGATCCACTTGATGAAACATTGCAAAATTCAGCTTATTAAAACAGTGTTCAAATTTACCTCTTTCATTCATAGTCATACTTTATACTTTGATTCGGCACCAGTTAAAGTGTTGCTGGGTGCTTGTGTACTCCCTTCTTTTCTTCTCTAAGGCAATTCATTTCCAAGAGTAAAATCCTGCTTACAATAACTCTCAACAGCCCGCAGAGTCCAAAACCTAGTAATTTGTAAAGTGCACACAAGCCATATTGCAGCTAGCTTCATCTTTATAAGCCTCCTCTTTAACCTTGAATTCCCCCCTCTAGGCTGGGTAATCTCTCTCAGTTTTAGAGCACTCACTCTTGGAATAATGAAAATTATAGCAAGTCTACATGCAACCCAAACTGCGAGAGCTCATCACACATAGATGTCAAGACTGAAACTGAAGTAACAGAAATGCATGTGGGTCATTGTATCAATATTTCTGGATTTTAAATTAAACATCCATTAGCACATCTGTGGTAAAGCTTTAATACTGCTCTGAGGCACGAGTGTAAAGTCTTAAAGGTAATAGAGTGGGCAAAATCTTCAAAGCAGGGCCACCAACAAGGACAAGCGAATATGACTTTAAAAAAGTGACATTCTTTATCGAAATTCGCATTACTAGAAAGAACAGTAAAATCAAGCATGTAAAGTGAAATTATGATTAGCTTTGGGTTAGCATACTACCATAATCCTCACTGTTTCTGAAGTATGAGGTACATACTGTACACAAGATTAATTCTGCAAATATCCAGTAGTAATCGGATTGACTGCTCAATCGGACTGAAAAGCTTTCATGTGAACACCTTAATCAATTCGATATCCTTGATTGAAAATGCAATGAAAATGAGCTCAGTGGAGAAAAAAAACCCAAGGCGGCGAACAAGGCGAGAGAAATGATTGGTAACACTTTACTTGAAGGGGTGTACATAAGACTGACATGACACCTTCATAACCATGACATGACATATGTCATGAATATGAAGTAGGGTTTATGCATGTTTATGACAACTGTCATTAAGTGTCTTTCGCTCAATAATGACATTTTGAATGCAAATATGACATTGTTTAAGATGTCTTTGTTATGACATCTTGACATAAACCATAACATCATAACCTGTCAGTGTCTTTGTCATGACAACTTGACATTAAATTAAGTTAAACTGTCATGTGGTTGGTTTTGACATTGGCTGTCATCAGTCCATTATAACTGTTATAGTTATGTCTGTTCTGTATCTGTTTCCCTGAGTTTTCCCCATCATTGTGTATTTGGTTCAGTCCTGTTCCCAGTTTTCCCGCTCCTTGTTAGTGTTCAGTTTATTCACCTGTGTTCTGATTTGCCCCAGCTGTGTCTTGTTCCCTCATCCCGTCTGTGTATTTAATCCTGTCTGCTCTTTTGTTCATGGTCAGTTATTGAATGTATGTGATTGCCTGTATGTGTAACGTTACGCTCCTCGAGTTTCTCTGAGATCTAAGTTACCCTAGTCTGTGATAATTAAAGTCTACTGCTGCATCTAGATCCGACTTCCGCCTTTGCTTCCACGCAAATCGTAACAGAATAACTGACCCACTAGGATCTAGCAGCCATGCCTACCTGGAGTCCTGATGTCCAGATCCTCCGTCTTCGCCAGGACAATCGCGCCATCGAGGATTATGTCGCAGAATTCCTCGAGCTGGCATATCTCGCGCAAATGAACACCCACGGCCTGAAGCTCTTCTTCCGCGGAGGATTATCGGAACCACTCCGGTCTTTGATGCCCGAACCGGGTCCGCACGGTTCTTTAGAGTGGTATATCGACTTGGCCCTGTTGTGGAGCGGCTCTTCGTTTACCGTGGGCGTGGAGGAGAAGCTGCCAGAGCCTGCACTTCACGTCAGCCCGGTCGCGCCCGCGCTTCACTTCAGCTCTGCCGAGACCACACTCCACAAGCCCGCGCTTCAGGTCTGCTCAGCCGAACCCGCGCTCCCTCAGACCGCGCTCCACGTCTTGCCAGCAATCAAGCCAGCCACCGGATCGGTCTATGGCCGTACGGGACCGATCTCCAGCGTGGCTGATCCTCCTATGAGGTCTGGACGTGCTGCCAGGAAGACCATCATTTCAGGGTCCCGCCATGTCGAACCCGCACGTGACTTCAGTCTCGACGAACCCAAGTCAAGTGAATCAAGTGAGTCAAATGCCGAGATAAGTGCCGTGTCAAGTGCCGAGTCAAGTGAATCAAGTGAGTCAAGTGCCAAGTCAAGTGAATCAAGTGAGTCAAGTGCCAAGTCAAGTGAATCAAGTGTCGTGTCAAGTGAATCGAGTGAGTCAAGTGCCAAGTCAAGTGAGTCAAGAGCCGAGTCTGCCGCCGAGTCAAGCGAGTCAAGTGCCGCCGAGTCAAGTGAGTCAAGTGCCGCCAAGTCAAGTGAGTCAAGTGAATCAAGTGAGTCAAGTGCCGTGTCAAGTGAATCGAGTGAGTCAAGTGCCGCCGAGTCAAGTGAGTCAAGTGCCGCCGAGTCAAGTGAGTCAAGTGCCGCCGAGTCAAGTGAGTCAAGTGCCGCCGAGTCAAGTGAGACCGCGCTTCCCGAGTCAAGCGAGTCAATTGCCGCCGAGTCAAGTGCCGCCGAGTCAAGTGAGTCAAGCGCCGCCGAGTCAAGTGAGTCAAGTGCCGCCGGGTCAAGTGAATCAAGTTCCGAGTCAAGTGAATCAAGTTCCGAGTCAAGTGAATCAAGTTCCGAGTCAAGTGAATCAAGTTCCGAGTCAAGTGAATCAAGTTCCGAGTCAAGTGAATCAAGTTCCGAGTCAAGTGAATCAAGTTCCGAGTCAAGTGAATCAAGTTCCGAGTCAAGTGAATCTAGTTCCGAGTCAAGTGAATCTAGTTCCGAGTCTACCGAGTCTACCGAGTCAAGTGAGTCTACCGAGTCAAGTGAGTCTACCGAGTCAAGTGAGTCTACCGAGTCAAGTACGTCCAGTAGTGAATCAAGCCCAGTGAAGCGTCGTCGCAGAAGGAGGAGGAGGACCCGTTTGCTTCGCCAGGCTACGGAGGGCGTTCCCAGACTCCTCGCCCTGCCGGCCCCGCCTCTGCGCCTCGTCCTGCCTGCGCCCTTCAAGCTCCGGGAGGCCTGCCCGGAACCCATTTACCACCTGGAGGTTCCTCCCGAGGATTTCCCCAAGTATTTTTTTGGGGGGGGCAGAAGGTACTCCGTGAGGGCCATGGAGACGACGTCGACATGGTCCTCATCCTCGTCTGAGTCTGCTCCGACCTGGCCACCATCTCATCGTGCTCCGCCCTGGCCTTTGCCACGCCATGCTCCACCCTGGCCTTCGCCACGCCATGCTCCACCCTGGCCTTCGCCACGCCATGCTCCACCCTGGCCTTCACCACGTCATGCTCCGCCCTGGCCTTCGCCACGCCATGCTCCACCCTGGCCTTCACCACGTCATGCTCCGCCCTGGCCTTCGCCTCATCCTGCTCCGCCCTGGCCGCCGTCACGTCCTGCTCCGCCCTGGAGGCTTCCTGTTCCGGGCAAGCCACGCCCTCGTCAGCCTCCAGGGCGCCCACCCTCCCGCCCCTATTTGATGTTTATTCGGCGCGGGGACACGCCTTATGGAAGGGGGGGATAATGTTATAGTTATGTCTGTTCTGTATCTGTTTCCCTGAGTTTTCCCCGTCATTGTGTATTTGGTTCAGTCCTGTTCCCAGTTTTCCCGCTCCTTGTTAGTGTTCAGTTTATTCACCTGTGTTCTGATTTGCCCCAGCTGTGTCTTGTTCCCTCATCCCGTCTGTGTATTTAATCCTGTCTGCTCTTTTGTTCATGGTCAGTTATTGAATGTATGTGATTGCCTGTATGTGTAACGTTACGCTCCTCGAGTTTCTCTGAGATCTAAGTTACCCTAGTCTGTGATAATTAAAGTCTACTGCTGCATCTAGATCCGACTTCCGCCTTTGCTTCCACGCAAATCGTAACAGAATAACTGACTCATGAATATTTTTCGTGACCTCAACTACAGTGGTACAAATTTAATTTGTCATTAAACAGTTATAATGGCTTCATGACACCCAATGTCAAAACCAACCACCTGACAGTTTAATGTAATGTTAACCAGTAAAGCTAAGTGGTTTCTTAAGTTTGATAGTTAATCTGCTATGTCATGTTTATGACAGGTTGTGTTGTCTTAGTAATGTCAAGTTGTCATGACAAAGACACTGACAGGTTATGATGTATTGGTTTATGTCAAGGTGTCATAACAAAGACATCTCAAACAATGTCATATTTGCATTAAAAATGTCATAATTGAGCGAATGACACTTAATGACAGATGTCACAAACATGCATAAAACTTCCTTCATATTCATAACATCTGTCATGTCATGATTATGAAGGTGTCATGTTAGTCTTATGCACACCCCTTCAAGTAAAGTGTTACCAAATGAGTATATATAAATACACTTATTTCATTTAATAGAGAAAAACATCAAACAAAATTTGTCAAATTTAATCAAAATTTGGTCTAGACAGCTGCCTATTCCTATGTGTCCCTACTCAAGGTGTAAGTAGTGCATAGGGATTCTCACTTCCGATTGGAATTCACCCATGTTTATCTGAATGTTTGTCCATATAGTGTATGTTATATTGCAAAACACTTTTGCTGCAATAAATGTGGGATACAGGTACGTGTTTCATGGTGTGTGTGTGTGTGTGTGTAGGTTTAAGGGTGTAATTACTGAAATTAATTACAGATGTAGGCTTAATTACTAAAGTAAAAGTACAATGTAAAAACATTACACAATAAGAACCTTGTATCAATTGATTATTTGAAATGTTATTACATATATTAGTTACATAGTAGACACTTATTAAAAGTGGGTTTTATTTTTCAATGAGTATTTTTCATAGTATGCAGTCAGTAGTATGTTAGAATCCATTGATAACCCAGCCAGTGGGTTCAAACCAAAAGGATTTTGCAAAACATATTCAAGCTGCATATTTGCACTTTTATTGAGCATATCAAACCGTATTTCACCTAAAAACACTCCCTAAAGATGTCGCATCAAACTCACTTAAGAAGTATAAAGGTATATACTTAACATTTACAGAAGCAGAGCACATTTCTAAAATCCCCTTTCATAAAAATGTGAGAGCGATTTGAAAGTGTTTTAATGTTCTTTACTCAGCTGCACAAACTGAAAGGTAATGCAATAAACCAGCAAAGCTTGAACAATTTTCCAGATGGTCAGCTCTAAATATGCATTTCCTCTCTGATGGCTGCATGTCTAAATTTCCCTTAAACTTGCTTCTAAGCCTGTGCCAAGGTCAGCCCTGCGCTCTGGGCTGCTTCATTTCTATTCAGAAATCAGCTCCAAACTCCACTAATCACTCAGAGAGCCACTAAACTTTCAACACGGCGATACAGTAGCACCGTAAACGTGTGAAACATATACATGCTGACCTTAGCTTAACATCTTTACCCTTCCCACACATCGCACAAGGAAAATATCATTAAAGTTGACTTACCTTTATAGGTGGTTAGCCAGGAGGGAAAGCATAGAGGAAAGAGAGAGAGAGGGAGAGAGAGAAGGGCATAATGTTAGAAATATTATTGGCCATGTGTGACATATATGATGCAAAATCAATACAGGTATATTCACATTGTGATTTGATGATGTTGCAGATGTCAGTTAATATCGCTTGTCATTAAATCACAATTCTTTATCCCACTTGGCTCTCAGATTATGAGTTAATCCAGGGTGGTGTTGATGTTTATTAAGCTTGTAATCTGCTGACTGATCCATTTGTTGGTCAACACTGTCCTGCTGACACATTTAAGACACCATAGACACCGATTTATGTTTCTGCCGGTGGGTGCCCAGTGTCCACACGCCATACACCAACTCCCAAGTTATTATACACCTGCAACAAATGCCCCTTTGTCTCATGTTAAATGTGATAGTTTCATTCTTACAGCTACTATATAACACTATATTGTTAGTACCGATAAATACATAGACCTGCACTTACTTTTAACATTCCCTAATGGTCTAGTGGTCAAACTTCTTTTTTTTTTAAGCGAGTCAGAGGTTCCGGGTTCTTATCCACCCTCGTATTATATATACAAAAAAAAATTATATATATATATATATATATATATATATATATATATATATATATAAGGGCTGGGCAACGATTAATCGCGATTAATCGCATCCAAAATAAATGTTTGTGTTTACATAATATGTGTGTGTACTGTGTATAATTATTTTGTATATAAAATTTCACACACATGCATGTATATATTTAAGAAAAATGTGTTATTCATATATAAAATAATTATATTTATATTCAATATAAATTATGTATAAATATATATACAGTGTATGCACATATTTCTTAAATATATACATGCATGTGTGTGTATTTATACAAAATAATTATACGCTACACACACATATATTATGTAAACACAAACTTTTATTTTGGATACGACTAATTGCGATTAATCGTTGCCCAGTCCATATATATTTTTTTTTCCATTACAATAAAAAATAACTATTAAATAATAAAATAACTTGAGAACTGGCTGACTAAAATCTATACTTAATACTGCTGCTGTCAGTATATCCATATTGTATGTTTCAGCATCTACCCAAGCATACAAAAAGTACCAGTAAATTATTTTCGTACAAATACCTACGAATAAACAGTGAGACCAGGCTGCCTATTCAGATACTAGAAGTCACTCACTAGGTTTTGAAACTGAGCTATAATTGGTTTTGAAACTGAAAGTATTTAGTATTGATAAAAATATTAGCTCAATGTATTAAATGTTTTTTTTTCAATCTAATTAGATATTTACACCTTAATCTTTGTGTGAGTATCATTAGCAACAATTCTATTGGAATGAATTAGCTACTCCAGAATGTAAAGCGTGTAGAGTTGCAGCCTATATAAAGCTCCCCACATCAGTCACAAGTTCAGCTGACTTTTTAGACAGTAGACAGCAAGGCAGCTGACTAACAGAGTTAATGATGCTATGTTTTCATTGTGTCGTTATTAGAAGAGGCTAAGTGCTTTGAACTATTAATGTCAGACATGAACAATTTCTATGGTAATGTTCATAACAGCAACAGGAATCCATATGTGACTTTGTTGTTAATGGCAGCAACATATTTAACCTCTATTATTCACCTCTTTGTACTCTTGCACAATGTTTATGAACAAAAAAGCACACTAGGTAACACTAACTGTAATAAAATGACATATATGCAGGTATGTAGAGCCACCTGACTACCTTTAACTGCCAAGACCACACAGTCAATTTGGTTCTTTTTATAATGCCAAGTTAGAGGAAGTCGGGCTTTCATTGCTAACATGTAATTACGAGTTCAACAAAGACATGAAGGGGTTTACAACTTGGAAAAACATAATTACAGTTATTGCAACATAATCTGAAAAAAAAGATTGATTCCTGACTTCCAGTGAAACACAACTTATCTGTTTGGGCATCAAATTTTAACCCGCTGGGTTTCTTTTTCCAATGCTAATTAACTATCGTTCAGCAATAAGAAAGGCTTTATCTCTGACAGACCCATTTCTATGAAACAAAATGATACATCGGCCGAGAGTTCAAGAACATGGAAGCTCTAAGCTTAAATCATTACCAAAGCCTAGTCTCTCAATTGATTTCTGAGATGGAGAAAAATGGGCATATTTGTCATCTCTAAATAAGCGTTAGTAGCAGCTAATTTAGCAGCAGACACAATATGAGTTAAAGGAAATGCTTCAGAGTCCTGGTCAGGTGCTCAGTCTATAAAGGTCTGGCAGACAGCAGATAAATGTGAAGAGTCTCTTTTCTAATCAGGTAGGTAGCTAAAGTCGTAGACAAAGGCCGTCAGGCGTCACAAACCATAAATTATTTCAATTTGTACTGGGGCAGCAAGTTGTTATCAGCATTAAAAGGTCAAAAGCATAGAAGGAAGTGCTCCTCCCCTCTTGGTGATGGTGCGCTTTTTTCAAAACTTCAGCAGCACATAGTACGGCTTTTTTATACCCTTCCACGTGAAAAGGTCAAGGGAACTAAGATGGCCAGTTAAAAGGTCACACTTTAGTCACAAATAAAGACTGCCCCTTCATATCTCAGACAAGACTCACAGGATAGTTTGTGTTATAGGCATGAACAATACCTCAAATAACACAGCTTGCTAAGGAGAGGTGTGATGTTACTACTTGCTACTTGTTTGTTTGTTTGTAAACTTTATTGTCCTTTACAGGGAATTTGTCTTGGGCTCAAAGCTACATTAATACACCACATACATCAAATGGACTCGAGACACAATAAACATATCGCAAATGCACACACAGAAACTATAGACCTGCATTACTGCATCTTGCTATTTAGCATATTAATAGAGAACTTGTTGTAAAGCAACCAGGCTTTAGAATTTTCCTTGGGAGACAACAAAACAGACATGGGGGATTGACTTACATTGAAACAGGCATCATAGAGACAAGAACATAGAGACTTCCCAGTAAGCAACCACCTAAAACACCCTAGCAACACCCTAGAAACCATCCAGAACACCCCAAAAACTGAACAGCAACATTCAGCCAGAAATTTACAGTAAATATAAGGTAGCAACAGGCACTTCACCACTGAAAAACTTTTGGAATCAGTGCTACCTGAATCGAGAAAACAGAGAGAAAAAAAGACCAAATAGGTAGGAAACCTTGCAACTTCAACACCCATAATGCACTAGGCATGTTGCCATCCAAGGCCACTCCCACCAGTCTGCTATAAGCTTACGAGTCAAATACTGCCTTGCTTTAGTAGGAAACACTTATCAATCTTTTGTTCCCGGGTGCAAGAATTAAAATAATAAACGTTTATCGGGAGCAAGTTAATTTTGGGTAAATACAGAGATACTCTGTGTTTGTAGTCAACATTTCAAACTGGATGAAACGAACAGTGTTTTAGGCCAAACGGAGGGGAAAAAGAAAGTCAGTTCTGCCAAAACAAAACTCTGTCGCGTACAGGCAGAGAGGGGTAGTAACGAAGTACATTTTTTACTTGAGTATTTTTTTGGAAAATCTGTACTTTTTAGAGAAGATTTAAATGTGGATGCTTTAACTCGAGTACATTTCCAATGTAAAAAACTGAACTTTTACTTTGTTACGCTGGGCGACGTTCCTCTCGTTACTTTATTTGAATGCAACACATGTTATGTTACATACATACATGTTATGATAATAATATAATATTATCTTAGATAAATTAAATATCTGTCTAAACCATAACATGTAAATGTATAAATGTATGTGTAAATGCATAAAATGTATTGTTTATAATAAATTGTTTGTAATATATATATATATATATATATATATATATATGATCCAAAGTAACTAGTAACTAGCTACTTGAGTAGTTTTTTCATTGGATACTTTTTTTTTACTCTACCTCGAGTCACTATTAAGATCATTACTTTAACTTTGAGTAAATATTTATTTCAAAATAAACTTTCAGGTAAGAAAGATGTTGACATAGATGTTGACAAGTACGTATTTTACCATAATGCTGTTTAGTAGACATGTTATGATTCAAATTTCAGTGATAAAAATACCCTTACAATAACTGTTCTGTTAATAGCCTAATCCTCTGTTGATCTGACTGTCCGTGGGCAGGGATTTAAAAAAAAATGCGGAAGTATAATCTGTTGTTTTCACAAAACCCCTGGAGCTGTCAAAAGTCATCCGGCGGAAACGTGAATTTCTCGGTCCAGGTATCACAGAGAATGACTAAACAAATATTTACATTTTGTTTTTAATGCTTTATTAATGTGGATGCAAAAATATGTAGTTTGACAGACTGTATTAAAATAGAGGTATTCTCCAGCATTCACATAAGCATATATATTTCTTGTATTTTAATGGCAGAATGTTAAAGCAATGACCTGGGATTACAATTAAAAATGGAAGGGTATCCACTCCTCTGCAGGATGAGATCAGAGGGGAACCGTAGGGAAAAGCAAAGCAGAGCTTAAGAGCTTGGGACTCATAGTATGACATCATCTTATGACTGGCACCAGACACCCCTCCTGAGGCTGTGGAAGTGCTGGAGTGCCATACGGAATTTTAAATGTTTAGATGATGTCCTCACTTCAGGATTTCCTATGTAAGCACATCAGCTCGCCAGACAGATCAATCAAACCTGAGGGCGAAACTGCCCATCTTCCTCCTTTGGAGAGGAAAAAGGAGAATGAGCCAAACTCTCACTTGGAAAGCATCAAAAATGGTTGTTTTCCACATGTGGGAAATTTCCACATGCCGAAAGAACCGTTTATAGCTGTCTGTCCAATAAGAGTCATATCAGTGATGATACATGTAGTAGAGAAAACACATCGGCCAGACTTTCTACCCACAGAATGATACGTTAATGTTATCCACCTTCAACCTGCGTATTTCCATCAAAAGCCTATAGCTCAACATCTTACTATGCATTTTCTCAAGCTCAGCAATTAATGTATTCCTTTAAAGTTCCTTGATTTTGCTTTAATGGGTCTCTGGAGACAATATATTGAAGCCTTTGAAATATTCAGAGTATGAACATGCATAGCCATATTTCTGAAGCCATTTGCGCTTCATCATTGCTTCTTCATATTCGGTTTCAAGTGAGCAGGAGGGGAAATGAACAGGCAACAAAAGAGAGATACTCGCTTCTATCCACACTTAAAGGGATAGTTCGACCAAAAAACTGTAAATTCTGACTGTCATCACTTAACCTTATTCAAAACCTGAATTATTGTATTTCTTTTGTGGAACACACCAGGAGAACTTGTGAATAACCTACCGTTTTTGAAAGAAGTCTCTTCATTTATTTTATCAACAATACAGTGAAAGAGTAATTGCGAAATATTATTACAAAATAACCGTTTTATATTTTTACGTTTTACATTAAAATGTAATGTATTCCTTTGATGGAAAAGCTGAACTGTCACGTCAAAAGGTCCTTTAGAAATAATTTGGTACTCAAGAAACATTTCAATGCTGAAAACCTTATTGAAATTAAAGTTTAAAAGAACGGCATTTATGAGAATTTTTTCTTCCAAAAGAAAATTACCTTTCACTTTTTCTTTTTTTATGCAACAGCTTTCAAGATTAAAAAATGATGCCAAAAAATAAATAAAATTAAAATACATGTAATAGCAAGAGTTGGTTTGATTAAAAAATAATAATGATTGGTTGTGACTGAATCAGTGAATCAAATTTGTGAATCTGAATCAGAGACCAGTTCTATCATTTGAATCAATAGATTCACATAAAAGATTCGACTCAAAAGAATGATTCATTCACAAATCTAATTGATACTTTTCTCATGAACACACAAAGAAAAGTGGATGTCAAGACTTAAATTACAACAACTTTATTTTAGTCTGTTTCTCATATAAAACTACAATATGGCATCAGAACATTTTAAATATATCACATGAGTTGTATGTGCCACTTCTAAAATACTATTTTAGTGTGTGTTTTTTTTTTTTTTTTGCATTTTGCATTTTGCAACTTGACAACCCTAGTCCTGCCCCATTTCCTGTTTAATGGAAGAAGGCCATACCGGTTTGGAATGAGCAGAATAAATAATTTTGGGATGAACTATCGTTTTAATCACACACCACTTTAAAGTCATAACTATTAACTGTGGATGCAGCATTTAAAATCAGACAAATTTGTGTATTGGCTGGGAATAGAGTTATCACTCAGAGTATCTTGCGTTCCAGCGTAGTGGAAATGCAACAATCAAAATAAGAACGCTTCTGGAAGTGTGTGTGTGTGTGTGTGTGATGGAGGCAGGGGGGCGGGAGACTGAAATGGGAGTCACACAGAATAAGCCCGAGGGCATTGACTGCTGCTCAGCCCATCCTAGACTTTAATTACTGCTAGTGAAGCAGCCATTCACATATCTCCAGGGTGGCTCAGCTTACCTCTGAATTAATGATGCACAGGGCTCAAGTGAAACCATGGGCATGATTCTAGGGGTTAGATGACTTTTGACACTGGACATATTGCTATTTGAATGCTGAAAATGTGTGAAAATGCTAAAAGTTTCAAAGGCTATATTTCCACAGGCTCTGGTGGATGAGATTTGCATATTGGCACTATGGAAACGACTTGCAGTTACCATTATATATTGAGCAAATAATATAAAACATAATATTTATTGGTACTATGGTGTGTAAAAAGTATTAACAATTTTTTTTATAAAATAGCTTTTCTGTTACAAACAAATATATATATATATATATATATATATATATATACACATATACATACATACAAACAAATATATATATGAAACTCGAAAAAATTAGAATATTGTGCAAAAGTTCATTTATTTCAGTAATTCAACTTAAAAGGTGAAACTATATGTCTCATTACATGCAAAGTGAGATATTTCAAGCCTTTATTTGTTATAATTTTGATGATTGTGGCTTACAGCTTATGAAAACCCCATATTCAAAATTAGAATATTACATGAAATCAACAAAAAAAAAAGGATTTTAAATACAGAAATGTCGGCCCTCTGAAAAGTATAATCATGCATATGTACTCAGTACTTGGTTTGGGCCCCTTTTGCATAAATTACTGCCTCAATGCGGCGTGGCATGGATGCTATCAGCAAAATACTCAAATGTTTCGAGTTTCACCTGTATATATATATATATATATATATATATATATATATATATTTGTTTGTTTGAAACAGAAAAGCTATTTTATTAAATTTTTTGTTACCGTAATACTTTTTGCATACCATAGTACCAATAAATACATGTATACATATACATACAAACAAATATATTTATGTGTGTGTGTGAGATTTATTGATATTTGAAAAGGAAAAAAAAGTACCCCTATTATGTTTTTTCAAATATTCCCTTTCACTCAGTGTGTAATAAAGCGGTCTGTGAATGTAAACGTTCCACAAAGTTAGAAATTCGAAAGTGCACGATAAATGGACTCTGAACTGCCTAAATGAATCGCCTGTATTCCCACTGAATCCCACTGGTTTACGGCTCTACGTCACTAGAAGATACATTTGCATAATGACCACCTATGTATACGTTGTCCGCCCCTGAACAACTTGTCCCGCCTTCAAATACGTAACTTTACTGACGACAGCTTATCAAATCTCAGAGCTCAACACAAGATTCGCAAAAATGCTTGCTCGTGAAAGACGGGTCAGTACCCAGTTTATTTGGACCAGGTTGCTCCTCAGAATCACAACCTGTAAGTATTAATAATTACTGATGTATATATTTTCTACCGGTGTTCAAAAAAAGTAGTTTTGTGTTTTATATTGTGTAAGTTTTCGGCTAACCGGCTAACTCACGTTATTACTTTCTTACTTAAATACTTCTGCCAAATAGCCGTGGGCCACTATTACCAAAAACTGTGTCTATTAATGCAGCTTGTCTGTCGTTCTCACTACTTTGAGTAAAGATAAAGGATCTTGGTAGAGATATATGGTAAAATCAACATCATCGTTACTGTCTCTACAGTGTGTACAATCGCTGAGGGCTGAGGAAGCCTCCTGAGCTGAAGTATAGTTATGGTAATGTGCATTTAGTTTCCAAAACACATTCTGTACGCGGTAGACCAATCACAACAGATTAGGCGGTCTGGCCAATCAGAGTAGGCTCACTGAAAGGAGGGATTTAGAGAGATTGATTCATCTGACGAGTCGTTTGAGAATCATTGAAAAATCATTTAAGAAATTGCTATTTTTTTATGTTTCCAAGTCAATGTACTAACATTCACCTCTGTGTTCACTGAAGTGATGCATCATATATATGACATACATATGCATAGAAATAAAGTAAAACATAATACGGGGTCCAAGACACCAAGGCGCTTGGACTTGGACAGTTTAAATTTATAAATGGTCTTAAATTGCAGCTGTCATGACTTCCTGTAAACAATCATGACTGAATGTACAACATTCTAATTATTATACTTCTAAAGTACTTGCCTAATATATAAATGAAATTTTGACTTAAGCTGGTTTTATCTTGTAAAATGAAGGATGTGAAAGTAGCACCATGTAGCAGACTAGTTGGCAGGGGCAACAGTAAATTATATACAGTAGTTTAGGGCCATTAAACAATTATATTTAACCACAGAGTGGCATGACTGACCAATCAGAACGAAGTATTCCAGAGAGGCGTGTAATAAGATGGGTTTATCTGGTCATTTGAGCTGGTCTCATATTGCAGCATAGACATATTTTTATCATACAGTATATATTTTTACACACAGCATAAGGTTTTTGTTCTTGTTCAGGCAGTTTTGTTGGCATGAATGATGACTTTTTTTCCACCAATGATAGTGGGAGCTATTGTTGCTTTGTCTCAACCGCACTAATCCAGAAGAATATATATACGGGTTTTTTTTAAGTTTTTTTTTTTGTTTAGAAGAGTCTCATAAAAAAATAGTAAAAAACTTACTGAAAGCACTGAGCTAATGAGCCACGGGATATCAGAAGGCCCGAACAAGCATAGAAAAATTACTACAGAATGTGGGCAGATTGTTAAATTGCCACAAGGAGTGTTGAGAGTGATTTAAGTTTCTCTTATGGCTCATATCCAGCTTCTCTCATAACTCAAGGCCTCTGTGCTACAGGAAGGGTCCATAGAGTGACAATAACCTGCTGTGCTGTACATCAGCTTAGCGCCTTCATTAGCCACCACAATCGTATTGCTACGCCATAATTATCCCACTCCAATATCCCGAGCGCCTCCTCCTCATCCTCATTCTCCTCCGCCTTCTGAGATGTCATAAAAAGGAGAAGAAAAAAAAACATGAAATGTGTTGGATAGAGCTGAATTATGCAGTCTATTCCATTACTTGTTCTGTTCAGACTAGCCCTTCACTTCAACTTCACATGCTATTAGCGTGGTGTCAAAAGTATCTGTGGAACTTGCAAGCACCATGTTATTAGAAAATCGCACAAATAACAGCTGTTGCTTTCTAGTTGCTATAAGAGTCAATTGCAAAGCCAATTCAGCTATTTTAAGCTAATTAAAATATATGAATAAATATGAGAGTCAAGTGTTTTTTTTTCTTTTCTTTACAGAGCATGACATTTACAGGAAAATGTAACAATTATGTATATGATATTACTATGTTTTTTGGACATGTATCATGTAAATACCTTGGTTTATCAATATGGTTTATCACGATTTATTAGTTTATTAGTAAACCTCAGAATGGTTTATCATTCAGTACCATGGTGTATATCAAAGTGCCATGGTTTTACCATTTGAAACCTTCACTGTGTACCACAACAGTACTTTTCTTTAACAGTAAGTAGAAATCATTTGATTCATTGGCACATTCCGTATCATAAAAAACACTTATCATAAGAAATACATCATGGAAGTACGGGTCTAATGGAAATCAATGACTTTTGCCCAGCATCTCTGGTATTGATTTCAAGTATATGGCCGAGGTAAGAGCACAGGTTTTGTTGAGCCCCAGGCGAAGATCACTGCAAGACAACTGCAAACAAGAAGAACAGATTCTTTTTTTTTTTAAGAGAAATAACTAAAAAGTAGCCTACACAATGTACATGGAATTAAGTACAAGCAATGTTTAAGAACTTGCATGCCATTAACTTCTTTCAACATCGAGAATTGTGTTTAAAAATGTGTACATTTGTATACACTCACCTAAAGGATTATTAGGAACACCAAACTAATACTGTGTTTGACCCCCTTTCGCCTTCAGAACTGCCTTAATTCTACGTGGCATTGATTCAACAAGGTGCTGAAAGCATTCTTTAGAAATGTTGGCCCATATTGATAGGATAGCATCTTGCAGTTGATGGAGATTTGTGGGATGCACATCCAGGGCACGAAGCTCCCGTTCCACCACATCCCAAAGATGCTCTATTGGGTTGAGATCTGGTGACTGTGGGGGCCATTTTAGTACAGTGAACTCATTGTCATGTTCAAGAAACCAATTTGAAATGATTCGAGCTTTGTGACATGGTGCATTATCCTGCTGGAAGTAGCCATCAGAGGATGGGTACATGGTGGCCATAAAGGGATGGACATGGTCAGAAACAATGCTCAGGTAGGCCGTGGCATTTAAACGATGCCCAATTGGCACTAAGGGGCCTAAAGTGTGCCAAAACATCCCCCACACCATTACACCACCACCACCAGCCTGCACAGTGGTAACAAGGCATGGTGGATCCATGTGATCATTCTGTTTACGCCAAATTCTGACTCTACCATCTGAATGTCTCAACAGAAATCGAGACTCAGACCAGGCAACATTTTGTCCAATTTCACTTCAACTGTCCAATTTTGGTGAGCTCTTGCAAACTGTAGCCTCTTTTTTTTCTATTTGTAGTGGAGATGAGTGGTACCTGGTGGGGTCTTCTGCTGTTGTAGCCCATCGCCTCAAGGTTGTGTGTGTTGTGGCTTCACAAATGCTTTGCTGCATACCTCGGTTGTAACGAGTGGTTATTTCAGTCAAAGTTGCTCTTCTATCAGCTTGAATCAGTCGGCCCATTCTCCTCTGACCTCAACAAGGCATTTTCGCCCACAAGACTAGGGATGCAACGATTACAGATTTTGTAAGTACGATTATTGTCTGAGAAATAATAACGATTTAACGATTATCACGATTATTATGCATCAATTAATTTCACAACACTTCTAATGTATAATATCACATGAACACTCAACACTAGATTTTAATGTGTTATTTATTGCTGCCACAACACAGTACAAAATTATAAAATGACAAACAATAATCAGTCTCTTCCTTTGTAATTAAAGAGAAGTGCTTTGTAAACATCCAGCATTTTTCTTTTAAAAATAACAAATTAAGTCAAAGGCCGCAGGGCTCTTTGATTGAAATAGATCACAAAATTATTAAGTGTTTAGTTTGTTCTAAATTTATTTTCAACCTGAGGTAGAAAACATGAAAACAATATCTTGTTGGTATTTGACATAAAAACATAAATAATACTATAAAGGGATAATAAATCCCAATGAAAATAAGAATAAACAAAGTATTTGGCTTTATTGAATTAAATGCAAGCTAAATATTAACTAGGCCTATGTATTTCTTTTAAAAGAAAACAAATATAGTCCAAATGTTATCCACCAATATTATTGTACTTATTTTAATACTCTTTTTTTTTTTTATTAATCCAAATTTTACATGTGCCTTTAGAAAATCATCTAGCCTATTATAATCTCATTATTTTGGTTTGTTTGTTTGAAGTTTAAGTAAAAAATTATAGAAAGAAACTGAGAACATCTCTCATCCAGTGTTATTAATAACTGAAATGCAGTTAATTGGTAGTCCTAGTAGTCTACACGGCCCTGATCTTATGTTAGTTAGTGTTTTACACCGGGCATATTAAAACTACAAAGCCTAACATTTACTCAACACACACAGGAGAAAGCAATAGGATATTAAGTTAAATGTTCACTGACTGAAACTCTTGAGAGCACGTCACATTCTGTTTTCCACAGACTTACGTAACCAAAACATTCCGCTGTTTTTTGTTGTTGTTTTTATACGTTGCACTGAAAGCTGAAAGTTGCACGCCGCGTTCTCCTTTTTCCAAAGCGCTAGGGCGGTTGCGCTCCGGAGGCATTTGTCGTTGCTCTGTTGGTTCTTGTCACTTGACCTACGGTGCGCTTGCGGCATTCTGAAAAGTTGAGATGTTTTTATCTCGATGCACCGCGGACGCGCTTGGAAAAAACGAGCGCGTCGCTTCTATTATGAGCGTGCATACCGCGCTCCTACATTTGAAATGAACTTGAGCGCGCAAAAGACGCGATCTGTGAACAGGCCCTTAAGGCGTTTTTTTTTTTTTTGGAAATAGAGCGTTGCTGCTTAGTCCCTCTGCCATAGTGGTTGACGAGCTCGGCACTTTAAGCTGGTGCACCGCTGGTGTAACTTTGTTTTCGTTTTGTGTTAGTTGCAAAAGTTCCGTTCCGTGCAGAACACTCGTTGTAGCATAGTCTTTACGAATAATTAACCGTGACGTTTTAAAGCGCGGTTAATTGTGAAATCCGGTAATCGCTGCATCCTTACACAGGACTGCCGCATACTGGATGCTTTTCCCTTTTCACACCATTCTTTGTAAAGCCTAGAAATGGTTATGCGTGAAAATCCCAGTAACTGAGCAGATTGTGAAATACTGGCACCAACAACCATGCCACGCTCAAAATTGTTTAAATCACCTTTCTTTCCCATTCTGACATTCAGTTTGGAGTTCAGGAGATTGTCTTGACCAGGACCACACCCCTAAATGCATTGAAGCAACTGCCATGTGATTGGTTGATTAGATAATTGCATTAATGAGAAATTGAACAGGTGTTCCTAATAATCCTTTAGGTGAGTGTATATTGTATATTTTAGATGCTATAATTGGGTTGAGAATCAAAAATCAATTCCAATTCAGGAATCGGATACTCGTTACAAAATACAAATTTCTATTTCACTTCCACATCAAATCCTGTGTGTGCATTTTAATGTGGTTTTAAACCATTCAAGCACAAGAAGACGTGAAAGAGGACTTAATTCGGCACTTGCGGTTTTCGGTGTTGGACACATTGAGAGCGTGCGCACAAAAATCCGCCTCTCATATTGTGCACGAATACTGAATTGAGTTCTCCTTCATGTCTTTTTGCGCTTGAATGGACAAATGCACACGAAATTATTACAAAATATCCTCGTAAACACAGTCTTTTATGTCTTAAGTTAACACTAAATAGTTGAGAAAGAAAGCGCGT
Source organism: Rhinichthys klamathensis goyatoka (assembly GCF_029890125.1). NCBI lineage: Eukaryota > Metazoa > Chordata > Actinopteri > Cypriniformes > Leuciscidae > Rhinichthys > Rhinichthys klamathensis. Next base: position 434,926 of record NW_026606931.1, read on the forward strand.
GTGTAACAGTATACTGGATCCTGCATTAGGTCTTAAAGTGACAGCAGCCTAACAAACCTAATTTAAAAAAATAATTCACTCACTGATCTTGACTGATTAACTTTTGTAACTTTAATAGGGATTAATCTATATTTTATTTATAAAAAGAAAACTATACAGCGCTATTTTACATTTGATTTCAATTTCTGAACTTTGTTTAGTTGTATTTATTTGTGCTATTGCTAATTCGCTTATTTTATTGTATAACTGACTGTATACTTGTCTTTAATAACGTTTGAAATTTATATTAGTTAATCTAGTATTAGTTAGTTGTTCTTTACCCTACAGATTTTTTTCAAGGTATTCAGCTGCAATAGAACGTTTTGCAAAAAGACGCAGACTAAATATGTTGGATATCTAAATGTTTGACTTCATGTTTTTTCTTTTACCCATTGGGAATCGATAAGAATCGGAACTGATGAGCAGAATTGGAAATCGCTAAAATTCAAACAATACCCAACGGATGGATGGACGAATGGATGGATCCGTCAATCCATTCATCCAATAGACCCTAGATAAGAGAAACTCAACTGCACACCAGTCTTCTCAGTTCTCCGGTGGGTTTATGTGCAGGCTTGAGTGCTTTGGGTTTAAAATATCTAATATAGCAGGACAGCTGGTGCAGTCAGTGCCATCTCTAGGGCGTGGTGTAGGGCTGGACGTAAATCAGCGATGTGGACTGTTAACCAATCAACAGCTGTAAATCAGGTGGGAAGCTACAGGGCTCTGGAGGACAGAGATAATATGTAATATGTGCCAATATGTAATCTGATATTGACATGGTATTCTCACTGGCCTAATAAATCTGCCGAATATAGGTCTCTCAAGGTTCCTGTCGAAAAAGTACTCTAAAAAGCACAAGATCTTTGGAGTACTACCAGTAACTCTGGTCTGACAGTATGGTGTCAGTAATTACTCTGTAGTTTATCCACGGCACAGTGAGGCCAGTAAAGTGATGAGTCAGATCTTATTCACACTGACATTTTACACACAAGTGGGTCTTCTATCTGCATTGAAAGCAATGAGTTTTGAGTCATACGCCAGCAGTCCTCAACCCTACAGCACGCCATCCACTTCTTAAAAATAACATTCAGCTCTTCTTCCGATTAAACAAATAAAAAAGACTGTCACGATTCAGCTATTGCACATCTTCATCGCATAAAACCTAATTTTCTGGTGATCAGATTAACTGTGTGAGTGTGTTTTGGACTCTTTAAAAAGAGTCAGTCAGATGGAAGAAAGTTTAATTTAGCTAAACTTAAAATTGTTATTTGTTCCAAAGAGCCTTTTTCGCTTTCACTGCATTTTAAAAATAAGGAGTTTGTACACTGAAAAAAAAATGGTAACATCTAAAATATCTAGTTTTATTCAAGTCAAATATTATTTAACATCAGTGAACCAACATATACATTAATTTTTACCAACAAAACTCTTTTTTTATGGGTTAAATCAGGAAGCTCTTGGTAACAGTTGCAGGTTACCACTTTTTACAGTGTAGTTTGTAGGAAACAAATATTTAGATTTGATTTTTATTATTATTAAAGTAGATGCCTTGAGTGAATATAAAAATCTTTTCAGATTTAAAAATGTGTGTAGTGTTTTCCATTCTTTGGTAAATTCCTTTTAAATCCCAGCATTAATTAAATTACTTAAATTTCACATCAAATGTTAAGAATTAACTAAAATCTATATTTTATAATAATATTACACTGACATAAAGCAGGCTAAAATGAAGCCTGGTGGTTGTATTGGTGATGTCATATGTATGCTGAAATGATATGAGACTTCGAGGAGAGGGAAAGGTTGAGAACCACTGTCATACACTCTTACAAATCAGCCTTGACTTTCCACATCACTTTGCTATATTGCCCCATCAGTCTCTCTGGGCTGATGAAGCCTCATCTATAGATCTCTCCCTAACTTGCCAGGCTGCGTGATGGATGAATATCCTACAAACCCATCTCTCTAGTTCATGCTGTAGCTAACGGAGCCAATTAACACAGACTGCCTGCTACAGTTATCTAATAGCACAGGCTGTATGTGTTAATGTCTTCATATGCAGGTGTAGTAATTATCTCATTTGTAAAATTGATTATAAACATATTCCTCCTCGACTCGCCTCCTTCCCCTTGTTGTTTATGTTCCTCTTAGCTATGATATGGCATTACATATTATAACCATTTGAAGTAGGGGTGGGCGGTATGACCGAAATTCTGTTTCACGGTATGACTAATTTTATTTCACGGTAACGATATATTTCACGATATAGTTATTTATATATAGTTATTCTTGAAAAATCGACAAAAAGGGCTTTGTATAATAAATAAACCCTTTCTTTAGAAATGAAAAGTACTTCACCTTGTTTGATTTTTCTTTTATTTGGTAAATAATTTCTTTGGTAAACTATTTTGATAGCTAAATATAGTAAACAAAACACACTCAAATTTTAGATGAACTGCCCCCAACTGATTGATATTAAATACAACTCATAGGTGCAATTAAACTTTAAATAAAGTGTTGCTGAATATTTTTTCAATCTCATGTTATTGCTTTACTTCATCAATCAGTTTATAATATCTGAATATTTTATATTGAACTATTCTATTCATAATAAATTAGCTACTTCCTTTTAATTTTGTAGAATATTAGTAATACTAGTTATGTTTAAATGTGTTCCCCGGTAGATTTTTGCCATGTCTTTTTAAGGAGCTTGTTTTGCTCTTTTTGTACCAGGTGCATTTTAATGGATCACAGTTAATTAATGTTGATTAAAAAATAATATTAGTAACAATAAACACTGTAAAAAGTATAGGGTCAGTAAGATTTTTTTTAAGACAAATTAATGAGCAAGGATTGCCTTGCTTTTATTCAGCAAGGACACATTGCATTGATTAAAAGTGACATTTAATCAGCATATTAAAATGATTTATGTAATTATAAGACCATCTCTGTCCTGAAGACCTTGATTAGATAAACTCCGCAGGAAAGTGAGTTAAGAATCCCAGCTTTAGAATTTTAAAATGTTCTTCACACTAATAAAAAACGTTTTTTTTAAGAAAGATACAGATATAGCTGCAGATATAGCTGGCACAGATATAGCTGCAATGTGGATCAGACTTTATGCCGTTTAGTCACAGATCAGGTTAATGGTTATTTTGCATATGCCACTGATGTCGTACAATTGTAAAACCCGGGGTCAAGGACTGCCAGATTGGAACAACGTGCCTCACAGAGAGAAACTGAAGAGCTCAAATCTTTGATTTGGGGACAAAAAGGGAGCAGATGCTGATTTTCATTGTTTTCCCAACATATGACAATTTACGACAGTGATCTGGATACGGGCCCAAATCATCCGAGGAGTAATCCCTCTCTCGTGAAAGAGGATGGATATCCCTCTCACAGGGCTTAACAAAACGGCCATATAATAAGACAACTGGATGATAGTCTGCCAAGGGTCAACAAACAAAGTATGATATTATGAGGATTGTGCAAAGCGATAATCCTGGTTATGACGTGAGTGTTTCAAATGTGGTTTTATTTGTTGTGAAATGGAAACGTAAAAAATAAATATATAAATATTCTGTTCGAACTTTATAAAATCTGTGCCTCACCCCATACATTATATCTACATAATTGTGACATTGACATTTTCTGTTTTAATGCTGAAAACTAATAGCCAATCATAAATGACAAAATATTGAAGTTGTATAACTAATGTGTGTGGGGTAATGGTTGGGTTAACAGTTCGGTTAACAGTATAACTACTAATGTTAATTAAATGCAAGTACTTAAGTGTCACTAGCCCACCGGTGGGCCCTATTGCATATTTAAAAACCGGAAGTGATCTCTCGCGCGTGTACGTCACTCATTGTTTACACAGAACAGACATTGTAGGAGGTAAGACGGCTAATTAAAATGGTACGAGTTTGCGCTTATCCGGAATGTTTAAACCGTTGTAAAAGAAAACAATTACGTATGCTCGCGCGAACTCATCCGGCAGTGGTGAGTTTTCACAAATTCCCAATTTATGAGCCTTCTCTATTGAACTTATGGTTGATCGCTCTTCGGCTGGATATCAACACACCCATAAATTTACTGCTGCAGCGGATGCTTCCTGCATCGCCCTGAGTTCTTGATCGGTGTATTCGGGTTCAAATAAATATGGTTGTGAAATAAATTCTACGTTGTCTGTTGATATACCGAAATCGTCTTCCATTGCGATTTCCTGTACAGGTCCTTCTCAAAAAATTAGCATATTGTGATAAAGTTCATTATTTTCCATAATGTAATGATAAAAATTAAACTTTCATATATTTTAGATTCATTGCACACCAACTGAAATATTTCAGGTCTTTTATTGTTTTAATACTGATGATTTTGGCATAGAGCTCATGAAAACCCAAAATTCCTGTCTCAAAAAATTTATCATATTTCATCCGACCAATAAAAGAAGTGGTTTTAATACAAACAAAAAAAATCAACCTTCAAATAATTATGTTCAGTTATGCACTCAATAGTCAATACTTGGTCGGGAATCCTTTTGCAGAAATGACTGCTTCAATGCGGCGTGGCATGGAGGCAATCAGCCTGTGGCACTGCTGAGGTGTTATGGAGGCCCAGGATGCTTCGATAGCGGCCTTAAGCTCATCCAGAGTGTTAGGTCTTGCGTCTCTCAACTTTCTCTTCACAATATCCCACAGATTATCTATGGGGTTCAGGTCAGGAGAGTTGGCAGGCCAATTGAGCACAGTAATACCATGGTCAGTAAACCATTTACCAGTGGTTCTGGCACTGTGAGCAGGTGCCAGGTCGTGCTGAAAAATGAAATCTTCATCTCCATAAAGCTTTTCAGCAGATGGAAGCATGAAGTGCTCCAAAATCTCCTGATAGCTATAGCTGCATTGACCCTGCCCTTGAAAAAACACAGTGCACCAACACCAGCAGCTGACATGGCACCCCAGACCATCACTGACTGTGGGTACTTGACACTGGACTTCAGGCATTTTGGCATTTCCTTCTCCCCAGTCTTCCTCCAGAATCTGGCACCTTGATTTCCGAATGACATGCAAAACTGAGCAACAGTCCAGTGCTGCTTCTCTGTAGCCCAGGTCAGGCGCTTCTGCCGCTGTTTCTGGTTCAAAAGTGGCTTGACCTGGGGAATGCGGCACCTGTAGCCCATTTCCTGCACACGCCTGTGCACGGTGGCTCTGGATGTTTCTACTCCAGACTCAGTCCACTGCTTCTGCAGGTCCCCCAAGGTCTGGAATTGGTCCTTCTCCACAATCTTCCTCAGGGTCCGGTCACCTCTTCTCGTTGTGCAGCGTTTTTTTGCCACACTTTTTCCTTCCCACAGACTTCCCACTGAGGTGCCTTGATACAGCACTCTGGGAACAGCCTATTTGTTAAGAAATTTCTTTCCGTCTTACCCTCTTGCTTGAGGGTGTCAATGATGGCCTTCTGGACAGCAGTCAGGTCGGCAGTCGTACCCATGATTGCGGTTTTGAGTAATGAAACAGGCTGGGAGTTTTTAAAAGCCTCAGGAATCTTTTGCAGGTGTTTAGAGTTAATTAGTTGATTCAGATGATGAGGTTAATAGCTCGTTTAGAGACCCTTTAAATGATATGCTAATTTTTTGAGACAGGAATTTTGGGTTTTCATGAGCTGTATGCCAAAATCATCAGTATTAAAACAATAAAAGACCTGAAATATTTCAGTTGGTGTGCAATGAATCTAAAATATATGAAAGTTTAATTTTTATCATTACATTATGGAAAAAATGAACTTTATCACAATATGCTATTTTTTTGAGAAGGACCTGTATATCTAAATATGTTTAGATCTTCAGAGTGAAAGGTAAAACGTTCGAAATCTCTGTGTAAACAATGAGTGACGTACACGCGCGAGAGATCACTTCCGGGGCTTTCCGGCGCTTGTGCAGACAGAGGCGCCAGCGCCATCAGAGTACTTGGACGTGACTGTGATTACAAGAGGTAAAAACGATATAAATACTGTTCGTTTTCTCACACAAACCGCTCGTTTCGTGTCTTAGGCCATCAATGTGTACTTACATTTACAAGTCATTAAATCATGTTTAATTTGGACTTCTCTGTGCATGCTCTTTTAGGTGGACACCATAGGCCTGCATTATATGACTGACAGACAAGAACGGTTTGACCTAAAAATAACAAAATTTAAAATACTGTGGACACAAAGACACCTACATCTTGGATAGGGCTGCAACGATTAGTCGACGTTGTCGACAACGTCGACAATAAAAATTTGTCGACAAATATCTTTGTTGTCGAGTAGTCGTTTGTTCTCACGTGACCTAATGTAAGGGCCTGCAATCCCGCGATTTGAACGCTACGGCGCTGTAGCGCTAGAGTGTAGTGCAGCCCTTTCAAATGCTATTGCGGTAGAAGAGAAAACAGCGCGAATTATGACAGTCAGTGCAAACGAATCCGAACTAGCAAGGTTTAGGTTTGGGAAAGTTTCACAAAACTTCAAATCAAGAATGCTGTCGTGTGCAATGTTGGGGTGCAAGAGGAAACATCCCGGCAAAAGAGGAGCCGGTGAGAAGTGAGTGTTCTCCAGCTGGAGCTAACGTTAACTAACCAGCGGCAAATCTCTCTTTATTAGAGAATGCAATACTACTAATAATAGTAATAATATTATCAATAGTAATATAATTACAGTAATGTGATGACTTATTTTGTATAGAATAAAGCTTGATCGAGCTTAGGAGTCAGGGCTGTTTTTATTATTGTAACACTATTAGTATATTAGGTATTATTATAGTCTTATCACTTGCCTGTATTTTGTTCAATAATCATGAAGACTTACAAAACGAGATGTTATATCCTTCCTATGATATAGGAAGAATATCACGGCAGTCACTTTATCATACTATAAATTAAAAGGGAATGAGAACGTCTCTGTCAGCTCAATTGCCATGTAAAAAAAGATTGTAATTTTATAATTATAATAATTGTTTGCAGATTATTATTTTACCATTCTTTGTGTCCTGAAGTAAATGTCCCTTTTTCTGTTTCAGTTCTAAGAAAAGCAGTGGGCCTATTAAACAATGCTTAGAGAGCATTTGAGTGTGATTTGAGTTGGACCGAAATCTGAAAACTTAAAGAGAATGACCTGTTTAGTTGGCTCAAAGTTCATTAAAACAACTATTTCAAAAGCTGAAGTGATTTTCTTTTTTTATATTATAGTTAGAATATGTATAACTCAATGTTTTAACTAATTGGAAAAGCTGAATAATCGTTCCAAACTTACTGATTAGTCTGCGAAATAATCGACGATTAGTCGATTAATCGTTCTAATAATCGTTAGATTAATCGATTATCAAAATAATCGTTTGTTGCAGCCCTAATCTTGGATGCCCTTGAGGTAAGCTAAAACATATCAAAAATTAATTTCAAAGTGAACTATCCCTTTAAGCCTTGCCTGTGAAACGGGGTAAACGTAATTACAATGTACCAACATGTATGTACATAATATGTAAACTGTATAAAATGGTTAAGTACATGTCTCCAACTGAAAAAAAACAGGCTTCATATTAGGATAAATGCACTATAATTATTGAGGATATGGTACTTGAGCTAACTGGGTTTTGGGGACACAATGCTTTAGGGCAACAGTGACTCGCAGCAGTCAGGAGAATTGTGATCAGAAAGAGGAGGCCATTAGCAGTGTGCAGTGTTATCTGCTCTTTGATCAATGTTGTAATACAGTCTGCATTGGGCCGAGGGAAATTAAATGAATAAGACTGTGGAGTAGAGAAAGAATCTCCCACCGAGGGAGGTATACATTTTCTCTGGGAGTTAAACGCTTTTATGCAATTCAATCTGTCTGATGTCATCCTGGTTCTGAGCGAGGACACGTTTTCTCAGAGGATGGGTGGAGGTGGGAAGGGGATACACTGTCAGTGATATGGCAGGATAGAGATTACTTTGGCTTGGCGTAGTATCTTTGAGATTAATCAATAATCAGTGTAAGGAACAGGTATGAAGGCTGGAAAGAATGAAATTTAAAATCAAGTCGGTCTCTTGGTTCCTGGTATCTTGCTGTACAAGTGATGTCGAATGTAAATTGACCTGAACTAATATTATGAGTAAAATGTTCCTACATCACATGACATCACATGCATAGATATTCGCCTAGTCATTCCTCGTATGCAAGGCATTTTCATGTCCAAATTATATACTGGATAAAATATTCAACTTTTCTGTCACGATATCACTTAATAGAACACAGGGGTGAATTTCAGTACATCGGCTTGGAAATATTGACCGGTTTATCTTTAAATTAGCATGCTAAAGATATCAAATAGAACTACTTGTGACCTTTATCAATGAATTGGATGATAACAGACACTTTACTGTTATGCTCAACATATCATTGTTCTTGTAAACCCGGTCTCGTTGTATATACTGCTGCCAAATGGATGCAGCAAAACTACATTATTTTACACTCCATTTATTGCTGCAGTTTTCACTGTAAAGCTAAATGTTGCTCACCGCATTGATGCGTGGTGGACACTGCCAAGATTGCAAGGCTATCATTTTCAGCCTCTTTTTGTGTACATTTTCCCCTGTGTCTGTGTTTTGAAAATGAGTTTCTGTGCTTGTAAATCTAGAGGAGACGCTCCGGAGAAAGTGGCCCTCAACTTACAATCACTTTCATTTTTTTTTACATAAAAGAAATTCAATTTAGCCTCATACAAATGAGATGAAACTGCTTGTATTAGGTATGTGTATACTCTGAATGATCACTGTCTGAGCAAAACGCAAGCTAACATTTTGTTTATGGCAGACTTTCAGCAATGTAGTCTGCTCAAGATAAGGCACTTTATTAAATATAATTAGATTATTTGTACAATAAGCAGATTGTGTAACAGGAGGGAAATAAAGATCTACAGTTGTTCATTGAGGAATTGAGAGGGATTGAGATTTATGTTAGAATTGCATTTTGATGTATAAATCTTTTGAAATTTTGAAAATAAAATAAAAACCTTATTTGTAATTATTTGTAATACATCAAATCCTTTACTAATACTTATTACTAATTAATATCCCCCTCCCCCATCAAATATTATGTAATTAGCTTGCCATTATGGAACTGAGTTTCGTTAAGTTACACGATATTATGATGGAAAATAATATTTTTCTTGTGAGAGGACACAAGAGAAACCTATTTATTTTAGTAATAATATTATGTTATATTGATTAATTTATTTTTTATGATGATATTATTTTGTATATATGCCACCAATGACACTAAACAATTACAAAAACAATGGCTATTGTCAAACTCGCCTGCCATTGGTCAAACAGTCCCGCCCCTAACTCACACCAATGGTTTAGCTAATATTGCTGTGTTGGGACGCTTAAAGGACAATATTACAAAAGTGCCACAGTTACGGTGAAATAAACGGAATAAACAAAATTGTACAGTACATACTTATAGGTTATCTGCATATTAAACTAGGAAAGAAAAACATTTTGAGAACAAAATTTGAATGTTGCTTCTGGCTACGTTGACAGTTCCTCAAAAGATTGCCAACGCAAGGTATTTTGATGTGGAAAAACTTTATTTCATCCGTTATATGCAAAAAAAAAGCTGATTTTACAGTGTCCTTAATAATCAAGACAAACTAAACTAGACAACCACAATTAAATTTTGCGTTATGCAGCAAAACATGGTGTCAGTCACTGATCAACAGCTTTGAACATTTGCATAAAAAGCCCCTCAAGATTCATTTCAATTTCAACATTAAGCAAAAGCCTGCGTCCCTCAGCCTGTACGTTCAGCATATTTGTCTAAATCAGTTTGATGCGTAATTGCATTCTTATGCTGCATATATTGAAGACTAAGCTGCAAATAAATTAAATGCAGAATAGCATGATTCTTAATATGGCGTGTCACTCTGCCGTCATTGAAGATCATGGCGTGAATGGCAACTCTGTAATTGTTATGGGAGAATGTGGCAAAAGACTCCATAAAACTGTAACCAGGTAATAAACCAAGAGACAGATTCATATCAAAAGTTTCAACAGCTCCCGTATGTTTTGAGTTCAGGCCTGAAAGAAGAGGCCACAGGGAACGCAGATAAATATTTATGTATGACGAGCACTGTAGCATTCACCATCCATCCATCCACAAAGGAGGATTTTACAGAAACAATAAATTGTTTCTTTGTGCCCTTGAGAGTTCAGCATCCTTTCTCTTATTTGTTTCCGTTTGTTTATTCATATTAGATATGGATTGACATTTCATTCTTGTTGTTCCCCCATTTAATCCACAGTTTAAAAAGCAGAACTGCACAGCTGCAGGAAGAAAAAGTGTGCCAACCCCTTAACGGATTTCCACATATATTTGTCGTAAAACGTGATCTGGAGCTGTATTCACAAAACATTATATCTTACAATACTACTTATACATGCACTGCTCTGATTGGTCAGATGGCTCAGTCTGCTGTGATTGGTCTAACGCTTATCGGAAACTAAACGCCCATTACCATATCTGAACTTCAGCTCCAGAGGCTTTCTCAGCACTCGTATACACAGTGATACGAACAGAAACGATGGCATTGGTTTAACCATATCAATTCCAGCTCAAGTCCTCATCTTTTGGAAGTGCATGTGAAGTGGATTTGCAGAAAATGGCGTCTTCTCGACATGTTGGCGACGTGAACAAAACTCGTCCAGTCTCAGCTACAACTACAGTGTTTGAGTTTTTTTATTATTATTATTGAATTTTTTTATATATTTTTTTTTATTGAACCTTTATTTATCCAGGTAAACTGTTTGAGAACCACTTCTCATATACAAACATGACCTGGCCAAGAGGCCTCCGAAATAAATAGAAACATACTATAAACTGTAGTCATCCACATGACACATAGAACAAGCAATTAAAATAAGAGAGGTAGACAGCAAAGGAAAAGAAGAATAAAGTGCTTAAGTATGTGCATATAAATATGGTTCAGGATTGTCAGAAGGAACAAAAGTCAACTATGTTGTTTTGGAGGTTCTGCTTAAAGTAACACTATGTAGTTTTTCAACCTTCATAATATATTTCCAAGACCCTTGTGATGGCACATCGACTTACAATAGGTTAAATGACACGTCTGCCATAGCCTGACGTGGTCTGTATCGCTTTTACTTGCACTATGTAACTTCGGGTAGTAACCTGAGCACAAAAAGAACTACAAAACTCGACTGCTTTACGGCATACGTCACTTCCCCCACCACTTTCTCAAATTGTCTATGGCCATTGCAGACATCCCAAGTCTATAGCGTCTCCCTGATGCCCGCAAATTAGTTCAAATCTGCCGGAATCGAGAGCGCGCATGCGAGACAGAACATACTGCGCGCATAACATACATAGCGCGGGCACGGCAGAGAGGGAGAGCGAGAGACCTTGCGAGTGTGCCTCACGAAAGCTAGTCAACCCGCCACCCCCGTCAACAATCCAGTCACCAAGATATACCTCCCTGAAATGACTTCTTGCAGGTTGGGATGTCTGCCATTGTTGATTCCAAAGCCGGTGCTGGATAAACAGCGAGCGTGCGCGTGCGACAGTCGGCTGCGGTAGGCTAAATTATTTACGAGAGCAGTAATGGACAATTCTGCTTCCAACCTGTAGGGCGACCGCTGAGGAAAAGTTCCTTGGTGTTGCTTTAAAGGTGGAAGTTACTAAACTTAATAAAATCACTTGATCTTGTGTGATAGGTGTTATGAGCGGTATTAAGAAGAGATGACAGAGAGGTGTCTTGCCCAGGATTGTCTTGTATATAAAGAGAAACCAATGATGGAGCCGCCACTAGTTTATACAGGTCACAGTGATGAGTGTGAAAGGGTGCATTAGTGAATGATAGAGTGCGTCAAGTTTTTTTAGGGCTGTGTTTGCTTGGTGCCAATCTGTAGATAATATCGCCATAGTCCAAAAATGGCAGTGCTGTCATCTTAACGAGGGTGCATTTGGTAGCATAAGTAAAGGAAGCTTTATTGCGGAAAAGAAAGGCTAGTATAAGGAAGTATAAGAATGGAATTACTGACGACTCGTTTCAGAATCAGATCTTTCTTTTGGGAAAAGCACTTTGAACTTAGCAGACCTTTTGCATTCACAAAACGCATGAAAGGTAATATCCAAAAAGCACTTTGAACGAACCATTGATCTCATTTATATTACAAATCATACCACTATAATTAAAAATCATCTCTTTTTTTTTAGGATGTTGGAAACTTGCATAAAGACCAGCTCAGACAGAATGTAAAGGGCAGCGTGTAGCGATCTGATCCGGTTTTCTGGCAATAAACCAACCTACAGAGCCTCTCAGAGACACATCTTCGCATGCTCTCACTCTCTCAGGTCTTCATTTGGCTCATATAGGCTGCAACAGAATTTATGAACATAGAGCAAAATCATCTGTGGATATGGCCAGGGAAGCGCACTATATCCATTAAGGCTGTTCTCCTAGATCTCATTCTCAAAAGTTGTAATTACCGTCCACTCAGTGAAAGCAGTCTAGATCCTCCCAGACTTCAATAATAGAAAACAGTCATAATGTAGCAATATATTTGGTACAGTACAGACTTTGCTGTATGTGCTCTACTACTTTATGCTCTATGCATTTTCTCACGTGGATTTGAAATGTTGGAAACTACTTTGAAACTATAGCTTTGCTTTACTTTCTTAAAAAAAAAAGAAGTGAGCTGCTACTAACAAAGTGCATACAAAAAAATGAATTGTATATTTTACAGTATCATATTTTAGATTTATATATTTGAATTTGAGCTAAAATTTCAGCTTAGAATACTTAAAAATTTCAGCTTAGAATACTTAAGAATATAAACTGAAGTCACAGCAATCGCAATTAATAAACCAAAACTTGTAAATAACAACAAAAACATGAAATGCATACAAACATACTGGAAACGATCTAAAACAGAATCAAAACAGTAGTGTTAAACAGCAGTATTTAACTAAATATTTCATTTGCTAGAAGAAAATGATATATAAAATGTTGTACAGCAAATTTCAGGAAAAGTATTTATTTTTATTAAAAAGAATAAAGTGAAATGGCCAGTATTTTTGTTTATAAAAAGGTTGTACAAATAAATAATCCTTTTGAACCAGTCACCTAGAAAAAAGCGATGATTAATTGGTTCAATCGGTTTCACCAGAGCAAACACGCTCACTAAAATGAATCAGACTTCCCAGATTGCCTCAGGTAGCTTGGTTGAAAGACTGCTTGTGCCATATAATGTGACGTTAAAAGTTACTTAATGTAAAAAAGTGTGTGTGTGTGTGTATGTACACATGTTTTTCTATCCCGGTGGGGACTCAACCTGAATGCACACAGACTCATGGGGACTCGTGTCATTTACTCGTGTAAATTGATGTCCTCCATGAGGAAACACGCTTATAAATCATACAGAATGAGTTTTTTTGATAATGTGAAAATGCAGAAAGTTTTGTGTGGTGGATAGGTTTAGGGGTAGGGTTTGTGTAAAGGGAGAGAAAATAAAGTTTGTACAATATAAAAACCATTACGTCTATGGAGAGTCCCCACAAAGATAGCGAACCAGTGTGTGTGTGTGTGTGTGTATAATTTTTATTATTTAGTAGTTTACTGACATTTGGTGTACAAATATTTTAATTTAGAATTACCGTAATGAATTTTCCAGTTATAAGTCAGGTTGGCTCCACATTCTTTTATGTACAGTACTCAAGTTTGAGCTCTTTTAATTGCAATTCTAAAGGTTATTTTCTGCTCTATGTTAAACAGCTCACCATTTATATGTGCTTCTTGGCCTCTTTCTAGCTGGTAAACACGATAACTGTATATGTCTGGAAGTTAAAATGTCCAGATAAAGCAGAACCTAAAGTGCACCAGTTGAAAACAAATCTGATGTCAATATATTTTGGGCATCACTCAACATAAAACCTCTCACAGTGCGTGTACGTGGCAGTAAAAGCCTTTTCATTCAATGCTTTTTGAGTGGGCTCCAAGATTAGAGGACCATCTCAGTCTATTCCTTTTTTCCCTCATTGCCTCTAGCTACAGTAATGGGCTAGCAAAAACAACGTTGACATTCTTGCAACTTTAAGCTCCTAGAGCATTTCTTTTTATATCTATTTTTTTTAGTGTTCTCCCCGTCGGATGGTACTTCTAGAAAACAACAAAGGTGAAGAGAGGCTGCATGCCGCATTCTAATCGCAAAAGAGCCAAGGTTTTTTTTTTCTTTTTTTACTGCGCCATTAATGCTATCTGTGTAAAAATGAAATTGTGTTCTTGTTTTTCAGGATCATGTTATCTGTTCACCATGCAAGTGTACATATTAAAATGAAAATAAATGGTACTGTCAATCTGTTGGCCTCCCATTGTTTCATCTGCTTGATTTGTTTTCGGTTCTGTCATTTCATATAGCACAATTGATTACACGCTTTCTTAAGACTCTTTCTTACATGACATCTTATTGTTACAAACTGAAAATCAATATCACAGAGAAATGCAGTTCTGATCCGCAATCATATGAAATGAATTAGAGCTTTTTTTATATATATATATAAAATAATACATGTACATTTGTGCTGATCTTGTTACTGTTACAGTGTCCAATATTTCTAATAAATCAAAAATCGTGCAGAACCCAAATCAATCTACCGAGATTCAGTGCCGCGCCACCCGATAGCATAATAACTGTGCTCTCTTTAGCAATATCCCAAACACTTGCTAAATTATTTTGGTGCATAAATGTGTTTATGTAGCATTATTACCAACACCGGTGAACCAAAAGCGGTGGGTCAATTTAATCGTGAAGCTCCGACGTGGACTTCTGTTTGCATACATCCCTGTTTATTAGAGTGAAAGGATAGAAAATATTGCTTCTGTAAACAAATAACAGGCTTGCAGGACGTGATACAACATTCTGTAAACAACACACACGCAACAAGGAGCCAGATGCTTGCCGGGGGAAAAAAGCTTCGATTTGTATGTCGTCAACTCTTGTCCTCGCGTTTCTATCACAGGCGCTCATCAAAGAGGGGATCTTATATAGAAAACCCTTTGAAGTCGGACACATTTGCCATTACATTTACTAAAAGCACAGTAATGCGTGTTGAACACAACAGAATAAATACATTCCTGCACATGATGCTCATTTTGACAAAGTCTCTGGTGGATCAACACATTTTCATCTCACAAATTCTGATTTTAAATGTGCATGCTATTAGCATGTAGAGTGTTCAGTGTACAGAGTATGCATGTTTTATGGGGGCATTCTATAGACACTATGATTGTTATAGTGTACAGAGTCTGTACATTATATCCCCTAACCGCAAACCTACCCATCACAGAAAACTTTCTGCATTTTTACAATTTCAAAAAATATCACTTAGTATGATTTATAAGCCGTTTTCCTCATGGGGACCAAAAAATTTCCCCACAAGAACAAATGCACACAGCAGTGTACAGAATGCACGGGAGCTTTATGTACTTTGTTACTGTTAATGAGGCAGGATACTGTTTGGTGGATCCATAACAACTGCAATGTCATTGTTTACTATGTGTAAACTGACCCTCTGTATCCTCCTTCCACAGCCTTGATGCATCAGCAGAGAATTAAAAGCTACATTTTTAAATATGTAATAAATAAAGACAAATTGCAGCCTTTAAGTGCTCTAAAACTCTAGCAATAACAAATAAGACGAGGGAAAATATATCTTCATCTTCTCGATTCCTTTTAGAAAATTAGACATAAAGTAATAAATGTATTAGTTCTGCCTAAGACAAAATAAACTCAAGTGGAGATGCAACTACTAGAAAAAAATCTCTACAAATATTTCATGCAAACTTGTTTCAAGCTAATGAAACATTGTTATGAATAAGGTATAGTATGTATAATATGTAATAGTATATGTTCTTTACAGCATCGACAATGCATGTTCTTTATCCTCTTCATCATGCTTCTGTAACTCTTATAGTACCAATGAGGGGCCACAACAATAGCTCACTTCCTGTCACAAACACACACCGAACTGATGACCCTGGGCTGGGACGGGGCATCCCGTGCTGAGGCAGCGATCCACATCCCCCTGTCAGCAAGTTCAAGTCCTTTATCAGTCAGGCTTAATTACAGAGGTGGGGTCCTGGTGTGGGCAGAGAGAGCTGACTACAACACTTACATCAAATTCTTCATGGCTTGATAAAATGCAGGTAAAAAAAAGACAAAAAAAAATATTATTTTTCACAAATACAAAGGTATAACATAAAAGGTGCATTCACAAAGGTTCGCAAAGTGGTAGGGATGTCCCGATCCGATCACGCGATCGGAAATCGGACTCGATCACGTGGTTTCAGACTCGATCGGAATCGGACGTTACCTCCCGATCAGGACTCGGATATATGTAAATTAGGGGTGTAACGCTACATGTATTCGTAATTATTGAAGGCTTCCGCTTCGGTACGCATACAAACCGAACGATTCCTAGGACCATTTTTCCTGCAGACAAAATTCGCGCTGGCGCGATCACCACAACGTTGCGCAACATCAAATGGCAAACGTAATGAAAGCGGAACGAAACTGCGCTTCTCATTATATTGTGCTTAACGGACCATTATCAGTTCGGACCAGCAACATCTGTGCAGTGCGAAATCAAGCGACACTGTGCTAAGAGATCCAGTGAAGAAAACATTTGAATTCGCCACTGAAGTAATAACATCGCTGCGAGATCTAGTGAGAAGCATTCACATTTCTCCGTTATTAACCGTAGATCTCTATTCGATCAAACAGCGCTGACATGGAAACCAGGAGAAACATTGTGTCGTGAATGAACATGGATTTAATGTTGCACTTCAATACTCAAATATTATATAGGCCTAAATATATATTTAAATGTTATTTTTAATGTGATTACCAAAACATTATTTGTTCATCCTTCAAAGATTACCCCCATTTATAAACCTGAAAGTTTCAAGATGTAGGAAAACTCAAACTTAGGCCTATTTAAAAATAGTTTTTCTTTTAATAAATAGAACATTTCTCTGGCATTTCTTTCTTTTTGCTGTATCGTACCGAACCGAACCGCAAATTTTGTGAACTGTTGTATATACACCCCTAATGTATATATATATATTTATATATATATATATATATATATATATATATATATATATATATATATATATATTCACATTATTTTTTATACACTTTTAAAACATTTTTATTTTTTGTTTACATGCCTGCCGGGTATTTTAAGTTGAGGCGCTATTTGTTTTTATATTAGACTTTTTCTATATTTACTGTTGCACTAAAGTCCAAAAGTAAAGATTTTATGTTATTTATTACTTCATTGTTCAAGCTACCTCACAGAAGTGCTCTGTTTGTTAACAGAGTTGTTGAATGTTAAAATAAGGTGAATTAAAGAAAAAATAAGGAACATCCTGGATCTGTTTTTTCTCTCTTCTTTATTCTTTTTTTATGTATTATATAAGTATCGGATCGGGACTCGGTATAGATACTCAAAATCAAATGACTCGGACTCGGGGGCAAAAAAACTGATCGGGACATCCCTACAAAGTGGCACTATGTCTGGATTATCTCATAACAGTTGCTTTACTGAGAATCAATGACAGAAGGACGTTTGCCATTCCAGAGAACAAATCAGATAATGCACTGATCAGGAGACTCAACATAAAGGGATTTTTCCACTAGTGCCAGAGGAAATAGGGGCTCCTAGAAAGAGATCAAAAAACTTTCGGGAGGCCTGTGTAAACATTACAAAAGCAGATTACAGCTCGAGTAAGCTGAATAGACAACACCTTTAGAGAAAGAGAGTCTATAAAGCCTCGGTATGCTCAAGAATGACAGGACTTGATCTAAAGAGAAAGATCTTTTCAGCTAATTGCTCAAATTCAAGGTCAATGACTAAAGAGTGACTGAAGAAGAGTCGTGTATGTGCTGTGTGTCTCTGAGCACATTAAAGAAAGCCCAGCTTTGATCCGAGGTAGACGCGTAATCCCTTTGCAGGGGCAAACTGAGGTGGAATCTCAGTGGATTACTCTGCGCTTTGTTTGGAAACTGTACACCGTTTCAATCCTGCTACTTTCATCCATACAACTTGATAGATT
Organism: Rhinichthys klamathensis goyatoka; assembly: GCF_029890125.1. Lineage (NCBI taxonomy): Eukaryota > Metazoa > Chordata > Actinopteri > Cypriniformes > Leuciscidae > Rhinichthys > Rhinichthys klamathensis. The sequence continues at coordinate 453,116 of NW_026606931.1, forward strand.
GTTTTGTTTGTGTGCAAAATGTTGTGTAGGCATATCTCACTCACAATGCATGTTATTTGTACTGTATTCGAATGCCGCAATAAGAGTTCAGATAATAGCGTGGCTTTGAATATTTAACTAGAACACTACATCTTACTTCGCATCTCAGTTTGTATTAGACATACTACAATGATGGCACAGTAGAATGGTTTCATGTACTGCTTGTATGTGGGGCAATGTCAAATAAGATTGACCAAGACAAAGAAAAGATGTGCTTTAAACAATCTAGCTTAAAACACATTCTGTACTCTTTGCATTTATGCTAGCTTCATATGGTTTTGAAAACCTTTATACCATGTAGGAAAAGGTTCGTTTTAACTCGAAAAATGTCATGCGGTGTAACCATCAAGTAAAATATGTTTCTTTTGTTATGAATACATGTAAGTGCACATGTTTTAATTATTAATTTTGAAATATATTTTTCCAAAGTTAAAAGTATTTTACAAATAGCATCCATAAATGATTAATTCATAAATATAATTGTGGTCATTGTACATCCTAAAGGCCTGTTCACACCGGGACGAATTTCGCATGCGATATTCGCCGACGTTTAACGCCTCGTGACTAAACAAAGGGCGGCAATGTGAGTGTGCACACCGACGCGAAAAACGCCAGGCGTAAAAGCGCCATTTTTTTAAAAACGCCTTGGGGTTGTTTTTTTAGTTTGACGCACCGCGTCAAAAACTATCCGACCAATGAGATTGGCGCTTTTGCTCACGTGTCTGGAGCTTCTGAAGTTACAGTAAAACCAGGTAAAACACAACTTGGGGGCGCTCAAACACAAAATGGTCTTGCCGAGTACACATACGTAACGGCGAAGAAGATATACGCCAAGTAGCGTCTACACTGCCGGGAAGAAATAAGACGAGGAAGATGCAAGGCAAGATGAATGTAGAGCTGCTGGTCTCGTTGGTGTCGGAACATAAAGAACTATATGACAAACGCGACAGCGACTATAAACATCTTGATAAAAGAGAACTGTTATGGAGTGGTATTGCAGAGCAAATGGGCGCCATCTAATGTCAGGGAATGAATTTGCATGTTCACTCGGCTCATCGTCAGCAAAAATCACTTGGGTGTGAACACAAAAAACGCGTTGAAAAACGCTGGCGAATAACGCGCGCCGATATTCGTCCCGTGTGTACGAGCCTTAAGATATCACTCCAATTATTTATAATTTAATATAATACAATATATTTTAATATAATGTAATACACTTAATATATGAGCAAAAGTTTAAATATTAATAAGCATTGAAGCATTTTTTTTTTTCTCTAGGAAATACTAATAAAATATTATGCCAAACTAATTAGGTTTCTTTTCAAGAATGTAATTATTTTAATGAGACTGTTTTAAACCAAGACAAAACCAAACAAAGCAAAACAATATAACACAAAGCAACACAAAACGAAACAAAGCAATACAAAAAAACCAGGGGAAAAAAACACAAAACAAAGCAAAACACAAAAAAAAACAAAGCAAAAACAAACAAAGCAAAACAACAACAAACAAAAACAAAACAAAGCTAAGCAAAACAGAATTCACCGATATTGAAAAGTCCACCAGAAATAATACACCATCTGTGGACCTTTCACGTTGTATTTTCAATGTACTATGATTTGGGACCTAATAATAACTCACATACTACAGCTCTAGAGTAATTAACAGAAACGAGGTCTTTAAAGGAGAATCACTCTTCTGCTTTCCAGGAAGCTGTGTCACCTTATGTCTTTATGTAGGTCCAAGATACAAATTGCTGCCAGTGTCAGGTGCAATGCAGTGTTCAGCATGCTCCTGAAGGCACAGGGATTCGCACTAGAGCCCGTCTTTAAAAAAACACTGACTGGGAGATAAGATTAGAGGGAAATATAGCTGCTCACTGAAGATAAGAGGTGACTAATTCCTGATGCCTGGGGTATAGTGCCTCCCAAATCCTCACTGCAGATCCTGGAGTCTGACGTCATGGTGCAAAAGATGAGTTAACCATGAAGCTCTTCAAGTTCCACAACCTATAAATCTGAAGTTAGAAGTCAAGAGAAACGGGACGCAACTGCACAGGAATATTAAAAGGCCATTTACAATACTATATAAAGGCAGATGCTTGAAATAATGTGAAGAATCTACTAGAGATGTTCCGATACCCTTTTTCCCTTCCCGATACCTGGACTCAGGGTATCGGCCGATACCGAGTACTGATCCGATACCTGGGTGTGTATCTACGTATATACAGCTGCAATTCATACTAGCCCTGTATGAACTGATAGAACTATTTTATGGTGTGCTTCAGACTTATCCCTTAATAAAACATGAACAAATACATACAGTGAACTAGAGTATTTTTATTAGCTGACATACATTTCACAGCAATATATTATTTATTTTTCTTAAGTGAAAAAGAACTTAAAATGCAGCCACACATCTAATACTTTAAACTGAAAAAGGTATTTTACTGTATAAAAAAGTGCAACAAATAAATCTAGGAATCTAAAAAATTATATATGATTAATATAATAAACTAACCTCTTTATAACTTAAAGTCCAGAAACAATTTTGTTAAATACACGGCATTTCAGTTGACACCGGCTGGTCATCCAGAACAATAAACTCGCTAATTTTGTCGGTTATATTTATCGCTCGTTGGCTATCTTTTGAAAACTTTTCTCTTCGTTTGAATGAAGCTTCCAGAGATTGTTATTTCTGGCGCGGCTCATCCTTCTCTACCCTTGCCATTGTGTTCTGCGGGGTGACGCGTCTTTAGCTCACCCAAAAATGGAAATTAAGTCATTAATTACTCACCCCCATGCTGTACCAACCCCGTAAGACCTTTGTTCATCATCGGAACACAAATGAAGATATTTCTGATTAAATTTGACAGCTGGATCACTGCTACATAGGCTTCGTAAGGGAATGAAACTTGACGGCCCAGAAAGTCATTAAAGAAAATGTTTAAATATTCCATGTGCCTACAGTGGCTCAACTATAAGTTTATCAAGCGACGAGAATACTTTTTGTGCGAAAAAACCCCATAAATAACGACTTTATTCGACTATTCCATTACTTCCTTGTGGGCCTGAGACGAGAGTTCAAGAGATTTCCACGACGCATGCGCGAGAACTGAACAAGAAGTAGTAGAAGAAGAACGTCCTCTTCTCAGTTCTCGCGCATGCGTTCTGGAAATCTCTTCAACTCTCGTCTCAAGGCCCACAAGGAAGTAATGGAATAGTCAAATAAAGTCGTTATTTATGTGTTTTTTTCGCACAAAAAGTAGTCTCGTCGCTTGATAAACTTATAGTTGAGCCGCTGTAGGCACATGGAATATTTAAACATTTTCTTTAATGACTTTCTGGGCCGTCAAGTTTCATTCCCTTAGGCAGCCTACCTAGCAGTGATCCACCTCTCAGATTTAATCAGAAATATCTTCATTTGTGTTCCGAAGATGAACGAAGGTCTTACGAGGTTGGTGCAGCATGGGGGTGAGTAATTAATGACTTAATTTTCATTTTTGGGTGAACTAACCCTTTAAAGGGGTCATATAATGGTACATGCACTTTTACAAGTTGATTGTACTGAAATGTGTGTTGGCAGTGCCTGTACACAAACATCATATAATGATAAAAATCCATCCAGTGGTTTTGTTTTAATCTCCTTATATGTTTTCCCCTGCCTCAAATCGAGCCGTTCGTTTTTGTGACGTCAATAAAACGGACGCCCCTCCCACGATTGTTGATTGACGGGAGCGTTTCAACACAGACCCGCCCTCGCACATGAGGTAGCTGTCAATCATAGTCTGCGCGGCGCGGACCGGACCGGCACGGTCATTGTTGCTGTGCCGGAGCACTGTCTATGAGCAGAATGGCGTCTAAGCGATTGTGGTGTTCTATTCTTGGGTGTAATAACGAACACAGTCATTTTAATGTTCCTAAATCCGAACCGCTGAAGACGCAGTGGCTGAGTTTTGTTTTCGAAGGGAATATTCCACACGAGCAACGTCAATGCTTTCATGTTTGCGCGAATCATTTCACAGCAGACTGCTTTATAAACGAGGGTCAGTATAAAGCTGGATTTGCTAATAAGCTTTGCTAAAAAGGATCGGTAACGTTCCCAGATATTCGTGTTCCTGCTGAACCTCCAGAAGAACGGAAGTGAGTGAAACGTTTTATTAAACTTTATATTAATCTTTGCAAATCGCTAGCTGCACGCTTCACAATGAATGCGTCTAAGGTTTACACTCAGTCAGGGTACATTACGGCATGTTTTCTATGTATGACGTTCTCAATATAATTCATAATTCCACGTTTATACTGAACAACGCGTTATGGTTATTGTGTTATTGTGTTACAAACGGTGTATGCACAGAACAGAGGGGCGGAGTGAGCGCAGCTCATGATCATTTAAAGGCATATGCACTGAAACGGCGTGCTGAAAACGGAGCTGTTTTTGACCAGGTAAAATAAGTGTTTTCTTACAATACTAATGAGAATTTTTAATTAAAGTATATTACAAACTTTTAATTTCGACCCTAAAGAATCATATTAGCTTGTACAAAAATGGCATTATATGACCCCTTTAAGGTGTCGAAACTGCTAATCTTGTGCCACCCCTCAAAATTGCAGTATGGCATATGAGGCATGTCGCCGTTTTACTGGCTGGTTGGTCCAGTCTAAAATACTGCCAAACAGCGAACATACTCCTAGCGTGCGCTTTCTTCTTCGCTAACTTCCTGTGTTGCCACAAGCAACCACTGTTTAGAGCAGCAAAGAAGAATTGATCTTCGTTTTGCAGCGTTAAGCAAAGCTAGCATGCATAACTAGTTATTGTTTAAGAAAAGGGTATCGGATCGGAACATGGGTAGAAGTACTCGCCGATACCGATGCCAGAATTTTTATTGGTATCGGCGGCATTTCCGATACTATTATCGGAACAACTCTAGAATCTACCTCATCATAAAGTGATTTCTCCAACACTCCCCTATCTGCCATTGGTTGAAAATTTCACGCTGAGCTCACACCATTGGTTGAGCCAATGTTAAGGCCCTTAAACACTGATCGAGAATAAACGGTGCGAGTGTACGTCGCGATGGCGCTCTTGAGTCGAAACAATAGATCCCTATGGAACTATTCACACCGTTCGCGATCAATCGCACGCAGCGCGACAAAGTGAGAATTTTTTTTTGTCGATTTGTTTTCCCGTCACCCTGCGATGAAACGAGCCGTCCAATTAGATTTGAGTTTACCCGAGCCGCTGCTGTTGCACAAAAGTGTGAGAGTGATGGCGCCGTTTTGTAAAATGGATGTTGAGTGTTATCCAGGGACGTGCACAGGGGGGTTGCTCAGGTTGCCCGGGCAACTGCCCATATGCCCTTCTCACTCAAGTTGCCCTTCTCACTCAAGTTGCCCTTCCGAGAAAAAAATTAAATCGTACAATGGATGCAGAATTTCACGTAGGCCTAGATTAAAAAAAAAATCGCAAAGCCTCATTCACTTCCATTCGGGCACCGAAAGTGAAAGTCAGTATGAAGGGCAAACGCTGCACGCGACCATAGACTGCACGCGACCGGCGTAGGGCCACGCAAATTACTTAAGGCCACGCCTCCATCTCGTGTCATAGTCATAGCGCGCCGTCAAATGTAGCTACAACATCCACGACAAAATGAAGCGAAACTATCCTTCTGGTCACGAAAAGAGGAAGAAGAAAAAAACCATGAGAGTGAATTGCGGGAACAACAATCAGGTAAACTTGTGTTCTCTCCTCTCTAAGTTTGATGTCAGCAAAGTTTGATGTTTTTTGGTCTTGCTAACCTAGCTGGGCAGGCAGTGCATCTCTTGCATCACTTTTTGGCTGACAAAAGTGAGAGTAAAATACAATTATTTATTACGTTTGATTTTGATAAACGACAAAGTGCAACGGTGTTTGTTTACTGCAGCTCGGAAAACATAACCGCGTCGCGTGTGTTATCATGCGTTCATATGCTCGTTGCCGAAATGAAACTCGCATTTTTCAAGCAGAAATATGTGGAGACCAGACACACTGTACAATATATGCACGTGAATGATGGCACTCCCAATCAAAGTACACATTATAAAACAAGACACTGATTATCTAGTCTCAGTGTAGTTAAAAACTCTAAACAACTGCACTAATTATGCAAGATAGAAAGCACTGTATTGACAATTTGACATTGATTGACTATTGATTTAAAGGCTATATTGAATTAAAAATGTTGATTAGCTGGACATACTGGTCAAAATGGATGCACATCCCTCAGTAAATAATAACCATAAATCAAGAATTGCTTCAACATGCATAATAAAAAATTAAAAAATCATACTGATGCCGAAAATGCCCAGGCTGTAGAAAGAACCAAAGTTAATCCCAAAAGCCAAAGCTCAGGGTTATAATTTATTATTTTCTTCTTATTTATGTTTACGTTAATATTCACTTACTTAATAATATTCACTTATTATCTTAACATTCTATAGAAAATACTCTATTCAATAAATATTGTGTGTTTGAACCTCATTCTGTTCTATATTGTTGTACTTATTCTTTGACTGTTTTGTTTAAAGGAGGGAGGATTGTATGGGAGCGCTGAAGTGTCAGGTGTGACTGTGGCAATGGCAAATGGTTTACATAGCTCACGACATCACAGGTCAGGTAGAGGGCCCATTAGCGGAATTTTGCTTAGGGCCCCAGGGGGAGGTCAGGATCGGCACTGGGTTTAGCAGTCGATTCTGTTCCTTACCGGAATTCCTGTTCCCTTTACGCAATCATACTACAAATCATGCGTAGTTGCCCAGATGAGCAAAAAGCACAATTGAATGTACGGGAAGCCAAAAGGTTAAAAAAGGATTGTATTTTTTCCGAAATCTAAGCGTTTTTTTTATTTTTATTAGAAGCGAGTTTTTCCCCATCTGTCAATTCAATCCAGATTATTTATTTAAAAATAATAAATAATAATAATAATTAAAAAACAATAAACAATAATATGAGGAACTCTTTTTCTCATGTGTATTTTGGTGACATTTAACATATTGTTAATACATTTTGTATACTGTTTACAAAGTTGTATATCATAAACCTGTCATCTTTGACGTTTGCAATCTTTATAAATAATAATAAGACCATAATATGAGGCATTGCGTTTGGACATAAACACGATCAGATAAGGCAATTTGTATGGGCAAAATTCAACTGAATATATTCCTTCATATAGCCCGTGAGTTTTGGGGGTAGTGCCCTTTTTTCAGGTCAGAGCAACTGCCCCACAAAATTCCTGTGCACGTCCCTGGTGTTATCATTGGTGTCTGAGAACAGATTTATCATTACATGTTCTTTATACAGATTATCATTTCTATTCATTTTCCACTGAATTATGCATTCTGAAGAGCTTGAAACAGCGTACAGAGCGCTGTTTTCTTCCTGTTATGAGTCAGAGAGCTAATTCGCTCTAGAGCTGTCAATCATATTATATGATCATAATAACCCCTGTGTTCATTTCCTCGTTCTGAGTTTCGCACGGTTCCGCACATAAACAACCGTGAAAAAACGTTTCTGCAGATGAATCACAAAGCCAAATATATGATTACGACGATCTATGGTCTGTATGTGTTTTTCATGCGGCTCGGGGTATTTTTATTACAATAAAGAATGAGAAATGATTACATGAGAAATGCATAGCAGGTGTAGCGTTCAGTTTATTATAAAACACTACAAATAATGCACGTCTGCCCGTTATTTAATCAAAATCCACTTTAGATCGCAGTCAAAAGTTATTACATGCACTCCATGGTGGTTTCTGTGTAGTACCAAACTGTATTTATCTTAATGTACTGTTGTATGTTGTGCAGCGGACGAGGTTAAAGCCAGATGGGAAATCCTGCAAGAGACATACATGAGGAAATATGTTTTCTCAGTGTGAAAGGGCCTTTACTGTGTTGGGCTTCACAGCTGTAATATTTTCTAGTGACAGTACATTCAAGTAGGGATGCACTAATATTAACAAAAAATTAATGTATGGCTGATAACCATTGAGATTAATGCAGTTGTCAAATGCGTTTTTAACCTAAAGCGATTTACATTAATTCAAGTTATACTGCAGGGCTGTTGAATGCTTGAATCTGAGTGGTTAATGAACGTTCTTCTAAGGCGTGCAGTTATTTTCAGGGAAACGCACGGCTAAAGTAGTTCCAGGCTGGTCTTGACACCATTACAGTTCCATATCACGTCGCCAAATGATTTCAGTTATTTCAAAGGTCCTTACAGCCTACAACAGTAAAAGAACCAACACCCACAATGACACTGACCAAGCAAATAAATAAATATAGTAAACAATAGGATAAAAACGACAAATTATGGACATGTTTTTTACCACAAAATTACATTTTATTATGTCCGGACAGCACATACTCTCTTTCTCCTGCTCTCTCTCTCGCACTCAAACGCACACCCATACAGTACGGACACACACTCGCACAGAAATGTGTTGTCAGCGCTGCTCTGATGATTTTGTCAGTAAAATAGTTGAACAATTTAAAACCTACATGACATTTCTCACTAGCGATGTAATAACGTTGTTGTTCTTGGAGAAGATAAACTGACAGTTTCGCTATTATTACACTGTTGAGAGACACACAGACTCAGGCAATTTACCAGGGCTCGACATAAGCAATGGCCCGATGGCCCGGGGCCAGTAAAAGAGTATGTCGGGCTAGTTGATTGGCCAGTCACATGGCCATCAGCAAAACAAACAGCAAACGTCATATACAGTGGCGCGAAGAGTGTCAATGTTACTTCAGGTTATAACGTGTTAAAATGTCAAAGAACTACGAGGCTGATACGAGAAAGAGGACATTCCTATAGGGCTGGGCGGTAAATCGAGTTTGTACAATATATCGATTTTTTTTAAACGATATGGAATGAGGCAATAGGCTACTGTTTATATCGATACAGTAGCCTAGTTTGATACGAGCACATCTGAAAAATAGTGGAGTACGCAGTGTGAGCTCCTGCAGTGAAAAAACATAGTACAATTTGACCTAAACATGACACAAGCTTATATTAAGCACTTCAAAATAACTAGTAAGATATAGTTAACAAGTTTAAAGCAGCTTGCCTTGTCAGATGCTCTGACAGATAACGTTACTGTTGCTGACTGACAGATAAATACTTGCGCTGTTTAATGCGTTTGAGACGTGGTGCTTTCCTCAGTGCTTAACTTACATTTTACAGGTATATTCTCCATCTGTAAATGTTAGAGTCAAACAAATATGTCCATTTCACTGTCAGGAGATGACGAGCTTCTGCAAGTGAATCTCCGCTAAAATTCAAGCTTCCGTGAATGAGCGCTGCTGCGAGCACGCGCGCCTAACAGACGAGCACAATAGAAGAGTAGCGCAATAATTCTGACTAAAATATACATCTTGCTAAAATATTTGTTGTTGGAGACAATAAATGTGCCATATGTGGAATTTTAAACCTACAAGTAGGCCTATGTTTTTATGAAAGTGAGCATTATAACGGGTAATCAAATGCAGGCTAATATAGTTGTGCTTTTGTTTTTATTTTCATTTTTAGTTTAGCCTTAGTCATTTTGAAAACAAAAGCATTATTTTTGTTTTTAGATTGTAATGTTAGAATGTAATGTGATTTTAACCACCTTTTTGCACGTAATATATTGCATAGCCTACATTACATTCACTATATTTGTATATCCTTCAATATCAACATTGTTTGGATATCATTAAGCAGGATGTGAAATATATTTTTTTATAAAATAAATACAGATTTTCTTTATCCAAATAGAAAAACGAAGAAAGTACCGAGATATATATCGTATATCGCCATTTAACCAAAAAATACAGAGATATGATTTTTTGGCCATATCGCCCAGTCCTAATTCCTAGTGTCATGGAAAACGCAGTAGGTCTACACCTGGGTGGAGAAAGGCGATGAGGGCATGTACTGTTTCGTTTGCCGGAAATTTACAACAAAAGCCGACCAAAATGCAAAATGCATAACCGGCCTGCCGAGTGCCGACGGGCTATCTAAAAATAAAATTCCCCCCTAAACTTCTGCCTAGCCCCCCTAAAAATGTGTGATTAAGTGTAAGCTACACAAATTTGTGTTCGCTTCAGTCTTGTTATAATCAGATTCAGCGCGTTCTTCATTTTTTCTTCATTGACAGTTTTTTGGTCATAAATGTTAAACGTATGACAAAAATAATCAGGCAAACTAATATACTTTTGTCTAATTTCGCCATTTTGAAGTGAAAATATAGCCTATGTAACTCATCACTCATGTAATGTAATAATTAGTTTACTGTCATTGTGAGGGGACAAGAAAAATTAATCCTAATGTATACAATAAATACAGTTTAATGGAAAAGTGCTTTTCATTCTATTTCTTTCAGGGCCAGTAAAAATATAGAAGGGGCCAGCAAAACTCTGATCTACTGGCCCTGGGGGCCAGTGGGGATTTTTTTTTATGTTGAGCCCTGAATTTACATACGCTTAATCTTTCTCTCTCTCTCTCTCTCTGATAACTGCATCAGTGGCTCAAGCCTCTGTTACTAGCTCTAAATATGACGTTTTGGAATTAGCAACGGAGGACTGGGATTAGATGAGTAAGAAATTAGTCCAACCCAGAAGAGTGCTTTAAGGACAAAATCCTGACAAATGTCTTGAAATACATAATCTGAACAATGTTTTGAGGTGTGGTAAACTCCGCTTCACGTCAAGGCCGCATTACCACCTCAGGTGTGCATTATTTTTCTATTAATTCAATGGCCCGTCGTCAATTATTCCTTACGTATACCTCTTTTTTTCCCTTTTTTTTTTTAACAGTTCATGCATTCCCTGGGAATCAAACCTATGCCCAGGAATATCCGATAAATAAACTGAAAAATATTGTCTAAAATAAATAAATAATTAAAAATTTAAACTTTTTAAAACATTATTATGTACAGTATGAAATGGAAGTTCATTTAGAGATTTGCTGAAGAGTAGGGCCTAGTTAAATACGTTTAATTAATAGTTATTAAATATTTAAATAGCGTGTGTTTTTAAAGATTAACTGTTGACAGCAAATTAGTAAAAACATCAAATGTAAAAGTAAAAACACTAAAAGTAAAGATGGGAAATTAACGAACAATTGGATATTCATTATCAGATATTTTTCCAACATGAATTGATACACTGAAGAAAAACGTTCAAATCAACCATACTGAACGATTTTGTTTTTGTGAGATACTCTTTGTGTCAACAATAATATAATAATTAGGCTATATATTTTTCATTGACTTCATTTTAACCGATGGAGAATTGCCTATTGAAAAACCTACTTAATAATGCATTGATCATTCATCTGTGGTTGCTTCCCGCTTAATGACTATAGAGGTTACATCCCAAAAACGTATAAAAGTACTACAACAAAAACGAAACCCTCAGCAAAGGACATACGTCTGGCACAGGCTGCAAAGGGAGATCATTACATCATGCATGGTATACCCAATCGCTCCCCTTGACTAAACGGCCCAGTCAATGACAGGCTAATGGGTTTGCACCCCTCATCATCGACACTGGCACTGACACAGCAACAGCCTGCAGTGCTGAGAGACATATGGACCACCTGTCGGTAAATATGATGAGATCTAATAGAGGGAGGTGAGACAGGGGTGTTAAACCTAAAGGGGCTACTCATCAACATGGTCTAATCAATGTGTTCTCACCAGACCCTTTATCCAATGCCCTTTAACAGCTCAAAAGACTGTCGCGCACATACTTTTTATATGGTTTTTGAGCAGGTTCGAAACTGAGTCTCGATATATTCCGCCCGCTTGTACTATCAGACAAAAGGCAAAGGGATATTGACATAGACATAAAGAATACAAAACTGCGGAGGTTCTGTATACAAATGAGCTCAAAGGGATTTGAAGAAAATCTCTCTCTTATACTTCCTGAACCAGCATGACAAAGGTTGGGACCATCTTTGGTGAGAAGGAACAATGCTTCTCTATTGTAGTATTTACCCATGATCCAATGGGATTCTGAAGCTCTTTAAAATGCAAACAATGAAAGGGGCCACAGCCGCACATCGCAAAATATCACGTCCAACAGTGCCTGCGAATGAGTCAGCATTACAAAACAGCTCTGCAGAAATACAACGTCCTGGAGTACTCAGGTAAGACAACTCGGTATCTATCCAGTTTACAATCTTACAACATTAAATCAAAGAACAGTGTGACTCACCTAGCATAAAAATTAGCCATACAAAACTGTTATGTACACGATCAATGCACATATCCCTCATATCCCTCATTTCCCTGAGGTTTAAAAATTCGAAACGAAACAAAAATACAATTAAATTCAAGTACAGTAGACGTGTTTGTTGCTGCTGTTAGTATGTGCTTCAAATGCACAATGTCTGTTATTAGCGCTAATAACACGCTAATAACAATATTCATGACGCGGATGTGAGCAAAGACTCCTGATGGTTTCCTAACTCATTTTTTTTATTATGTTTTGTAATATGAGCATGATCACATCAATTTAACTGCAGTACTCTGTTTATGAGCTCCAACTTAATCACATTATAAGGGTGGATATAAACGTAGCTTTGAAGGAAAGTGTCACAGTGTCTGGTTGTGTTCCCTTGTTTATCACTAGAGGTCCTCGTTCTCACGGTGTCCTTCACAATTGACTTCAATTCCCAGCATTCTGTCTGTCACTGTCACTCATCAGTTCATTGCACTCAGCTGTTCTGTGTTAGTCTTGTTAGATATGTGTATATATTCCCTGTCTGTGTTAGTATGTGTACGGAGTCGTTGTATATGGTCACCACACTTCTGAGTTCTGTGTTCCTTGCCTGTTTCTTGTTTTGTTTATTTGTATTTGGATTGCTAACATGGACTTTGAACCTTGCCTGGATGACTACGAGATGGATTATGCTTTAATAAACACCTACTGCCATACTGCATTTGGATCTACCTATTTTCCTGTGTGTCCCCGTGACAGAAAGCCAATGCTAAGCATAGTCCCTCCTGGGCATGTCTTAAAATAAGTGATGACAAACAGCAGTGGTAAACAGTAACAAAGTATTTGTTACTTATTTAAGTACATTTTTCAAGTATCTGTAGTTTATCGGAGTATTTTTTATTTTTTGGGGGGAAACTTTTACTTCACTACATTGATCCAAAGCATAATATCATACTTTTTACTCCACTAAATTTCATAAAAAAAGCATGTTGTCGCTCGTTATTTTGAACTGAAGAAATCGTCACCAAAGACTTCAGATATAAATAGCGTGATAGACATGATAGCGATGTCCGATTCATGAATGAGCTGAATCTTTTTAATCAACCTGTTAAATACTGAACGATTCATTCGTGAACTGGACTGATACGATCGAATCACCAACTCACGGATTCAAATGATCAGTTTAAGAGCGAGTCTCCAGTTAACAATTCACTGAATACACACTCTCTGACTCAAAATGACCCAAGAACGGGAGATCCTCTGAGCTTGAGTGAGTATGCGACTGATGGCACGAAAAGTTACTAATGCTGAATTTTAGGATTTATTATTAAAAATGAGAATCATTTAGTATTTAGGACTGCTGTAAAAGGGCGAGCTGTTTAAGCCCATTGAATGAAATGCTTGAATGTGGACATGTCCACATGTGTGTATTACCGTCTGAACGGGGAAGATTTAAGGTAAAAACTAAACACAGCGTTAAAATAATGCACATTAATGCCCATGCATCTTCCCCGCTTTAGCAATTACAAATGATATTAAACTAGTATGTTTGAATAGGATTCTTTGTAAAAATGTTATTACATTTAGCCCTTTGTGACGTTTTTATTTTGTATGATTAAATATGCGTCAACACATGTTGTTTTTCCTCATTTTTATATACTAGCCTATCTGATATATTTTGTCATTTTCACACTTGAATTAACAGTAATTATCAGTAGTTGCTAGTTATCAATGTATGGTAATAAAATAAAATGTTTTCTTACTTGCCGATCAATACATATTTAGTGTCTGCATAATCTTCCTTATCGACTAGTGCTGGCTACTTGATTCATAATAATTCATAAAGATGTCAGACTGAGCTGTAACCTATTTAAGCTCTATAGGCTTAGTAGGATAGAATATAGTAAATAGCAAGTGCGTTTGTACATTTACTCAAATAAAATCAAAAATGGGTACTTAATAATTTAACAGGAGTAATATTTTATTACGGTATCTGTACTTTTACTCGAGTACTTGATTTGTGTACTTCGTCCACCCCTGACAAACAGCCACGTCTCCAACCTAAACATCGCATTGTTTTTCACAAAAGTCTATTGGCACTGCTTCCTCTGGGTTAGACAGATTTTCAATAAACCCGCACACAAAAAAAGTGCTGAACCACTCTAAAAGAAGCCCCATTTCTCACTGGATGCTGGACAAACAGAATGCAATTAGTCTTGTGTAGCCTAGTACACACTTTGAGAGAATTATCCGTTATAGCAAGTTACACATTTTTATAAGTACTTACATGAAAATAAGAGTAATTTAACACGCATCTCACATACTGCTAATCAGAATGAAATATGCTAGTCGTCACATGCATAACAAGAACAAATTGAAGAGAATAGTGTTCAAGCCAGTTTATATATGTTTGGATTGACTTGGTCCAAGTGTAGTTATTATTAAAATATATGTTATTTAATAAGTTATTGTAAATGGGGCGCACAATTTATCAGAATGAACTATGGATTCTTGCAAAGAGTACGATCATTCTGTAAACAGTGAGATTGCATTACAATTTTATAGTTTCCTACAGGATATTGATCATGTATTACTAGCGAAACAGGGAACTTGCAGTCTTAGAAGTCAAATTCTATCAAAATCATAAGATCGTTTAAAAATAATAAAACAACTTTCATGATTAAAAATGTGTCTTTGAAATAAAAACAAACAATTTAATTAAGTGGCAAGATTATGTTTTCATGCATCACACGCCTTTAAGTGTCAAGTACTCGGTTTTATTGGCATATATGCTGTTTCTAAGGTGATAAAACACCTGAGAAACATATTCGAATGTGAAATGTAAATAATATTATCTATACTATAAAAAGCCAGTTCCAGTCAACATAGCCTATGTTTCAACTGGTCAAAAGCAATATATTTTCAGACTCTGACTGACAACGTCCACAAATAAGTATATGGTGAGAAGCACATTATTCCCAATCAACTGTCACAGGAAACAACACTGAGGTGACATCATTCACACTAATAAACAAATCTGCCAAACGACCAAAACTCTGCCATGACAATCACTTGTTTCACATTGGGAATACAAGAAAAGGAGGATTTTGTGAATTCTTCCTGTGTGTGTTGCCTACATGAGCTGTACAGCCCCTGGAGGAATCAAGCGATATTTCTACCTAGGCTTGTATCAGCAGACAGCTCCACACAGCACATGCACCAACCCTCTGATACTACATGACATTTCTGAGCTGAGAAAGCAAGATCTAGGAACTTTTTATAGTGTGAGGCGAGTACACTTGAATACCAAGAGCTTCTGTGAAATCAGGTGAAGTGAACAGGGTTTCTAAAGGTGGTAATGTTCCATCACTCTTTGTGGCTCTTGCAATTTGTGCTTTTCTAGCAACAGACAAAAGCAAAAACAGTATTCTTTGTCCCATTTCCTAGTCTATTCTGTTATTCTATTTATCTATTATTCCTTTTTAATATCAGCATATAGGCCAGAGCTCTACACGAAGGATTTTACAGAGCACTTATCAGATCTGAGATAATTGAAACATGTTCATATGAAACACAAAAGCTAGCCACCTCTAATAATTGAAACATGTTCATATGAAACACAAAAGCTAGCCACCTCTAATAATGTGTGTTTACCACATTTTAACATTTTCGGGCAAAACATTGCAAATTAGGGGACCTGAAGAAGTGCATTTCAAAGATTTGCTTAAGCTTCTATTTTTGACGATATAAAACCACATAAGAAAACGAAAAAGTGTCATTTTAAATACAATTACTTATTAAAATTAAATAAAAAATAAACTGTAAAAGTCAAAGGTAAAAGAAGACATATTTCACGGGCAGCCAATAAAGACCATTATGCAATTTTGGGTAATGGTCTGTGTAACAGGTCTGTGTAGGAAGTAAAACTTTGTAGGAATATTTCTTTTCGGGAGACAGTAACTATATGTATCATGCCGTTTGATCTCTGAAACTTTGCAGACCTTTTACATTCACAGACAGTCATATAACACTATGAAAGGTAATATCCAAAAAAGCATGATAAGGGCACTTCAAAACTCTTTTCATTGAACAAGATATCAAATATGCAATCCCGTGCTGAACTATGGCCAGAAAAAAATGTAATCATGCACTGAGGTCCAATATGGAGTGTTGAATGCTTACATACAGTAGATGACTGAGTGCTGTTTATCGAGTGCTCTGATAAGGCAGCGGAGAAATTTAATCTTCATCAGAACGCTGACACAAATGATTGACGGGGTGGATTTGGCCCACGTGCCACTAGTTTATGAGGCTTGATAAAAGATGTCAATTACCTTGAAGTAATATTTAAAGCTGCTGTGAACAAGTACTATGTCTACAGCATGTTTTGAGTAGACAAGCTGCAGTCTTCTGACACAATGCATAATCAGATAACTGGATTAAATACGTGTCGTGTGTCACCTCTGTATTTTGAAGCAAGCGCACAATGCAATCGTCTTTTAATTAACGTACGTATACATGCTGAATGAAGCCGATGTACAAAACGCAACTGCCCTCATGTTGTGCCGCAGGACAGCAATCGGGAGTACATTTTCTCTCATCTTTGCAGGACTCTGATATGAAGAGTGTACAAAGAAACATATCTTTAGCAACTGTGTGAAAGTGAATAGCACAGGCACGATAACAGTATAAACATGGATATCTATTGGTAAAATGTGAGTCACATGACTAAAAATGCGTCATCATTTTCGAATTCCTTTGTTTTCACAGTTCACACTACAATGTGAAAAAGGTGTTTTCAAATTTATCCAATTGGGAGTACGTTTTCAAAAAGCGCTGTCTTTGTTGACAAAAAACGTTGTCTCGGTGTGGACGGAAGGTCAAAACGGAGAGAAAATATGCGTTTTCAAACGAAAACTTATTAGTGGGGCCCAGTGGTGGACAGTAACAAAGTAAATGTAATTCGTTACTGTACTTAAGTAGCTTTTTTGCGTATCTGTACTTTACTCAAGTATTTCAATTTTGGGAGACTTTTACTTTAACTCCACTACATTTCAAAGTCAAATATCTTACTTTTTACTCTACTACATTTTCAAAATCAGTCGTTCCTTTTTATTTATGAGTGGATAAAAACGTAACTGGCCAAACGAGCCACCAATCACAGTACAGCGCGCGCGCTTTGTTTTGAACTTGCCTTGGCGATATCTACTAAGCGCGAACCAGAGCCGTTAAATATGAGAGTTGCGAACATACGTAGATGGTTGTGTCTGTGATCTCGCCGTCACGTTATTCGTGTAGCTCTCAATAGTTCCAAACAAATTGCGTTGACAATGATTTTAAGCGGGACAGAGAGCAGCAGCTATTATTGCAGCAATTATCGGTAAGTATTAACGCATAATGTACATTGCTTACATTGCCACTAAAATGAATTGCATATAATAGCTTTTTTTCTGGGGAGTAGCCTAGCAGAAACACTGCATTAATACGTTTTTGTGTTTAATTTTGGAGGGAAATTGGCTGCTCCCATAACATAGAATATATATATAATGTGTGTGTGTATGTGTGTGTGTGTGTGCGCGCGTGTGTGTAGGCTATGTGTGTATGTATATATATATATATATATATATATATATATACAGTATATATAATATATAAATATATATATATATATGTGTATATATATTTAATGGGGTTGTGCAGGTTTATGTGAATGTATCATAACATTAAGATGTTAATAATTATGATCATAGTGTCACGGTAGACGTTTTCTCTGTTTCCTTCTAGTCTCGTGTTTATGTTGTTGTATGAATGCACGTGTGTAAGGGGTGTGTCTGTATGACATCACTTGATCCGCTCCAGCTGCTCATCATCACATCACCAGCTGCAGTTGATCATCACCACACTATTTATACTCACCGTCATTCTCTCATCTTTGTCAGATCGTTGTTTCATGTGGTTCGTGTTGGTGTACCGGTGTCCAGTTCCTGCGTCCAGTTCCTGCCTTGTGTTCCTGTTCTTCGTCTGGATTCGAGTTCTACGTTTGTCTCACCATCGTCTCTTCACCGCACCACTTCACGCATCCTGACCATCTAGTCCCTGCGCCACCAGCCCACCCGTATCTCTGAACTGTCGTCTGTCCTCGAGTTAATAAAGTGTTACTTGCATCTTTGCTTCCGCCTTTTGATTGTGACAGAACGATCTGACCCGATATGGAAGCAGCAAGCGAAACCGCCTCATCCCTGGAGGATTTCATCAGGTCCAGTATCTCACGGATGGATTCCCAGGAGAGGAACATGAACGAGTCGGGTCGGGCGATTCAAGCTCTTGTGGCGCAGGTGTCCGAGCTCACCCAGCAATTCCAACTTATGCGAGCTCCCACTGCGCCACCCACGCCGCCTGTTCCCCCGGTACCATCAGAGAACGTCTCCCAGTCAGAGCCCCGCCTACCAGTGCCTGAGAGCTACAACGGTGAGCCGAACTTTTGCAGGGCATTCCTAACACGTTGTTCGATGCACTTTTCTCTGCAGCCCAGGACCTTTGCGAACGAACGTAGCAAGGTCGCGTTCGTGCTCACGCTACTGACTGGGAGGGCGGCGTTATGGGGGACGGCGGTGTGGGAGAACCAGGATCCATGCTGTGCCTCGTTCCTGACACTCTCCGCCGAGATGAGAAGAGTGTTTGACCGCGCAGTCGCGGGAAGAGAAGCGGCACGGATTCTCGCAGACCTCAAGCAAGACGAACGATCTGTATCTGATTACTCTATCGAGTTCCGGACCTTGGCGGCTGAGTGTCAGTGGAACGAGGAGGCGCAGTGGGCCATGTTCCTGCATGGGCCGGCTGACCGCGTCCAGCGAGAGATTTACGCCATGGACTTACCTACTACTCTCAATGGACTGATCGAATTGGCGCTCCGTGTGGATTCTCGACTCTCCCGAGTCGAGCGTCGGAGATTACCCGCTCGGGTGTCTGGAGCGGTGGAGACTCTGCGAGCCAGCGGCGGGGACGCGGTCAGCCCCGTCTACGATCACGAGCCCATGCAGGTCGGGCGAGCTCGGCTTTCCCGGGAGGAGAGGGAGAGGCGGAGATCCCAGGGCCTTTGCCTGTACTGTGGTGGAGCGGGACATTATGCTTACAACTGCCCGGTAAAAGGCCAAGCCCGATAGTAAACTTGAGGCTACTATCGGGTGGGATCTCCGCCAGGAAGACCTCATCGACTACATCTACCTCCACGCTCCTCCCGGTAAGACTAAGATGGTCAATCCACCAGCACGATTGTCTTGCACTGTTGGACTCCGGGGCGGAATGTAATTTTATGGACTATAATTTCGCACTTACATCCCAGATTTCCCTCCGACCCCTCACTCACCAGATTTCAGTTCACGCATTAAATGGTCAAGAGCTTCCCATCATTTCTCACACCACTGAAGACATCACACTTATTACCTCTGGCAACCACACCGAGACTATTTCTTTTCTTATTTTGGACTCACCTCTGGCACCCGTTGTTCTCGGACATCCCTGGCTGATCAAACACAACCCTTGTGTGGACTGGATTAATAAAGCTGTGCTGGAGTGGAACAAGGAATGTCATAAGTCTTGTCTCGTGTCTGCTTGTTCGTCTGTACCTGTTTCTGTGTTTCAGGAGGAAGCAGGGGATTTGTCTAACGTGCCAGTGGAGTATCTGGACCTGAAGGAAGTGTTCAGTAAGTCTCGCACTGCTTCTCTCCCTCCGCATCGTCCCTATGACTGTGCTATAGATTTACTGCCAGGTAAGTCTCCGCCTAAGGGCAAGTTATATTCACTTTCGATTCCTGAAAGAGAGGCTATGGAGAAATATATTTCTGATTCTCTGGCAACCAAGTTCATTCGCCCTTCCTCTTCTCCAGCGGGGGCGGGGTTCTTTTTTGTGGGGAAGAAGGATGGATCGTTGCGACCTTGCATTGATTACCGAGGGTTGAATAACATCACGGTGAAGAATACTTATCCTTTGCCGTTGATGTCTTCAGCCTTCGAGAGGTTGCAGGGAGCATCTATCTTCACAAAATTGGACTTACGTAACGCTTATCATTTGGTTCGCATTAGGGAGGGTGATGAGTGGAAAACTGCTTTTAACACCCCTAGGGGGCACTTTGAATATTTGGTTATGCCGTTCGGGCTGTCCAACTCCCCAGCAGTTTTCCAGGCACTGATCAATGACGTGTTGCGAGATATGATCGATCAGTTCATATATGTTTACCTGGATGACATATCGATTTTTTCCTCATCTCTCCAGGAACATGTGCAACACGTCCGACGAGTGCTTCAGAGGTTGCTAGAGAATGGGCTTTTTGTCAAGGCGGAGAAATGCGATTTTCATGCACAGTCTGTTCCTTTTCTAGGGTACATCGTGTCGTCCGAGGGAATGCGGATGGACCCTGAGAAGATCAAGGCTGTGGTTGATTGGCCAAGTCCAGATTCACGCAAGGCCCTGTTGAGGTTTCTGGGGTTCGCCAATTTTTACCGGCGTTTCATTCGCAATTTCAGCCAGCTAGTCGCACCTCTGACTGCCTTGACCTCCCCCCGAACTGCGTTCAGGTGGTCTGACTCAGCCGAGGCTGTGTTCTCTAAACTGAAAAGCCGCTTTGTTTCAGCTCCGATTCTCATAGCCCCTGATTCATCACGTCAGTTCGTGGTGGAGGTCGACGCGTCGGAGGTGGGAGTAGGAGCAGTGTTATCCCAGCGTTCACCTGTGGACGACAGGGTGCACCCTTGCGCGTTTTTTTCACATCGATTATCCCCAGCCGAACGTAATTATGACATTGGTAACAGAGAGTTGTTGGCAGTCAAGTTGGCGTTGGAGGAGTGGCGTCACTGGTTAGAAGGGTCGGGGGTACCTTTTATTGTCCGGACTGATCATAAGAATCTCGAATACATCAGAACTGCTAAAAGATTGAACTCCAGGCAGGCTCGGTGGGCACTTTTTTTCGGTCGTTTTGATTTTACTCTCTCTTACCGTCCGGGTTCCAAGAACATCAAACCCGACTCATTATCTCGCATATTTGATTTTTCCGAACGCCCGTCTACTCCCGAGTGTATTTTACCTGAAACCATATTTGTTTCAACACTCACATGGGAGATCGAAGCGAAGGTCAAGAGAGCCTTAGAAGGGGTAACGCCTCCGCCCGGGTGCCCACCGAACCGTTTGTTTGTACCGGAGGGATTACGGTCAGACGTCATCCAGTGGGGTCACAGTTCCAACGTAGCTTGTCATCCAGGAGTTAATCGCACTGGGTTTTCAGTCAAGCAACGATTTTGGTGGCCACGTATGGCTCGCGACATTCACGATTTTGTTTTGGCTTGCTCAGTTTGTGCCATTGGTAAGTCTTCCAATCAACCTCCAGATGGGTTACTTCAGCCGCTGCCGGTGCCTTCAAGACCCTGGTCCCATATCGCTCTAGATTTCATTACCGCCCTCCCACCCTCTCAGGGTAACACAGTGGTTTTAACTGTGGTGGACCGATTCTCGAAGGCAGCACATTTCATTCCCTTACCCAAATTACCTTCAGCTAAGGAGACAGCGGCAACGATCGTAGATCACGTCTTTCGGTTACATGGCCTCCCGATAGACGTGGTTTCCGACAGGGGTCCCCAATTTGTGTCCAAATTTTGGCGAGAATTTTGTAGATTACTGGGGGCGACTGTTAGTCTGTCCTCTGGGTTTCATCCCCAGAGCAATGGTCAAACTGAGAGAGCCAACCAGGATTTGGAAAGAACGTTGCGATGTTTGGTTTCCAAGAATCCTTCCTCATGGAGTCAGCAACTGTCAATGGTGGAGTACGCC
Source organism: Rhinichthys klamathensis goyatoka (assembly GCF_029890125.1). NCBI lineage: Eukaryota > Metazoa > Chordata > Actinopteri > Cypriniformes > Leuciscidae > Rhinichthys > Rhinichthys klamathensis. The sequence goes on from NW_026606931.1 coordinate 475,226, forward strand.
CACAATTCGTTACCAGTGTCATCTACGGGCCTATCTCCGTTTGAGTGTAGTGTAGGTTACCAACCACCAATTTTTCCTAGTCTGGCGTCCGAAGTCGCGGTCCCCTCCGCCCACGCCTTCATCCAGAGGTGTCATCGCACTTGGACTAGAGCCCGCGAGACTCTACTCCAAGTGGGAGCACGCACCAAGGTCAAAGCCGATCGCCACCGGCGGAGACCTCCCGTATACGTCGTCGGTTCTAAAGTGTGGCTTTCCACCAAGAACATTCCTCTCCGATCCGTCTCGAATAAACTTGCTCCCAAATTTATTGGCCCATTTGCTGTCACCAAGATCGTTAGTCCGGTGGCAGTCCGCCTCAAACTTCCTCCTGCGTACAGGAGAATTCATCCCGTGTTCCATGTATCCAAAGTTAAGCCCGTGTTTTATGCTCGCATTAATCCGCCAGTCCCGGTTCCCCCACCGCCGCGACTCGTAGATGGGGAACCGTCCTATTCGGTCAAACGTATTCTGGATTCTAGACGGAGGGGACGCGGATTTCAGTACTTGGTGGATTGGGAAGGTTACGGTCCGGAGGAGAGAAGTTGGGTTCCTGCTAGAGACATTCTGGATCACTCTCTTATCGATGATTACAATCGACAGGTAAGGGAGTCTGAGAACGCCAGGAGGCGTTCTTAGGAGGAGGGGTACTGTCACGGTAGACGTTTTCTCTGTTTCCTTCTAGTCTCGTGTTTATGTTGTTGTATGAATGCACGTGTGTAAGGGGTGTGTCTGTATGACATCACTTGATCCGCTCCAGCTGCTCATCATCACATCACCAGCTGCAGTTGATCATCACCACACTATTTATACTCACCGTCATTCTCTCATCTTTGTCAGATCGTTGTTTCATGTGGTTCGTGTTGGTGTACCGGTGTCCAGTTCCTGCGTCCAGTTCCTGCCTTGTGTTCCTGTTCTTCGTCTGGATTCGAGTTCTACGTTTGTCTCACCATCGTCTCTTCACCGCACCACTTCACGCATCCTGACCATCTAGTCCCTGCGCCACCAGCCCACCCGTATCTCTGAACTGTCGTCTGTCCTCGAGTTAATAAAGTGTTACTTGCATCTTTGCTTCCGCCTTTTGATTGTGACACATAGGCGCTGGAGAAAAATATATATAGTAAATACTGTAAATGTTTTATACCTTATGGGAACAGTCCCCTTCCCTCCAAAATTAAACACACACAAAATTAATTCAATTTACAGTATATATATATATATATATATATATATATATATATATATATATATATATATATATATCAGACTAATTAATGTCATTTCATTAATAGATTGGTGTTCCAAGAGTGACATTAGTCTTCACTTAGACTGAGTTAAGCAAGAGTCTTGTGACAAATTATAATAGGACATTATAGCCATAAAAAAATAAAAGTACTTGGATACTTAAGTACATTTGAAGGCAAATACTTTTGTACTTTTACTCAAGTGAATGTTTAAAGGCAGCACTTCTACTTTTACTTGAGTAATATTTTACCTTGAGTATCTTTACTTTTACTCAAGTACATGGTATGTGTACTTCGTCCACCACTGGCCTTAGGCTACTGGCTGAGGTAAAGTTGACATTTCCGGCAGCTCAAGCAGATTAATGTTTTGAAAGTGCCACAGAGCCAATGTTTACACTTTTCAATGGAATAGATTTATACAAATGGCTTACTTGTATGTCTCTGCACATTAAGCTGGGATAGAAGAAAGTGCTTTAGAATCTAAACTACATACATCGTTCCGAGTGCAACTCATATTATGTTCAGCATATTCGTCTGCTATTATATAATTCCGTTATATCGCCTAAAGTAATAGGGCTAAGGTTATGAGTAGGGTATATCATTTGGTCCTTTTTTAGAGCATGAAGTCTGGCCTCCATAGATAAATGAAGAGCTCTCAATGTGGGCAGGGTCCAGTAATCATTCCTTACAAAAGCGAAGAAATGGTGTTGGCGAAACCTTGTTAACTGCGGTCCATTAACACTCACCCTTGGGTGGTACACTGGTATTTATGGGAGCACTGCTATCTTGCTAGAGCAAATCCAGCTTTAGTAGCTTGACTAATTTCTGCTGCATGGGGAACATATGCAAAGTGAGTGGGTCAATGAAACGCCCAGTGGTATGGTTAGACAATGTCCTTATAAAGTTATTTACAATAGAGCTATACACCTGGGGATTTAGAAAGTGAATTAACGGAATCTCAAATGTGCAATGCCACTTGACATGACCGGATGGTCTAAACGAAATAATCCTGCCTCGCTTAATGAGAAGAGACATGTATCAAATCTGTCATTAAGCAGATGCTCTCTTATTCAATGTGACAGTACATATTTTACCGGGACAGAGCCCCTAGAGCACCCTAGAGGCCTTCCTCAAGGGCGCAACTGGGAAATGATAATTTCCTACATCATGAATCACAACCAGTAACCTTTTCCACTAGAAGAAGAGCTAGATTCACGAAACATTCTTAAGAATGATTATTTTTTCATCTTTTCTTAATATGAAGTTGGAATTAAGAATAATATTAATAAATATTATGATTTTTTTTATTCCTGAAAAGACTCAATTTTGACTAAAAGTAATGCGGTTAAAAAATAGTTATTTTGACAACTTTCAAATTCCTCGTTAATAACTTAAAGAGATGTCCTCATTACTCATTTACTCGTTCCAAACCCATGAGACCTTCGCTCATCTTCAGAAGACAAATTAAGATATTTGCAATGGAATCAGAGATTTCTGTCTCTCCATTGAAAGTCTATTCACCCAAAACTGATGCTTCATGTTCAATGAAGAGATCGTAAAATAAATCCATATGAATCAAGCGGTTTAATCCAAATTTTCTGAAGAGACAAGATCGCTTTATAGGATGAACAAATTTAATTTAGGCTTTTAATCACATAAACATTTAATTACATTCAAATGCAAATTCGGTGCAACACAAAGATGATTTTTTTTAGTGATTTGATTGGCAACAGCTCTATAGTGTCTTATTATTCAAAATGTTTTAATTGATTACATATACTGTAAGACATTTCTCAGACAGTAGATATGGATATGTTAGATCCCAGTTGAGGAGTGATGGACTGGTCTTGGTCTCAACACTCATCTTAAAATGTAAGATGTTTAGTGAATTTTAAGAATTTAAGAATTCTAACATTATAATACTAGCAACATAAAGTATAATACTGTAATCTCATTTAACACATCTCATGAGCTAATACACTTCCCGTTAATAGTAGCCTGGGAAAACCCAGACAACTTCCGGCATATTTAGATTTGATCTGAAAGTTAGTCTGGCAAAGAGCTCATTCAAGCCCATTTCCAATCCGCCGAAATCGAGGCACTAAATCAGAAACGTTGGGGCGGGCTTTACACGATGACGACAGCGCTGGGATTTTGAAGCAGATTTTGTAGCCTACATTACAAAGATGGATGCCGCCGTCGAACATCACTCGTTCGAATCAGCTATCGCGTCTGTTTTAAGCGATTTGAACGTTTCCTTTTTGTTAAAAACCGAGCAAAGATCAACACTCGGAGAAATTTCCTAATCTACGTCATCTCCTTCATCACTCTGATTGGTTTTAGGTCTATCCGCGACGTCCATTGGTGACGCCCCTCTGGAAATGATTTGTCTATGACGTTTTGCCAGACCATAACTCAGTTACAACTGAGAATGGTCTGGTTTTAACCAGGCTACGTTAATAGTGAAATATTGATTAAGTTATTACAGAATCTTTTTATGCTTAAGAAAATATGTTCTAAAGAAAACATTTGATAACTTTTTCATTTGATAACGGTTTTTGTTCCAACTCGAGGAAAAAAGAACTATGCTTTGTATTTGTATGATGTGCATTTCATTCTGGTAAAGGAAAAAAAGGACTCGTTGCATTGATGATCTCTAATTAGATTGTGTGACATCTAAACAACTGATCTGAATAAGATCATTCTTTTGATTTATTTCATAATGACTCATGTAATGGGGTATAACAGTGGAGGAAAGAGCAAACTGAATAAATGGCATAAATTGGGTCTGAAAAAGCTGCTACACTGGAGGAGGACAGATAATGAAGTGACCTCAATACCCAGGTGACCAAGGACAGCTGAGGTCTTGGGTCATAGTTCTGCTATTTTTGTTTCTGACTCTGCAATTGGCATTTGACTCTCTTGCTCTGCCTTTTTACGAGATAAATGTTCTTCACACTAAGAAAGAAATGTTCATTGAAAGGTTCTTTGGAGAACCAAAAGTGGTTCTTCTATGGCATCGCTGTGAAAGCCCCTTTTGAAACCTTTATTTGTACGAGTGTACTCAGTGCCCAGTCCAGTGCACACAATGCAATTTGTTTTCTGTCCTCGTTGTCAGATTGTACGAGACAACCCCGGGGTGAGACCTTGTGTAAAATCAAGACAGACTGTGCAACATCAACAGTCTTTTGACAGACTGTACGATATACATCACAGAACATTTGTCAAAATTGATGGCTTTGACTTGGTGATCAATCTTGTCATGCTCTGACATCCGCATTAAGATGTTAAAGACTTTGATTTGACGAACAAAAGTTTTTTTTCCCGCATACTGTACTAAAGGCAGGGTAGGTGATGTGCTTCAAAAAATGTTTTTGCTATGCTGGTTGAAAGTCTCTTCACATCCCGATAGAAATCACTAAGTTAAGTGGTCTAAATGTATTTTTATATTAGTGGTCGACCGATATCTGATATGATAGAGAACAAATCTTTAAAATAAACATGCTTATACTTTAGATGGCAACTTCTGCAATCTGCAATCCTATTACAGTATTTTTCACAAATAAAGTAATTGGTTAAATATATATGAATATGTGAATAAAAAGGAAGTAAACTAAACACTGTAACAGGGCACCCTGTAATCTGGTAATTTTGTGCGCACTGGTTATTAGTGGGGCGGTATACCGGTTCATACCGAATACCGGTGTTTATTTTTGTTATGATATGAATTTTTAATATACCGCAATACCGGTGTATGGCGCTTTAATAACGATCGGAACGCGGCACGACACTGTTTGAGAGGGTCCCTTTTCACTCTTGCACTCTGTGGTGATGCATGTGTTACTTAGCGTGACTATGAAGATGGATAGGTTAAACTATAATTGAAACTCTGTCAAATTATATTACAGTGTTTCCCATACATTGGTTCACAATATCAACACAGCCTTTTGGAAAATCTAAGTATTTGTGGTTGTCATTGACATCGTTGAATAAACATGAGCACTGCACGTTTCTAAGTCAAAACGCGGCACGGGTGTTTTTATATGAATGTATCTGAAGTGAACTAACGGTCTTTAGAAAACTTTCTTTGTTTTTACGATTATCTTTCCTGATAAAGCAGCGTTCATGTGCGTTGCGCTGCTTTGTGTACAGGCGTTACCGGGGAAACCGCTATTTCTCCCGCTCCTAAAGCGCCTCCTGCTGGAACCTATTTGTTAAACAGCCTTGCAAACTTGTATTAATACTAGTGTGGATTTCAATATTCACTCATGACAGTAAAATAGGGCATTCTAAGTTAATCTACTGCAGTATTTGCTCTCTCACTCAGTAGAAAATGTGGTTAACCCAGTCATGCTTAGGAAAAAAAATACACCGTCATATACCGTGAAACCGGTATAATTTTGAAAAATACCGTGATATGGATTTTTGGTTATACCGCCCAGCACTACTGGTAATCAAATTTTTTCAAATAAAGACAAAGTAACGTTAATTTTACATACAGCACACAGTGATGATAACCCTAACCGATATGAATATGACACGGTGGGCAACTGGATATAGCACAGCATATTTTAAAATGAAGGATTTAAAGTTTTTCCATCACGTCTCCTGTGAAGCTGATCTTCTGTTCGCATTCACTCACGCATGGACCGACCGTCACTCGCAGTAACACGTTTATGCAGGCTACAAATGCACACTTCCCAAGATATCACAGCTGGATTTGATTAAATCTGCAAGGTTTGTGAAATTAAATGTTTATTAGATATTCAGAGATTTGTTTAAATGATGTAGATGCGCATTTGCTGAATGTTGACGGTAAATGAGAAAGTATTTGAGTCTGATTTTGTTTGCCTTTTCTGTTACAAATAATATAAAAGCAAACGCTTTACTTTTTCGCATACCATTTACTTTCTTTGTTTACCAGTTGTGTCTAACAAAGTATCAGATATGTAAACTAATGAATACGGAGAATGTGAGTGAGCGCTGTGTGATCAGGCGCCAAAATAAATGTCCGGAGCGCCGTCAAAATAAAATTCCCGCTTCCAACACATCGGCCAATCAGAAAAACGTATCGGCCGATTCCGATATTTAAAAAATGCCGATATATCGGCCTTGGCGATATATCGGTCGACCACTAGTTTATATGTATTTATATCGTCTGGGGAAGGCGTAGGACCATAAAATGTTCGTCCAATGTCCTACCTGCCTGTCAATTTATGTTTTTATATACCCTCACGTAGACATCACATGACATCAGTGCGTTTCATGACGTCAACAGACGTCAGTCACAAAGAACCGCAACCACCTTTTACAGTTCCTTCTGAACCAAAACAACGAGCTTATGCTGTGTTCACGCAACAACTACATAACTACAATAACATTTTTAACTAAATGCCTCTCGCACACACACAAAGATGTCATCAATTGAAGTGAGAGAATGTCAAGAGTGATACAAATATGTGATAAAATACTGCAGATTATGGTGAATACATTTTATTTATGATTTCTGAAATTCATCTCAGACAGCAAATTCGTGGCCAAAAACTGTGCACTGGGCTTCATACAGTCAGCAATTTTGCTGTAACTATTTTCCATTTCATCCGATTCTCACTGGTAGCATGAGATCACAGCCAAAGTGACACATTTTCACAAACATTAGAAGAAAATACAATTCTGGTCAAGTACTCAAAATGGCAAAAGACATTTCTGTGACAGGTGGCAAGTCTAGCTTCAGGCATGTGGCTGCACCAATGGGAATAATTTAAATGTAAAATGGGGAACTTACTCCGCTTATAGTTCAGTACTGTAGCTTCACTCCGTTTGGAAATCAGAATGACACTGAAGAAAAGATTTCAGTGGAAAGCTTAGAATGAGAAAGAAAGAGAGAAAGAGCAAGAGAGGAGGGCACACACATAGAGGGAGAGAACACAATAAATCTAGGACAAACGCTGACTGCAGGGTGAAGGTTGAGAGAGAAGAGAAAGAGGCTTGTACTGTCTCCAAAAAGGCTGGTACCTATTGTGCGGCAGCAAATAGAGGATCAGTTGTGAGCGTCCTCTCATGCAAAGAAAAAGAAACAGAAAAAGAACTAGAGAGAGAGAGAGAGAGAGAGAGAGAGAGAGAGAGAGACTAGTCTGAGCCCTGAGAACAAGTCATTCTATCAACACTGCACCTTAATCATTTATTAAAGTCAACAAGATATCAAAATTACCCCATTCACATTCTTAAAGTCCCCCCTGTAGTCAATAATTGTATCCCTTAAAACTCATCTTTGATCACCAAAATGACATTTAAATGTTTTTTCCATGGAAAAAAATTGCTTCATGCCTTTAAATAGCTTGAATGTAACTCTACACCCTTGCCTCATTTAGTATACGCGGTTCTATGAATATGCAAATTAGCCCCGCCTCCACTAACTCACACCAGCTCAGGGTAGCTCAGCTCTTGTTAAGGGATCACACGTTGGCGTGTGTGACGTGATTGGTTACAAGGTAATTTGTGAAGTCAGAAACAACAGCGATTTTAAACCGCATCTTTGAGACAGTCTTTGGTTCACTGCAGTTTTAAAGAGAAAAGTGTTGAATTATGAATTTGCACATGGTTTGTCTTGAAGCATATTAAAAACACCACATAGACATATAAACAACATTTAAAGCTTGATATTCACCACAGGGGGGCTTTAAAGCATACAGCTCTTTCCCAGTCAATTGCAGTTAATAATGACTATAACTGAGAAATGTTAAATTTACAACAAAAAAAATAATAGTAATAAAAAAAATAAAGCAGTCCCCCATTATACTTTTTCGGATATTATCTTTCATGGCATGTAGTGTGTAATAGCGGTTTGGGAATGTAGAGGGTCTGCAAATTTTCAAAGATCAAAGTGCACAACAAATAAAGTTTTTGTCTCCTAAAAGAAAGAACCGATTCTGAACTGCCTGAAACGAGTCGTCAGTAATTCCAGTCTTATTTCCTGTTCGAACCTACCTACGTATACAAATTTGCATAATGCCAGTCTATGGTCTTCATTGGCTGCCTGCAAACAACGTCTGCTTTGACCCTAAAACACATGGTTGTAGCTGAGACTGGAAAAGTGTGATTTGTGTTATCAACATGGTGAGAACGAAGACACTGTTTTCTGCACTGTGAAAGCAGATCCAATTTGCAAGCACTTCCAAAGGCTGAGGACTCGGGCCCGAATTGATATGGTGAAACAAATGCCATCCTTACTGTTGAAAATGGGCCCCACTGGTGTACAAATTCACATAAAAATAAAACAAGCACAGAACAGTGTGGTCTGGTGAGAGTTTACTACTAGAAAAAAATAATAATAATAATAAATACATTGCACCTGGGTAGACAAATAGAATGCCCATTACAGTTTTTCCAGCATTCAGATTTCAGGTTGAAATGTATTGAATGTTGAAGCAATTGTCAAGTTAACTTACTGGAGGGGAAGGTTGCAACAATATAACTCGACAACTTAAAATGCATTCTGTTCTGATCAGCTTCAGACAACTGGAAATAAAAGTAGCATATGCAAAAACCAACAAATAATTAAATGCTGCATAAAAAAAAGTGGAAAAACATGAGGGTGAGTAGTATCTATCACTATGCATCATTATGAACGATTCATTGATGCATGTTATTTCAAAGAACAGTGTTTTTTTTATCATCTTTTTTTTTCTTCTTTTTTTAAAAGAGTAATAACTTTAAATCAGTGCTGGCAGTTTTCTGCTATGAGAAGTTGTAACATTGCCAGTAAACTAGTTATGATGATGATGATATGTGTGAAGTTGTGAACAATGTACAAGATTACCAGTATGAGCAAATCTTTGTGCTAAATCCATGGCCAAAGTGCCCTCCTTCCCCACTATTCAAATCTTGACAAATTTCGGCCTTTTTAAAACATTTCTAATCTTATAGCACAAGTGTTTTCAGGAATAACACAAAAACCATGCAAACCATGCCACCAAAGAATATGAACTACCGTACTTCATTTCAATAGCAAGCAAACACTTTTAGTAAATTGAATGACTATTTATCCTGCTGAGAGAAAAAAAAAACACAGAAGAAGAAGTGGACTCCTTATGTGACAAGAAAAATAATTTTGTAAACGACAAAAGATTAGGTTCACGGAGAAGGGCTGTCATTAGCATCTAATGCAGAGTGCTGTAGTCTCCTAATTACATTCAAGATTCAGATTACACATTTTCATGAGCAATTAACAGCTGCAAATGCAACTGCAATTAGTCAAAGAAAAATCATACATTTAAAGTCACCCATCTGTTCAATGTGTGAGCACTCTACACCTGAGTATTTGGTGCAGCTGATGACGGCGCCCTATGTCACATTAGATATGCAACAATAATGAGTGTGAAAATTTAAAAATAAAATAAAAAAACAAGTCTGTTAATGAAAATTACCATGAAACACTACAGAAACTGGTTTATATCACTGCAATGATGAGGATATAAAATATTTTATATGAGGCTATGCTAGATTTTGCACTGTGAAGCATCTGCAATCCATTTAACTGTGATTACATTTACATAAAAAAAATAAAAAGGTCAGTGTATAATTAAATATTACCAGATTCAAATGTTCTTTTCAATATTATTAAACACAGAAAATGGGTTAATGAAAAATAAGACTGTCAAAGAAAAAGAAAAGGAAACATCTTTTAAAAGTTTAAAACACATGTACCAAGATCTTAAAATGCAATCTGTATATTAAAGTTGGTTATTTTTTTTTGAAAAACTTTCATACCATAAAAAAAAAAAAAAGTTTGAAATTAATTATTAAAATTAAATTCCTGGTCATTTTTCATAAGTTTCACATTTTACTTTGACCATATGACTTTGATTTCATTGACAAACATTTTTTTCTTCCTACATAAATAATAATAATAATAAAAGATTATTCTAATTATAACTAATTTTTCTTTTTTTTTTACTTTTTTCTTCTTCACTATATCAGGACAGTTGTATCACCCTCACATTTTTTGACTTTGTGCCAAAAACTAGTTTTTAATTTTGTGACAAAATAAAGTTTAAATCAGAAACTAAAACAAGTGTGTTCAAGTTATCGTATAATGAATTGCACTTTTAATTTGTAATTCGTTTTTTAAGATCTGCACCAAAAAAAAAAGTCATTGTCCCAAATAGCGTCCAAACTATAGCGCTGATAGGATTATCCTGGCTGATACTAGATCATGTATTCTAAGCCTCGTTTAAGGCAACGTTCAGACTGTCAGTCCAAATCCGATTGTTGTGCATGACCGATTGAAATCCGATGTTCCATGAAGATATTTTGTAAATTTCCTACCATAAATTTATAAAACATTTATTTTTGTGAGCGAACTATGGACAGTCAATAATTTTTAGATCAGATTCCAATCGGATACACAAATTATCAGATTTGGACTGACAGGGTGAACATAGCCTTAGCATTGACTCTGTATTGACCAATCAGCATCCAGGACTCTAACCATCCATTTGAATGGCAGATTTTATCTGTGCATATTAAAGTACTGTATCGAAGGTCAATGTGCACCTCATTAAATACTCGGATGACTATTTCAGCTTGATCCAGTTTAGAAATATTTTGCTCCAAAAAATTGATGAAACCCCAGTCAAAGGCATTCTTAAGTATTAGAGAACATCCCCCGCAGGTGTGACCATTGTTACTTTAATTAAATTATAGTTCTGCTCTGCAGGTGCACAATGAGAAACGCTCTCATGCTTAACTGATCACGGTTTATTTTATGACAAAATTATGATAGCCACTGCTGAAAATAACATTTATGCTAGGAAATTATCCTGAACCTGAGGCCATGAAAGGCCAGGAAAAGAAATGTAAGCATAAATACCATGGCAGGGCTCCAGACAAAAATAAATAAATTAAAAGGCACCAAATTATTTTTTTAAAGAATAAATGTGTCTTAATTTTGTCATGTGTTGTCACGTCTGCCCTCCTTTTATAGCATCAGCATTTTCATCCATCTTGTGGATGTCCTGGAAACTAAGATTCACTTAAAGTAGGAACTGAATTGCTTTTCCAACTTGAGAACTAAATAGTCACAAAGAATTATTCTTTACGCAGAATCTGAACTAGTGTCACAGATCATAATAATGTCAACATAAATTGGAAAATGAGTAGTTTGGCCTCCTCCTAAGGCATCCTATGTATAAACATTGGTGTGCCCTGCACACACCCTATCTATTTTTCTTCATTAATATCTGAGAGGTAAATTTAGTGAAACGGAGCTCTTCACATGCAATTATATGGGCAGTGCTGGATTTCATTTTTAGCTCCTTCCATTCTATCTCATGTAGACAACAGCTTAAGTAAAAATATAAGGATTATTTGATATAGTGCATATTTAGCAAAATGCCCCTTTTCTATAGTTATTTTTTCTTGCTGACTAACGAGTTTATGAGCATTGAATGGCTTTTCTAAGGGTAAATTTGACGTTACGTGGCATTATTGTTCTCAAGCTATTTTATCCAAGCTCTCGCAATTGCAAGAAATAAAGTCAGAATTGCGAGAAATAGTTAAAGCAAGTTTACATCTCGCAATTCTGACTTCTTTTCTCAGAATTATGAGATATAAACTTGAAATTGTGAGTTATAAAGTCCAAATCTGAGGGGGTAAAAAATTACAGACTTTTTTTCTCAGCATTGCGAGATGTAAACTCACAATTGCAAGAAAAAAAGTCAAAATTGTGAGAAAGTCGCAATTATTATTATCATTATTTGTATTCTGTGGCGGATATCCATATTAATGCATTCAGACACACACTTAATAAGTTTACATGGCCAATGTAAACCAACTTTTCTTTTTCTTCTCAAAATCATTTTATGGTTGTTGTGAAGTAAGCCTGTTCACATTTCAAATAATCTCCTTACAATGCATAAAACACAACCTAAACAGCGAAAATAAAACAAATCCCTTGGGCCAGAACTGTCAAGCTCAACTTAATCCATGCAGTAATGTTTCCTGAGTCATTAGCCACATTTGAAGTGACTTGTAGGGAGAAATAACATGGAGATGTGATTTTTGCTTTGTTCATCATCACAGGCTCCTTAAACATTTCACAGACCATTATACAAATCTCATTTTGACTCACACTAGAATTGTGGTGCTTCAGAGAATGTATTAATTGTTATAGATTTTTTGCCCTTGCAACCAAAAAAGCAGGTGCATGCCTGTGGGCTGACAATAAGCTCCAAAACATAGTGAGATTTCTGTCTACTGCCTTCTAAGCCAGTATTGTAATAAAGATGGAACCTTGTGTCAGATTTGTATCATATTTGGAAACATAGACGCAACTCCATATGGTACACAACTCTCTCACCAAACTGGAGAGTTTAGCAGTAGCATGTTTCTAAGCTAACATTCAGTCACAAAACATTGTTTGACCATTGTTAAACTTTAAATCATGAAAACTCATATTCATATCAATAGTCTATGAAAACTTTTTTACTGTCGAATACTAACTTCATCTCGGCAACTGTTGTTATTGGACACTTTTGTTGGAAGAATAACTTTATCATGGTTGAATGTGACTGCACTTTTAAATTCAGATTTATTTTTTAAATTATCATATTTACGATCGTTAAATTGTATTAAAAAATTATTTTTAGATTTCAGTATAAGTATCACCCCTTTAAACATACATTTTAAAAAATAAACACATAAACATCAAATAACTTAGGCAACATGAAATGTTTGCCCAAAGCATAAACACAAAAATACACTTTGCTAAACTTCTGTTAAGTCAGTAAGAAGTACTTCTATAGTTCACAACTGTTTTGTGTGCATAAGAGAAAAACAGAAAGATAAATGGGCATGTGCGTTTGCATGAGACTGCATGAGGTTTTGACATCAGTTGGGAACATATAACGGGCATGATGTGTAATGCAGTGCGTTTCTGAGTTGTACGCATGTTGCTCTCTCGCTCGCTATAGAGTTTGATTTCCCAGGGGTCCCAGTGCTTATTTCAGGGATTTGGTGTTCTCATCCCTCATCCGGCAACATGCTTGTCTTGGGTTAATCCGTTTCTACCAGAGGAGGTGTCACAATCTCACTGGTGCCACGTCTTTAGTCAACAATAAAAATGGCTTATAATGCCCGGAAAGCTATTTTTCTGCAAGGTATCCTATCCTCTGAGCTCCCTACTGGGTATTGTAACACTGCAGGCAACAAGATAGTAGTCAATACAGAAAATGACTAAATCTCTGACAATCTGAAGGTTAAAGATGAAGCATGTCATTTCTACACCATTAGAGGCACCAAACGGAATTGCATTGTTGAGTCTTAAAAAACATCAGTCTTCCATTGTTAATTTGCTCATTTAACTGGATAGGAGAAACATTAAAGTATACACTTTTAACATTAACTTACAAGGAGGATAATTCACCCAAAAATGAACTTTTACTCATCTTCATATTGTTCAGAACACAAACGAAGCTATTTTGAGAAATGTCAACAACAAAAAAATCTCCATACAGTGAAATTCATTGTATGGAGAAAACCGACAAAAACAGTTGAAACAAAGTCATACAGATTTGGAACGACATGAGAGTAAACTAGAGTTAACAAAGTTATCCAAAAGCTAGCTTGTTTTCACATGTTTCTATGTTTTATTGTGTTTCTAGAAGTTTCTACACTGTAAACTTATTAGCAACTTCTAGAAACAGTTGACTTCTAGAAAATTTTGAGGAAACCCGTTGTTATTAAGTAAATAAACGTCATGCTTAATCTAAAAAATAAAGTAATGTGGAATTGTTTACATAACTTAATTTTTTCAATTAAGCATTACGTTTATTTACTTAATTTTAAGACAAAGGGTTTACTATTTTTTTAAATAAGTGAACTGAGCATGTTTTAGCACATTGCTATCATGTTGCTACCATGTGTTAGCTTGTTGACTGTCACTGTATAGACAAAAAAAAATATTGGCAAAGTCAGAGGTTTGGAACGGCATAAGATTTTATACCCAACTTAATGTCCAACGGCATAAGATTTTATGTCCAACTTAAAATTTTCATTTTAGGGTTAATAAAGCTGTTGTGATGAACAATCAAAATGGAATATCTGGTTGCCATTTATGAACATGGCAGCACATCAAAGTAGTATGAACACAAGATTGTCTGTTCACTGATCTCAGTGCCTAGCAGACTGGTAGTTTTGCCAGGTTTTCCGGCAGAGCTTGGAAGGACAGGAAGAAACATACGGCTGTCAGTGACACTAACATGTCAACATATGATAGCTGAAACTGAAAACAAACTCCCAGCCGCAGTGCTAGCTTTGCAGTACAAGCCAACTGGAGAGGTGCATCAAGAGCAAACATGTTCTACATCTTTTTGGGAGGTGGGAAAAACAGCAGGGTCACACTTTTACATGACCGTCATTGAGATGAGAACCATGTTGAGGCACCACTGAGGTCTCCAGGGAAGACGATCACTGTTGTACTTAGGCAACTTCTACTGTCTTCAAAACAATGAATAAGGTCAGTGACAGAATGAGCACAGATGGGTTTGATGGCTCTATTACTCCTCTAGACACAAAAATACTGTATTGTAAAATAGATTTAAAGCTTTTGATATCATAATAACTGACACCACTTTGAATACTGTTGACTTTCAATGACTTCTGCAGGTGCAAATATACTCTGATCAGATCTACAGACTGTGGATCCCTCTTTCTCATAGTAAAGACTTTTAATGTCTATCCAGAATGATGGCTTACGAGATATGGCATGTCACCAGCAACCATTCTTGTCGGAATATAGGGAACATCATAGTCAACTTCAAACTGACTCAGGAGGGATTTTTCTGAGGTGATGTGACGAGCAGATTGGAAAAAGTCTTGGGTATGTAAAAATGTTTCTCAAACCTTTCCCACAGTCATCTTGTCCATGATTATGGTTTGACGGAAACACGTTGGTTGTCATGAACGGAAGTGTCGTTCTTTTGTTGAGATGAGGCAGTACATGCAGAACCTGTGAGGGTACCTAATAAGAGTTAAGAAAACAGAAGGAAAAAGAGCTTATTGCCTTAATGAAGAAAGCTTGTGCAGGATCACACGCCGACTGTGCTGTCCTTGTAATCTTAATTCAGATCTCTGGCAGACAGCTGTGAGGTTCTTCCAGAGGTAAAGATGCAGTTGTGGAAGGATCCGGCTATATTGAGCAACTGCATGTCCTGTGAACAGCTTATACTGTCTTATAAAGCTCTATATATAATGGCCTGTAAACTTTACTCATTCCTTGGTTTTAGTTCACCCCAGGGCCTGAAGAGAATAATGGCCGATTATCTCAACTCAATCAACCTGTCAGGGCCCCCCCCCCCAAAAAAAAGAACGTACAGCACACTTTTAGTTTACGCCTAGCAATATAAATATGCTCTTACTTTAAATGTGACACATAATATAGGTATTTCCCTGCTCCTGAATAAATAAATTCACAAATACATTCACAATGCAAAGCTCCTTCCCCAGTCCAGAACATTAAAGAAACTCAAGCAGCAAAATTGGGTCACTCAGAAATAGTCTAAGCTTAAGATGTCACATCCATGAGAAAATTAGCATTACCAACCATATCAACGCCTTTACAGCAATATTGCTAGGGCTGTCACAATATCAGATTTATAACTAAACAATTATTGTGGCCAAAAGAATTCACAATAACAATATTATCGCAATGTTCATGGATATCTAGTTATAAATGGGTCATTTGATTATAGAGGCACAGCAGCTGAGTGTAGTGTTTAATTCAAAGTGTGGAAATATTAACTTTTTTAGTGCAAGAAACCTTGACTAACATTATACACTGCATAGTCAAAAGCATGTGGACACCCCCCTGAAACAGGTTTAACAGGCTATTTTGGCTACACCTGTTACTAGAAGGTGCAAAAAAATCAAACCCTTCTTAGTATGAACTAAAAGCACACACTTAATTTGATGAAGAACTTTCTTCTCGGCCACTAAAGGTGCTGTATGTAATATTTTGACTGTACTAACGCATAGAAATACCATAATATGTTTGCAGATATTTAGGGAACATGCTAAAATCACGTACTTGTTTCTCTGAAAAACAATGCTACAGCCAGTTATTTTACTTAAAAATGTGCGTTCCATGTCATAATGTCTATTTTTGTTTTGGTCTGTGGGATCCCGCCCACTGCCAATTTACCCAATTGATTTCGACACACCAGGTTGCCAGCTAGCAGAAAACACAGAGTAAACTGGGTCAGAAATCGCAGACCTGACGTAAAAAGCCTCGGCATCCATTTAAAAATCTCTATGAACGGGAGCATATTATAACGCAGTTAAATCAACTCATCAACTTACGTAAGTTCTTCTCGCCTTCCATTGCCATTTGCGCTTGCTCCTGTAGAGTGTCCCCAATTTGGCAACCCGCGTGAGAGTCGAGTCTGAGGAGAAGGGGGCGGGGGAAACAACTTTCTACAATATTTTGAATTTGGACTGAAGTACTTGAACCGCCAGATGTCAATGTTACAAACTGCACCTTTAATAAAGTACATTCTGCAAGTATGCATGTGCATAGAATACAATTTGAACACATAAGATCCACCATGTTGGCAGTAAATAACGTGTTTGAACATAGCCTACTACTTAGTTGACGTACTGCTTCGACAAATAGAATGTGCTGTAAGCCTTCTGTTCCAACCTGCCAACAATGCCGCAGTGCACAAAACAAGGTCCATAAAGAAAGATTTACCAAGTATGGGGTGTAAGAACTTGACTGACCTGCACAAATCCCAGACCTGAACACCTTTGGGACGAATTACCCCCATCGCCCAACATCAGCATCTGACCTTACTGATGCTTAGTTGCGTCTGAATGGAAGCAAATCCCCACAGCCATGTTCCAACTAGAGGAAACCCTTGCTAGAAGAGTGAAATAAGACTGCACGATATATGGGATGGGGGGATGGCACGACGACGACAATATCATGATATGCTTAGTGTGATTTTCAAATTGTGCAGGTTGTGATTTAATTAAGTAAAAATATGTGCTACATGTTTCAGTAATAATAAATAATAATAATCACAATAAAATCATAATTATTATTATCTTATAGTCATACTGAATTGGTCAAAAACAGTGTAAATGTGGCCTGTGGAAAGTTGTTGTTTTTTCCCCCTCACTTTATGGTTTGAGTTGGTTCTAGTAAAGAGTAAATCCAATTATGAACACCCACTTTTTAAAAGTTTTTCATTCAGCCCTAAAAGGATTCCACACTTTAAAAAGTTCAGGGTAAAAAGTTTGGCTCTTTTTTCTTTCTATACAGATGCAATCCCTAACAAAATCACCCCAATCGTTCTAGAATAGACCTATTCAAGTCATCTGGTGAAACTTCCAGTATTTTTTGTAATATCGTAATATATATTGCAGAAAAACGAAATCAGTTTTTTTCCCAATATTGAGCAGCCCTAGAGTAAAAGCTGTTTTAAGTAGCAATGCAAGGGGAAAAAAACAGTGTGCTATGGTTTTGAAACAATATTCAGCAGGCACATATGAATGTGGCATACTTTTGGCCTACAAAAGTGTAGATTATGCCCGTTTAATATACTTTATTACTACTGTTGCATAATATTACACAGTGACAGTCATTCAGTCAACCCACACACATTTCCCCCTCAGTGTGGCTCTGCACTCACAGTTTGAGGTTACTGTGCTACTGTCACTGGTGTAAGCTTGAGGAATTTTTAAAAGCAGCCAAGCAGCAGCACAAGAGCCCAGCAGAAAGACTAATGAGTCACGCTGAGACAACACTGACCCAGTCAGCCCTCGTCGCCATCATCACCTCTTCTGCCACAGGTGTCCTTCAATTAGGAAAAATAATGACGATGCAGGCCAGACAGTGTCTTTACCACCCACATCAGCCTGAGTCTGCTGATTTAAATATCTGGACTGCAGACTCAACCAATTTGCTGTTCTAATCATTCCACCTGGGCTTACTTTGG
This sequence comes from Rhinichthys klamathensis goyatoka, assembly GCF_029890125.1. Classification (NCBI taxonomy): domain Eukaryota; kingdom Metazoa; phylum Chordata; class Actinopteri; order Cypriniformes; family Leuciscidae; genus Rhinichthys; species Rhinichthys klamathensis. Next base: position 493,503 of record NW_026606931.1, read on the forward strand.
GTTGTGAAATCCTCATGCCAAGCGGAAGCCTGCAGTGCAGAAGGAGCAAGAAATATCACAATTGAAGTAGGGAAAAAAGAAAGCAAGCAAAGCTTAAAGGCTGAGGGGACATCTATGGAGGGAGGGAGGGAGGGAAGCGGCGGCGGATATGGAGGAAGAGAGGAAGGCAAACAAGACCACGTGAGGAGCCAAGAAATGCTGGAGGGCAAAAATCTGGCCATATTTCTTCAGCTTCCACTGTAGTGATCACAGATCACAGTCTCCCATGTAGAGCCAAGATGTCCAGTGTGGACGCTGACATCGTTTAGACTTCACAATGCTATGTTGACGACCTGTTTAACATTTCTTAGTTGTTTAACAGTATAAGTTTAGTAATTTGGTCGGGGGTCGGGGGGGGGGGGGGGGGGTGAATATGTTCATGCCACTGACAGTAAAAACAAGCTACTGTTTTTGCATTACAGCAGGCAGAAAAAAATAATCTGTGTTTTCTCATGTACAGGTGTGGACTAAGATCAAAATCACAGGAAGGCCACAGCTTGACAAAATCATACATAAAAAATAATCTTATTTTTTATGCATAATGAATCTGTGCCTTTTTATGTATAAAATGTGCCCGATCCATATACACAATAAATTGATAAAAAGTGATAGTAAAGACATTTATAATGTTACATAACATTTCCTTTACAAATAAGTGCCTTTCTTTTGAACTTTCTATTAATAAAAGACTTTAAAAAAAAAATCATGGTTTCCACAAATATAGTTTGTACAACTAACTAGCACCTTGGTGAGCATAAGAGACTTCTTTCAAAAACATTTCAAATCTTACCGAACCAAAACTGTGTGTGTGTGTGTGTGTGTGTGTGTGTGTGTGTGTGTGTGTGTGTGTGTGTGTGTGTGTGTGTGTGTGTGTGTGTGTGTGTGTGTGTGTGTGTGTGTGTGTGTGTGTGTAAAAAGGCTCAGCAGTCTAAAGATACGTGTAAAATTGCATAAATGCGAAAAATATAACATTTAAATTGACTAATTGAATTGACTGAATTAGCTCAAAATTTACGATGCCACATTAATTATTAATATTTAAATAATCAACAAAATCTGATTATTCATTTCTTTGCTGCTCTCATGCGTAAATAGCGTAAACCAGTCCTGCCCACCGATAGCCACGCAAAAACATCCATTTAAGCGCAACTGCAAAGTCGGTTCCTGTTGGCACATGCTAAGCCTTTGAAAGTAGATGCGATAATGATAATTCTACTCGAAAAGGCAAGAGGCATTTTCCCAGCTAATCTATTTGTTTCTGTCCTAGCAAATGCTCCTAGTCGGCTAATTAATAGCCTCACAGAGATTTTTCAGACTAACAAAATATGCATGTCACATCTACTTAATTTTCCTGCAGCTACAGACAATTTCCTTATTAATAAGCATTCCCTTTGTCAAGACACTAATCCTGTGCAGCTGGCAGGCATACAACGACGGGCAAGAAACAAGAGTGGGAAATACAGGTTACAGTCTCCTGAGTCAGCCCTTTAATCATAGCTGCAGTCTTATTAAAGCAAGAGCACGATACAGCCAGCCGTTCTCAAAAAATAAACACGCTGAAAACAAAATGTAGGGATGGCGCAAATGTCGTCCGTTCGTGATTTTTCCTCATCCCTGCTGTCTGAGAGAGGTTTCTGGTCATGATTCTCAGAGCTATCGCTATATGATGACTGTATATGATGACAGTGAAGGATGTAAGTGATGAATGGACACAGTAGGTACCAAACTAAAGAGTCGGGAGGATACAAGCAGTGTCTCTTTCCCTGATTGGTTGACAGATGGGTCAGGCGGGTTGCCTGGGGAGAGGCAATTTATCTCGCATGACAAAGGGTCAACTTCAAACTTAAAGAGGATGTTTTAACGATGGTAAAGTACAAGCCATCTCATGCTATTAGGCCCACCCTCTGAAGAAATAAAAGAACATTTTAAAGGATGTTGCTATCCTGGTGCAGTTGTTGATCACAGTGCTTGTGATTGGAGGAGATCTTTCTTTCAAAGGGCAATGTGCCGTGAATGTAAACAAGTTGCGTGCTTTCAGAAGAAAGGCCAAAGTGCCTTCAGGGCCAATGCGGGAGGTCTCCAGTCATCCCATATCTGTAGAAACCACCACTTCACAAAGCTGTCTTTTACTCCAACTCAAGGAAACAACGTTTTGTTGTGTCGCTGTTGGTGCCAGCTAATGCCATTACTGCATTAATCGATGATTTGACATGCTGTGCCACAGATTATAGTGGGTGTACGTGTAAGCCAAGAGATGATGAAATTAAATATTCTTTTACCAGGACAGACAAAAATAACTATTCTACAAAAACATCCTGCTTCAATTTAAAACGTTTCACCTTTTTATCTGTTTTTTTTTTTTTTCATGTTCGTTCCGGTTCAAACCGACCTTATTCTGTTGGTAATTAGGTTGCTTGAGTTTACAAATGTCACACAGACCTAAATCCCATTAAGAAATCTCATTAGTACCTGGTGAACCTGTGCAAATTCTGTCAAGTTTGTCAAGGACTACATATGAAGCATTAAATAAAAAAAGCCAATTGATAACGAACGGGCACTATCCTTGCATTCCTAAAGGAGTGTTCAAGTGGTCTGGCATTTCAAAAACTGACAAAATGTGGGCGCACCTAAAATTTTGCACATCTAAATCTTTCAAACCCACCAAAAAGGAACTGGACAGATAACTGTCTCTAAAATACATCTGTTCAAAGAAATGACTCAAAAATGACTGGCAATTGTCTACCAGGATTTATACATCTGCTGTGACTTAGAAATCCATTTTAGGATAACTTTTGAGAGTTGTTAACTTTGAACCTTTGAAATAAGTTGTAGCTATATTTAGGCCCAGTTGCACAGACAAGGTTTAGTTCCAGACTGAAATGCATGTTTGAGCTGTTTTAACTGAAAGCAACATGCAATGACATATCTTAAAGGGGTCATATAATGGTATGCACTTTTACAAGTTGATTGTACTGAAATGTGTGTTGGCAGTGCCTGTACACAACCATCATAAAATGATAAAAATCCATCCAGTGGTTTTGTTTTAATCTCCTTATATGTTTTCCCCTGCCTCAAATCAAGCCGTTCGACCTTGTGACGTCACACGCTCGGAAGCCCCTCCCACGATTGTTGATTGACAGGAACGTTTCAACACAGACCCGCCCTCGCTCGTGAGGGAGCTGTCAATCATAGTCTGCGCCGACCGGCGCGGTCATTGTTGATATGCTGGAGCACTGTCTATGAGCAGAATGGCGTCTAAGCGATTGTGGTGTTCTGTTCTTGGGTGTAATAACGAACACAGCAGTCATTTTAATGTTCCTAAATCCGAACCGCTGAAGACGCAGTGGCTGAGTTTGTTTTCGAAGGGAATATTCCCCACGAGCAACGTCAATGCTTTCATGTTTGCGCGAATCATTTCACACCAGACTGCTTTATAAACGAGGGTCAGTATAAAGCTGGTTTTGCTAAGAAGCTGCTCATGAAAAAAGGATCGGTACCAGCTATTCGTGTTCCTGCTGAACCTCTAGAAGAACTGAAGTGAGTGTAACGTTTTATTAAACTTTATATTAATATTTATATTAATCTTTGCAAATCGCTAAGGTTTACACTTAGGGCACATTACGGCATGTTTTCTATGTATGATGTTCTCAATATAATTCATAATCCCACGTTTATACTGAACAACGCGTTATGGTTATTGTGTTATTGTGTTACAAACATAGACACAGAACAGAGGGGCGGGGTGAGCAAAGCTCATTATCATTTAAAGTCATATGCACTGAAACGGCGTGCTGAAAACAGAGCTGTTTTTGACCAAGTAAAATAGCCTAAGTGTTTTCTTACAATACTAATGAGAATTTGTAATTAAAGTATATTACAAACTTTTAATTTAGACCCTAAAGAATCATACTAGCTTGTACAAAAATGGCATTATATGACCCCTTTAAAACATGTCAGTGCCATTGTTTTGAGTCAAGATGCAACCAGTGATTTTTTTAATCTAAGTCACGTTCATAAAAGATCCTGATCTGAGGCCTACTACTGGCTTAACTTAAGCCCTGTCTGTGAAAAACAACATTCGACACACACACACGCAAAATGTATTCATTTACAATATTTGTGAGTGTGTTTTGCAGAAGAAAGAAAATCGGTAACACTTTACAATAAGGTTCATTAGTTAACATTAGTTAATGTAACTAACCATGAGCAATCCATTTGTTACTGTATTTGTTAACGTTAGTTAATAAAAATACAGCTGTTCAATGTTAGTTCACAGTGCATTAAAGCTGCAGTCCGTAGCTTTTTTAAGTTAAAAATAATCCAAAATAATTATATTAAAAAACGTATTCTGCCAGTGGTCAAAACTATCTGCTAGGGATGGGACGATTACCGGTTTCACGATAAACCACGATAAAATGTCCTGGCGGTTAGTATTATCGTTTAAAATTTAATTATCATAAAAACTGTGTTTGATTATCGTGATTTTGAAAACTCGCGGTAAATCCTGTCCAGCCAGAATCAGTCTGACGCAGGCGCGAGCACTCAGCAGGCGCGCAGATGCAATGTTGTTTTTTTGCGCGAGAAGACATGGCGGAAGTCAGTGACAGCGCACGGGAGATTTTTCAGCCATCCAAGAGGACAAAATCGGAGGTATGGTCGTATTTTGGCTATTACAAGAGTCCCGAGGGCAATTTAATCGAGGATGGGCATCCTGTCTGCAAATCTTGCAAGAGGAAAGTCGCTGCAAAAGGGGGAAACACGTCAAATCTGCTAAGTCATCTAACGTTACGTGACAACCACCCACTGAGTTAATTTTTACCTTAATACCACAACTAACTTGGGCAAATAATTAGACAAAAAATTTATTGGAGATGAATTATTTCATTATCTCACTTGTAATTATTGCAAAGCTTCCGCGAAGAGAAAAGTTTTACAGCAAGTGGATTTGAGCCAAGACGAACGAACATATTCAAACTATTAAGGGTGACATTTAAGGGATAATGTATTGTATTCATTCATAGTAAACTTATTACAGTTTTATTTTTTTATTTTTTACCACAGAAATAATTTAAGGGACATGAAATATTGAATTGTGATTAACTTAATGTTTTTAAATCTTGCCGGTTTATAAATCCATTATACAAGTTACAGTGTCCAAATCAATCGTACAGTAAATGTGATCACTACAACAATATTGTAGTAGTATTAATACTAAATTACTCTGATTTAATTTTCAAAACAGTCAAAACTGAGACGCAAGACATACACATTTGAATGAAACCAGAGATTGCGTCCACGGTGATCCGAGACATGGATGTGCGCTGTGTAGTGTGTTGCTATTTACATCAGTCATTATAAGTATTCCAGTAGTTTAGTCACCCTGACCCAACCAACATATTTTGTTCATTTAAAGTGTGTGTGCGTGCGTGCGTGCGTGCGTGCGTGCGTGCGTGCGTGCGTGCGTGCGTGCGTGTGCGCGTGTGTGTGTGAGTGTGAGAGAGAGAAAGTGATTTATTATTTATTAATAATAATAATATTCAGTCATAATAACTTACACACATCCATAAGTGTTATTATCATTATTAATGATAGGGTTTAATGACGGGTTCATTAAAATCTGCACTAGGAAAACTTATACCTCTCACTCTCAGGGCTCCATGTTAATGTTAATATAATGTTTATGCTTAAAAAAGTGCATAGCTGCTAGCTTGCTAATTGTATTTTTTTGTTTGTTGATTTTCAAATGTTTTCAGGGTGAGCATCAGTTCTTTTTGAACATTTCCATCTCATTTTAACAAAACCGTGATAATATTGATAATCGTGATAACTTTGGTCACTATAATCGTGATATGAAATTTTCATACCGTCCCATCCCTACTATCTGCTTGCCATAGCTAGATTCAAAACGGTTGGCTTGTAATAATGATTTTAATTCCAGTGGTACTGGTGGGTTTCCGCAGGAAATTCGAGCATGTCTTTGCGTCATTACGTCACACCCGTACACATAAAGAAGGAGTTTCGGCTAGCCGGCTATACTGCGCGTGACGAGATGTTTAGATGTATAGGCTTTTCTCGCAGCACTTTACATAATTAAACTTATGGCATCCAGAAAGATCCAAACAACAATCATCAGTGTCAACTGGAGATTCAGCAGTTATAAAACCCAAAAGACTTCGTACTTCGGATTTAAGGTGGCTAGAGAAAGAGAAAGAAACCGTCTCATGCGAACACAAGGATTTAAACATCGGCGGGGCTTTTGAAAAGTGCGTGAACTCTGTGTTTTGAAGGGGTTCAAAACGGAAGAAGAGACGGCTTTTTTCTGCTGAACAAGTAGGCCTAAGTTAAGACATTTCAATAGTTCAATCGTGTAACAGTACGTTTTCTTAATTCACACAGTTATGGAGTTTCCTTTGTTGTGCCTTTCTCGTTTTGCTATTATGGAGAATATGAATTCTGAACTACACAGGTAACCATAAAACACATTAAATTTAACATTAGTCACGCAATGCTGATGTGATGTTGTTAACATGAACAATTTGAGAACAAAGTAGGCTATAATTTGCACGGTTGCTGTAAATCGCGTTGATTAAATCTAACAAAGCTTATCATGTCGAATGCTTTTTCCTCCTTAGTTGGTCAGAACAAAAATGGATGTTACTTGTTCAGACGACATTTTCTTATGAAAATTCTTATCTTGGTCAAACTTTCAAAAAGTGAATCTGTGATTCTGAATGACAGTATCCACACAGCGCGGTGACTGACAGCACCACTCGCCTCAAAACACTGTGTTCATCCGCGCCGCGTTACAACCCACGTAAAGATGATAATTCCGCGAATCACTGCAGTTACAGATTTCGAACAGAGAGATGGCGACAAAGAGGAAAAGCTACGGACTGCAGCTTTAACTAATGTTAGCAAGATTGTAATAAAGTATTAGTAAATGTTGAAATGCTGTATTAAGCAGTTCATCGTGTTAACTAATGTAGGCCTAGTTAACTAACGAACCTTATTGTAAAGTGTTATTAGAAAATCAAAAAAGTTTTGATTTAAATGAGATTAGAGTGAATAAATTATGACAGATTTTGACATTATCCCTTTAAATTTACCAAATGCAGCATTCACGAGGACGCAACTCGCAAGGCTTTTTATTTGTTTAAAACGTTTAAGACCATGAAAGATGAGTCATATCATAATCAGGATTCAATTAGAAAAGTTGTCGAAAATAATTTCAGGTTAGTTTGTCATAAGGATGAGAAGCAGCGCAAGGGGTCCGACAATCAAGGCACTGAAGCTCCACCGATGCTACTTCCCAGGCCTACTAAATAAAACAAGAGTACAAAACAAAGCTATTTCTTTCCAGATGATTTGGTTTCACAAGGAAGCCGCTCTGAAACCGAACCAGGGCTCTCCGCACAGGTGCAACACTGTGGATTAACAAACAGGACATTCCTAGAGAGCTCACGGCACGTCTCAGGTTTGTTGATGTTTTCCATGATCTTAATGCCTGGTTCCTGTCTGTCACATCTGTAACTGGAAGCGGAGGAGACACACTTGCGCTGGCCCAATTTATTGCCCAAGTACATCAGTATCAACCGCAGATGAAGGCTGTCTGGATTACAGATGCAAACGCATGACTGAATGACATTGTTGTCAAAACATGCGCGATTGTATTGGACAGTGCCTGACGGATGACATAATGAGCGCATCTGACCTTCCATCGCTCCTGCCTTCTATATGTTCAAGGTATGAATCATGGAAGAGTGAAATGCGCAAACAAGTTGATCAAATTTAAATCAACTAACAATTCCCATGGCATAACTCATAACTTAAAAATCAAAACATTTCTACAAACAAAACTCCCTTTTTCTGGTGTTCCTCATATCCAAGTTTCTGTCAAATACCATAGATTACAGTCAAGTCACATAACGAACCCTCAGGACTTTGATGACTCCCAAATGATGTTGCCTTTGTTCTTATGGTTTCATGAAAGGAAAATAAGGGATGGGATCAGACCTCAAAGGAAAGGAATATTTCAAAGAAATATATCTCTTCTGTACTGATGACTGTCAACGTAATAATCTTAGTCACACTGTGATGCCATAATATGGTTCCGACTCTAAAATAGCCTATAATGACTTGCCACCCTAGGTGTATGACTTTATTCTTTCAGCCAAACACAATCTGAGTTATATTAAAAATATCCTGGCTCTTCCAAGCTTTAAAATGGGAGTGAACGGTACCTCTTTTTTTTAAGCCCAAATAAACTGCATCCATCATATAAGTAATTTATATGGCTCCAAGGGGTTAATAAAGCAGGGGTGTGATTGTGCGTGTGAAAAAAAGCAGGAATTTTTTTAAGACCCAGCATAAAGATCTTTTTACCTTTTAAACACCCGAATCATTTACTGCGTGAACTACCAGGAACCGTGATGAGTGACACACATGGAAATATATTTAACAGCTAATTATTTCTAGTAATACAAAACAGGACGTCTAAACTTATCTTTGGGGAAAATGTAAGGGCGATAACTGTTCTGTAGTTCTGTAAAGAAAACAACTGTGTTTCCAATACCGATCAATCTCATTCAGTAAATAAAATTCCACTCAAACTTCTACAATAGGAATAGGCAACATAAAAATGTTTTTGTGTTTTGGGAAACTGCACATCATAGTCTGGCTACACAGATAAAACAACCTAAGAACCATTTATGAATTATATTAATGCATGATGAATAAATTATAACTGGAATAAACTGTTCACAGAAAGGGAGCAGAGAATGTGACCAATCGAGCTTTGCTGCTCTTTATACGCAAAAATGACCTTTTACGTATAAATGACCTTTTACGTGCATCCAATAAGCAATTTAGCGCCGTAGGCTACATATGATACGCACTTTTTTTGCGTGCATATGATACGAAATATACATACCGTACATAGCCAATAGGGGTGTAGCGATACCCTCATGTCACGATTCGATACATATCACGATACTGAACTCACGATACGATATTATTGCGATACTCCAAGACGTGATAAAAGGTTAACAAAAAAATGAACTGTTGATTAATATGTAAAATTTGATATTACGTTGTTGGTGTAAATGAATAGGCTTGGACTTGGTCCTGGAAACCCAATGCACAGGACAATAGTTGCAGCGATGACTAATCTGAACGCCTCTGATTGGTCATGACGCTCATAAACTCAACGGAAACGTGTGCGATTGGTTAAAATGCTCAACGCGGCAAAACGAAATCTGATGGAAATGCATAGTCGGATGGATCGAATGAACGTTAAGTATTGTAGTTTGTTTAACTAATATTATCACTTAAACATTCTATTATATAAATATTTTGAAACAAATTTCAATTACTTTTCCAAAACTTCCAAACACACCCCACCACCCCCGATTTTATTTACTGATCTGCATGATTCACGTGGGTCATGATTTTAGGCTGAAATAACCCGAATTCTGGATTAATCCGGAAGAATCACATCACTGATAAAGATCTTCTGAAGCGAAGGTATGTGTTTTTGTAAGAAAAATATCCATTATAACTTTATAAACTTAAACTATAATGACTGGCTTCCAGTAACGGCCGTAAGTGAGTCGCGTTCGGGCCAAAGAGTGACCTCTGACCCGACGTATGACGTATTGACGAACACAGAGGATAGAGCAAAACAAAATACCAATCACAATAAAAATCTAAAATGAGAATTTTTTATGAGAAATGTCAGAGGAGCTTGAGCTATGTAATATGTTGGATCAGAGGTCACTCTTCCTCCGGAACTCGACTCTCTCGTTAACGCGCGGATGGACATTACTGGAAGCTTGATTACAGTTTATAAAGTTATAATTATGGATTTTTTTCTTACAAAAATGCATCGCTTCGCTTCAGAAGGCCTTTATTAACCCCCTGGAGCCATGTGGTTTAATTTTATGATGGGTGGATGCACTTTTTAGGCTTCAAAAAACAAGGTACCATTCACTACTAATATACTCCCACTCCTCATATTTTTAATATAACTACGATTGTGTGAGGCTGAAAGAAAAAAGTCATATACACCTAGGATTGCTTGATGGTGAGAAAATGATGGGATCATTTTGATTTTTGGGTGAAGAAACCCCCTAACTTTCATGATTCCCTAATTGTTTAAATCTTAGAATACCTAACGTTATGTAGATTTGGGTTTATTATAGCCTGTGTAGGCTACTTTTCAAGTCACTCAACACCACATATTTTGTTTTGACTACTTTGGGTGGTTTAGTCTTAAATAGACTCCCCATTCCCTAATGCATAACCTTCTTTTACATCACAACACTAGAATAAGAAAAAGTCATTTTCACAGAGCAGGCTCAAAAACTGATTTCACATTGTTTTTTAAAAAAAAGGGAACGGTTGGCCTCAAGCTTTAGTCGTGCTCCCACCTTGCGGGCAGTTGCTTGAATAATAAGTGTATGTTGTGTAAAAAAAAAAAAACAGAAAGCATTATATGAAGTAAAAAAGGCGCACTTGAAGCTTCCGTTGCCCACCAAGGCTGGAGACAGCAACAAAACAAGAACTTGAAGCATTAAAATCGGTTTAATCTCAGCTCTGCGCTTTAGTGTATGTGTGTTGAATGACCAATTAAGACTTGTAAAACCCACTGCATCCAACATACAGGATAAAATCCGCTGCAGTCATTCACAACACCCAAATATCATCAAGCAAGTATGTTATTAAAAAAACAATCGTGCATAAGCAGACTTACCATCTGAAATGAACATATACAGCAACAGAGTTTCCATCCAAGAGCGTAAAACGGACATCGTAGTTTCCACGAATAAATCCCGTTTGTGATGATAAACAACAGCGCTCCTCCAAAATATCTCCCGACCGACGTCTACAGTCCAGCGACGAATTCCCAGCGAGAATCTGTTGGATTGTGATGCTGGTGAACTTTATCTAGAGCTATCACGTCCATTATACCAGACCAGTAGGAGTTAAATAAAAAAAGACCGTGTCAACCAGCGACAGACAGAAAGCCCAATCTCATGTACGATGAAGAGCTTTCGACAGAGAGAGAAAAGTTACAGGTATCCGGCTCAGGTGTCTCGATTCCCACGCGTATCTCTCTCTCTCAGTAATCCACACGGCACGGGATATAGTCGTTTTCGTCCATCCAGAGATTTTAATTACAACTCTAATCCCGTGAAAGCATGAAACGCCAGAAATGCTATCGCAACAGCACAATACCAGTGTGGTCCACGATCTTGTTAGTTTAATAATCTACAAAAGAATCACACAAAACAACTGATACACGACGCGTTTGTGTTGGATGGCAATATAGAATTTCCTATAGTAACCTTGACATCAAATTGTACTAGTCTGTGTTATGGATGAGATCCGATTTTTCGATGTAGGCTATATTTAACCTGAAGTTATGCGATGTTGAACAAGATCGTCGCCCAACGATGAATGAAAATAAACGTTTTGGTGGTCCGCTCCGCTGGTGGTCCGCTCCGATGAAAAAAGTGTTTTCTTCCTGGATGAAGTCCGAAAGATGACTTGAAATTCTTCTCAGAAGGAACTGAAGTCCCGCACAACCTTTCCCGGTAAACTATTAACGATACATATGATAAACCTTTCTGTTGATATCACTGTATCAAACCTATTTTTCAAAACTCCCGAGGACTTACGAAAAAATAACGGCTAAATTCTTCTTAACAATGCAGCGCTCCGGTCTGTTACTATATAGAGGTTCGGCTTCACTGTTGAGCTTCGTCAAAGTAGAGATTTATTCAAGACCACCCCTCCTTAGGTCACAACTTAACTTTGCGTTTCAACACTCGAGCTGTGGCGTAAAGTAGGCTTTGCGTTCCGCTGGACTTGTAGTTTTGAAGAAGTAGCTGGTGAATCTCTGAACCCTTCAAACCTGTTCGGTTCACAGCAGTCACGTGACACGAGTCTTTACAATCAGACCGCTCTGACGTTTCCACGCGTCCGTCATGTGAATATCACGAAAGCATGACAGGGTCACATTTCATCCCAAGATCAAAAGAAATATGATGAGACGATGATCAACTCAAAGTTCAGCTCAGGATTCCCATAAGAGAAATGCTTTTCTTTTTTCACATGGAATTTTTCACATGGAATTCTTAGGAGAGACCAGGAGGCTTTTTTGCTCTATCATACTTTGATACAATATTTGCATATATGTCTGCACACAAATAAGAGTAGGCCTAGTTTATAAAATCGATCAATTATCTCTTAGAAAAAAAGGTACAAAAGCTGTCCCAAGAAATGTACCCTTTAAAAAGATACACATTTGTACCTTACTTAACCCTTAAGGGTGCATTAGTACCTTCCGAAGGGGTATCACACCATTGACAGCGTTTGTACTTTTTTTCGGAGTGTGTAGCTAAATATGATGGGTGGTAGCATTAATGGAAAACATAGACATTTTAAATATTGTGACGATCAAAACTTATTTTAAACAGTTTATCTGAAAAGGGTAAAAATATAGCAAACATTTTAATTTAATTAAAAAACAGGACCATTTAGGACAGAAATATAAATACATAAAATATAGACTAATATCTATCAACATTACAGGCGGTGTCTGTTTTAGTCACTCCCAAAATTGTAGCAAATGTAGCCTAGGTATAGGCTATATATAGTTTGTGCAATCGTCCAGTGAAAGAACATGGACGGTCATGATATTTCTTGTTTTGTAAACTTGTAGATGAAAAGCTGGTGGTTCTTAGCCTGTCAAATTAAGCAATAAATTATAATTAAAAATGTAAAAATTAAATAAATTATAAACCTGAACGTATACTATTACCTCAAAAATAAGCATACAAAATGTGTGTAAATGTATGTATGTAATGTATGTATATATATATATATATATATATATATATATATATATATATATATATATATAATTATTATTATTACAGTTAGTAAAGGTGCAGACTAAACAGAGGAGACACTGAAACGCTGTTCTGGGTGTTTTGTGGCTTAATGTATTTTGGTTGCAGGAATAAAAACAACAATGTTATAACGCCAATTTATTTTTATTTTAAAACTAAATATCTTAATCAACAAATCACCCAGAAGTGTGTGCAATACAAAAATGAAAATTTCACAAGTAACTGTATTTCATGAAGTTGACGTTGCTTTTGAGGTGTCACACGACAGTGACATCTTCTGGCGGGCCACATTATTAGGGTCGTGTAGCCTACATTATATATAACAGCTTGTCAGGTTCACATGGCAGGACAGTCCTAAATAAACACCATTGCCATGATTTTGGTACTTTTGTACATCCTGTTAGACCTTTCATTCTTTTAAACAATATTTTCCCTGATTGTAGGGAACACACCCCGACAGCTGGTTTTATTTGTGTTCATTTTGGAAAGTTTAATGGCATAATAAATAAAAACACTCTGCTTTAATGGCTAGTGCATTTCACTTCAGCAATTTGCATATGATTTGTGCGTATGCATAATACAAATAATATAACGCACATCACAATTTCATATGTACAGACCATAAAAGAAAAAAAAATAGAATGCTATTTGACAGTGCATAATATAGCCGCTGTAATAAAACAATTCTCATTTTCTTCCACTGAGAGTAGCATGCTAAATGTACACTCGCACATTAATTTCGCAGTTTATGATACGGAAAACATATTAAGATTTCTTCATTTTAACCATTTATTGCTCGGAAGTGCTTTTGTGCCCAGTGTCCCGTGATGTTTTGTTTAATGATGGCTTTGTGTACAATGCGAGACTGCACACAGGGGGATATTGGTTACTTGTGCAATAGGGATAATCTTCCTAACACGGTCCCCTTGTAGTACACACTGGAACCTCATGGTAATGGCCCTAGGAGCGGATTTTAGAGTACTTACGTTGATTCATATCTCAGATATTAACTTTGTTATACCTTAGCCATTTAGATCTAAAGTTACACCATAACATGAGCATCCTTCTTCTGCTTGTTTAGCCACAGGGTCAAAAGCAAATGATGGACGTCACTTCAAAAACTTGAAATAGTTTGTTAAAGGTAACATGTAGCTGGCCTTTTGTGGTTTACAAACACATGAAGAAGACAACTCCCTTTCCTTATAGAGACATTATGGTGTGATGTATTAATGAGACCAGCAAAAGCGTGCCAAGCTGTCAGCATCAGTTCTAGCTGCATTTAACACATCACTGTGCCACTGACTATTTATTATTGCTTTGATTTCTGTTTCAAAGAAAAGAGGCACTGCTGCTTTGTTTTGACTCATTAAATTTTCCTGTTCGATCTCTCCTTCAAGCTCACACACCATAATTGTATGATATTTATCTGGTGGAAGAGCACTTTATGAACACTTCTGACCACTAAATATGACCTATTCTTGCATGTCATGTGCAGGGCTCCGCACTTCCCAGTCAGTAATGCTCTGTTTAGTTCCTGCTTCTATGAAGCCCCTTCTTCCGAAAAGCATGATGTGCTCTGACTGGTCGACTGGACCAGTGTGTTGTGATTGGTCAGCTGCTTCAAACGCATTTTAGAAATGCCACGCCCCATACCATAACCTTACCATAACACTATAACGCAATAGCCTGACTTTGTCATACTCATATTCTAGTCAGAATGTGAGTCTGATACTGCTACACAGGGCTTTGATTATGAGGCGTGTCTTAACCGAACCAGAAAAAAAAAACTCTGCACTCAATTGGATAGACCTACAACCAATCAGAGCAATGCAGTAAGTGTTTTTGGTAACACTTTATTTTAAGGTGCTTGTAATAAGCAGTAATTAACAGTTAATAAGACACTTATAAGACCTTATAAGATGCATATAAGATGCATATAAGCATTAACTAATGATAATAAATAAATTAAATTAAATAATAAATTTCTCAAGTATCAATACATTGCACTTTTAGAACAGCCGAACAAACATAAATGGTAACACAAACTCCCAGGCCCTTAAAAATTGACCTTCCCAAGAGGGAGTAGTTTCCCTGATCTCTTCAGGGCCTGGACCTTTAATTAACCCTTATATGAAGTAGTTAATGCTTATATGCATCTTATATGCATCTTATAAGGTCTTATAAGTGTCTTATAAGGTCTTATAAGTGTCTTATTAACTGTTAATTACTGCTTATTACAAGCACCTTAAAATAAAGTGTTACCGTGTTTTTTTATGAGCTACGCAAATTGTCAACAGAACTCAACTGCACGCACGCTAGAAGAAGTAGTAGTAAAATAATGAGTGTTGCTTCTTTTACTTGGTCCTCCATGAGTGCGACCAAAGGAGAAACCACAACGACCACAGGGTTTTCATTGCGTCCCATCTCTTTGCGACCATCGGAGCCAGCTGATAAATTAAACTTTAGCCGAATCCCGTAGTAAGGACGGCAAACACATCTTTCCGATCAACAAATGCCTTGATTGCAGTTCTCTGTTCGTCTTTTAAAATGAACGCGCTGTCGATTTCTTTTACAACAGACGCAATAGCGGAATCTATACATCTCAATTCTCCAGCTCCAGTCATCTTTGAGGGAAACCAGTTCAACCCAAGCGCTCGTTGATAACGTGCTGATTACGTAACTGCAGATAATCTGTCCATCATCGTATAAAGCCCGCCCTGGCAATTTGATTGGCCCGACTAATTCTGAACCGATCATAATTACTCCTCAATGGATCGAGTCCAGACCCAACTTCCCGACCCAAAAATTTTGTGGGCGGGGTTCGGGCTGGCATCCAGGCTAATAACGCAACTCAACCAGGCCTCTTTTTTGCATATTAGGGGGAATTATTTAAATGAGGAATACTGCGATGTGTACGATCTTAGGCTGCATTTAAAGGCCCACTGAAGTGCCTTGGAATGCGCAGCTTTGTATGATGCGTTGACGTAATTTCCACTGAAACAGGAAGCTAAGGCAGGACATACTGAATGGCTCCTCCCCCTTTTCAAATAGCCAATAGCGTTTAGTTTACCTCACTGGCTGCAAGTCGTACTTGATAGCACCATGGAAGCGAATCTGAGCGCTGATGATACGTTGGATTAAATAGAGGTGTGAATAAATTCTAGCCATTTCATTCTAAACCAACATACAG
Source organism: Rhinichthys klamathensis goyatoka (assembly GCF_029890125.1). NCBI lineage: Eukaryota > Metazoa > Chordata > Actinopteri > Cypriniformes > Leuciscidae > Rhinichthys > Rhinichthys klamathensis. The sequence continues at coordinate 509,646 of NW_026606931.1, forward strand.
TTGGAAAACGTAATAAAACTCGAGCGTTTGAGTAACCGAAGACACATCTCCAACCCATATTGCTCTGTGACGTGTCAACGCTGGCTTTGGCCAGGTGGTCTTAGGCTTGATTGAGATGAGCAAAATCTGCGCAGAACCGATCACCGCGAGATGCATGCCGGTTAGAAATGTGTCCGAGTGCGGTCCGGCTCGCTCTGATGTCATGCTGACTTGTGTCAAAAAACTCTCGCGACCGCAAGGCGCACATGTCGGATTCTGCAGTCGCGCGCAGTGTGATATGGGTTATGTGATGTCATTTATATTGAAAAATATATATAAAAACATGTCTGTATTAAAGAAAAAAATATTGATAAACACGTATTTGAAATGGAATTAAATAAAAAGTATTTTGGGTGTCTTGTTCATTTTTATTTTTATTCTTGTTCATATAAAAGCAACAGAACTTAAATTACATCCAGTTTATTAGCAACACCGTGCACGGGCGTGAATCCCGCGATATCTGCCTTTGATCTCTCAGGTGTCTGATCCACTGCGAGAAGAGAGATCTGTCCATCTTGCCTGCGCTTTTTTCACTCCTCCCTTCACTGCAGCCGCCTACTTTCGACTACATTTCAGGCGAAGCAAGGCGCATCTCAAACAAGCCTATTTATAGCATAGGGGGTGGGACACTTTAGAATCTAGAGACCATTTGATTGGACAGAAGATGTGATGAGAAGCTGAAGTCATGATCCATTGATCCATGATCCATCCATTTAAGCGGAAATGAGAGACTGTAAGTTTTGAATGCTTATATCTCGCTAAATGGGAATCTTGTCATTGTTTTGGAACACACCAGCAAATCCATAACCTTAAGGCTAACATATTCCTACTAAAAGCTAAAAAACTTAAATTTAGATTTCAGGGGGCCTTTAAGTCTTTTTTATGCCCTTCCTTCTCTTACTTCCCTCCATCTCGGTCACTCGGCTGTACGTCATTGCTTACGTTTCAGTGCCCACTACTGGCGAAACCTTTGCAATATGTTTAAATGGAACGCCCTATGGCCTTGATCACTTGGAATCCGTAATGGAGCCTCATTTATTATTTAGTTTTTTTCCTAATGAATTTGTTTAACACCATTCTAGAGCTCTGTATGTATGCTTGGGCTGTTAAAAAAATTAAACATAAACAAATAATGATTATAAATATAATAATAGATTTATATTAAACATAACATATTAAAAAAAACACAAGTGAAAATGATGACAATACAATAAACTATTACTGTGTTAAAAACAGTCAGCTTAAAGGGTTAGTTCACCCAAAAATGAAAATTCTGTCAGTAATTACTCACCCTCATGTTGTTCCAACCCCGTAAGACTTTCATTCATCTTCGGAACACAAGTTAAGATATTTTTGATGAAATCTGAGAGCTGGATCACTCCTCCATAGGCTTCTTAAGGGATCGAAACTGGCCGGCCCAAAAGTTATTAAAGACATCGTTAAAATAGTCCGAGTGACTACAGTGCCTCAATCTTAAGTTTATCAAGCGACGAGAATACTTTTTGTGCGCAAAAAACAAACAAAAATAACGACTTTATTCAACTATTCATTTCCTTCTCTGTGGGCCTCAAGATTTCACGTAGTGAAACAACGCTTCTAGGTTGTACGTCATACGCATCACACACATGACCAGCGTCGGCCAATAGTGAGCCTGTGTGTGACTTACAACACAGAACCGCTGCGCAGTTTCACTACGTGAAATCTTGAGGCCTACAAGTAGCTACAAGTATTACATGTGGTTAAAAGTCCAAATTACGCCAATATCATAGAGTTGTGTGGGGTTGGGATATATTAAGCGCGGCCTGCTGTGACATCACAATCATGTTGCGTTGTGGTCTATGGATCTGCCTGAAGTGTACATGTTGAGTAGTCCCTTAGTCAAAATGGAGGGATGGAGCGAGGTTCTGTCCAAATAAACTTGTGCTTAGGGAAGTTTGTCTAAAAGTGAAGTTAGGAGTGTATGTCTAAAAGTGAAGTTAAACGCAGCCCCAAAAGTGTCTACAATCGAGGCATTTCAGGGATTTTATAAACAGTGTGCAACATCTTGTAAATGTAAAAAAAAAAAGAAGCATAATAGTCCTTTACTCTCTGAGTGAGGTTCATAAATCACATCTGATCAATCATTTAAAACATATTTTCTCTCTTCATTTCCTTTATTTGTGCTGAAAATGTTAAAGATCACAATCATTCAAGAGATTTGCCATGAATTACTGTAGAAGAAAAATGTATGAAATAGACTATTGGGTGTCCTGCTGATCAGCACAAGCATCTATTAATAATCACAAGTGTTGGAAATCTAACCTGATTGAGGATGAATCATACACTGACTGAGATTTTTAAAAAATTATTTCTTGCATAAGCTGTCAAAAAATTAAGTAATGCATTTTTCACAATTCCCAATCAAAATAAATTATGAAACATAAAAAAAAAAAGAAGCTTTTGGCAAGATTCGACTAAAGGTTCTTGTACACAAGCATGTATTCTGAAAGACAGCAAATATTGTTTCAGTTAGCATAGCATTTTATGTCAAAAGATATAAACACTAAAGTAATGTTTTATGCATATGCTTAGCCCACATCACATCTTTTTTTTCTTCAATGTAGGCTGCAATAGCCCCGGGACCCAGGGAATTCTGTTTTTGTTCTTAAATAATATTAGTTTCGCATATGTGTATAAGACGTAGCATTTTCTCTCACTCAGCAGCTTCCAAAAACAATTTGTATAACGTACTCGGTTACTAACGTAACCTCGGTTCTCTCTAGAGAGGGAACGAGTACTGCGTAATAGCTTACGCTAGGGGAAAACCTCTTTTCCACGAGATATTGAAGCCAAAAATTATCCTTAATTTTTTATTAATGTAAAATGCTTTGCAGCAGCAAGCAGACACAGGCGATACAGCTTGCTCGCCTATTGGCTGATCTTGCGGCAAATGCAGCAGCCTATCGAGAGAGACTCTGCGTGACGTAATGACCAATGGGGGCAACTCGCGCCCATATCGTCACGTCCCGCCAGAAAGGGCGTGGTCTCACTCTATAAATATGCTCGTTAGGCTGGTACAAGCTGGTTTTCATCGCCGAAGCGAACCAGAGCGTATTCCAAGCACGGCAAGATACGCAGTACTCGTTCCCTCTCTAGAGAGAACCGAGGTTACGTTAGTAACCGAGTACGTTCTCTTACGAGAGTATCTCTCGTACTGCGTAATAGCTTACGCTAGGGGAACACAATGCAACACGCCGTGCGTACAGGGATCCAACACCAAAGTCCCAGGGGCCGAAGCCCAGGGCTCATATAGTGCATAATCACCATAAACTCACATAGAGTGGAGGAAGAGAGGCTGGAAGCGTCATTCCTTATAAAATAGCACCCAGCGGGGCTATCATATGACAATAAAACGCGCAGCCAGGGTGAAAGCTTTCAGCCTGATCTGGGTGGCCATACGTGTGTCAACACTCATGGGGCTGCAGTAAACTCAGCATCTGGGCCGCACAGCGGGGCAGATAGCACTGAATTTTTTGACCGCCAAAAGCTTAGCTTGTAAGGTGGGTACCTCCAGGTTATAGTATTTCATAAATGTAGACGGCGAGGCCCAGCCCGCTGCCGTACAGATATCTTGCAGGGAAACCCCGCTAGACCATGCCCACGAAGAGGCCACGCCTCTCGTGGAGTGCGCTCTGACACCCAAGGGGCACTGCAGGCCCTTTGCAGTGTAAGCGAGTGCAATGGCATCCACTATCCATCTGGATAGGCTCTGTTTTGAGGCGGCAAGTCCCTTGGAGCGCCCGCCAAACAAAACGAAAAGCTGCTCAGTCTGTCTGAAAACAGACGAGTGCGACACATAAGCTCTTAATGCCCTGACGGGGCAAAGGAGACTCGCGTCCTCCTCCTCATTGAGAACCGGAAGGGCGGACAGGGAAATTACCTGGGCCCTAAACGGTGTATTGAGGGATTTCGGCACATACCCGTGCTTAGGTTTGAGAATGACCTTCGAGTCATTAGGCCCAAACTCCATACATGACGCGCTTACTGAAAGCGTCTGCAAGTCCCCTATGCGCTTCACTGAAGCGAGAGCCATGAGAAACACTGTTTTGAACGACAGGTGTTTCATGTCCACCAGCTGGATTGGCTCGAACGGGGGCGCCTTTCATGGCCTCCAGGACCGTGGAAAGGTCCCACGTCGGGACTGAAGAGGGCCTGGGAGGGTTTAGCCTCCGAGCTCCCCTAAGGAAACGCACGACTAAGTCGTTCTTCCCCAGCGACTGGCCAGACACCGGTTTTGCAAACGTTGCTATGGCCGCCACATATACTTTGAGCGTGGATGAGGTCCTGCCCTTATCCAGTAGCTCTTGAAGGAAGGAAAGCACTTCCGAAACCCCGCATTCCACAGGTGAAAAACTCTGGGCTTGACACCATGCAGAGAAAACAGACCATTTCGAGGAGTAGAGCCGCCTGGTAGACGGAGCTCTAGCCTGCGCGATCGTGTTTAACACTCCTTCTGGGAGGCTAGCGGGTACCCGTTGATGGCCCATGCGTGCAGGGACCACAGCTCCGGGCGAGGGGGGGCCAAATCGAGCCCTCCGCCTGAGAGAGGAGGTCTCTCCTCAATGGTACAGACCATGGGGCAGTGCTGGTCAGCTGCATCAGGGCAGGGAACCACGTCTGGTTTGTCCAGAGCGAAGCTACGAGCAGCACTGGGCATCCGTTTTCCCTGATTCGTTCCAACACCTGAGGCCGGAGCGAGACAGGAGGAAAAGCATATAGGGGGCAGCGGGGCCAAACATGAGCCAGCGCGTCCTTGCTTTTCGAGAAAAACTTCGGGCAATGAGCGTTTTCGTGGGACGCGAATAGGTCCATCTGTGCTCTGCCGAATGTTTTCCACAGCAGCTGGACCGTCTGCGGGTGCAGCGACCACTCCCCTGCTGGAACATTGTTCCTGGACAGTCTGTCTGGTCCCACATTCAGGTGACCAGGCACGTGCGCTGCTCTCAGTGAGAGCAGGTTGTGCTGAGCCCATACCAGGAGGCGTTCCGTCAGCCTGTGAAGGTTTCGTGACCTGACGCCGCCCTGGCGATTTATGTATGCCACCACTGACATGTTGTCCGACCGGACCAAGACGTGGTGGCCTGTTACCTGGGGACAAAAACGCCGTAGCGCTTTGTCGACTGCTATCATCTCCAAGCAGTTTATGTGAAGGAGCTTTTCCCGTTCTGACCACAGGCCAGCTAGCGGTCTGCCCTCGAGCAGCGCTCCCCACCCCGAGGTGGAGGCGTCCGTAGACACCACCTTCACACCCGAAGCGGTCCCCAGACTCACACCTGACTGATACCAGTTGGTTATTTTCCAAGGTTCCAGAGCTGAAACACACTGTAGGTCGACCCTGAGGCGAAACAGACCCGCTGTCCATGCCCTGGGTGGAACCCGCGCTCTCAGCCACATCTGCAGTGGGCGCATGCGAAGCAAGCCCAACTGGAGTACAGAGGCCGCTGAGGCCATCAGCCCCAGCATTTTCTGAAACCTTTTGAGCGGAACTATCGAGCCGTGGCAGAAGGATTTTGCGACGCGCTGAATATTTAGTCCGCGCTCTGGTGACAGGCGTGCCGTCATGGACAGCGAGTCTAACACTGTTCCCAGAAAGGAAATTTTCTGACTGGGAGACAGTGAGCTCTTCGCCCAATTGACTGTGAGGCCCAGCTCCTTGAGGTGCTCGAGTAATGAGGCCCTGTGTTCTATGAGCTCCGATCGTGATCGAGCTAGAATCGGCCAATCGTCCAAGTAGTTCAGGACTCGCATGCCCTGAAGTCTCAGGGGTGTGAGCGCCGCGTCCATGCACTTCGTGAATGTACGAGGTGCTAGGGACAGGCCGAACGGCAGGACTGTGTATTGATATGCCTGGCCCTCGAAAGCGAATCTCAAGAATCGCCTGTGATAGGACGCTATTTGTATTTGGAAATAGGCGTCTTTCAGATCTATTGACATAAACCAGTCCCCGTGGCGCACTTGCGCGAGGATTTTCCTGGTCGTAAGCATTCTGAACTGGCGTTTCACAAGCGCTCTGTTCAGCTGTCGCAGATCTAAAATGGGTCTGAGACCTCCATCTTTTTTCGGTACCAGAAAATATCTGCTGTGTAGGCCCCCTTTGCTCTGAGCTTGAGATAAAGGTTCTATAGCACCTCTGCTCAGTAGTTTTGCTATCTCGGCTCGAAGTAGATGAGATACTTCGTTTTCACCGTCGTCTCGACGCGCGCCGTATAACGGCGGGGACGTCGAGCGAACTGTAGCGAATAGCCTCTTTTTATAGTGTTCAGCACCCATTCTGATACCCCAGGAAGCTGTGCCCACACTTTCGCGTGAATAGCTAGGGGTAGAATGAGATCTGGGCCCTGGCCGAGACATAGTGACGGCAAGGGAGCTCCGGCGTGCTGTAACGCAGACACTGTGTTTACAGTGTGTGAGGCGGGGGGCGCGCCGATCGCGGCGGGCAGCCTGGCCGCGCTCAAAACCCTTATAGCAGTTTGCTGAGGGAGAGAGAGCGGGGTGAGCCCCGTGGGGCTTAACATGTCTGTGAGTGAATGTGGGCGCAGGACAGCGGGCACATTTATTGCACTGAAAAACACCGTCGGCCTGAGCTGACTGAATGCGTGTTGGTTTCGTTTTTACAGAACCCGTGGGACATGTGGTGTGTAGTGTTTGTGGGCACTGAGACGTAGGCACATTCACTACATTTAGTGCACAATCGACATGAGGCGATTTTGTTTGTGCGAGCCCTGCAACTTTGCGGGCTGTGTTTGTGTGTAGAAATGAGCCCTGGGTTGTGGGCATTTTCAATACACTCATAACACCATCGGCTGTGGCCGGAATACCAGAAAATACACCGTTTATGTGATTTATCTGGGTCGCCGTGGGAACAGCATTTGTGTGCAGGCAAGCGGCCATGGTACTGGCTTGCTTACTGCAAAATACACTGGAACAGTCACATTTTCTGGAACTGAACGAGCGAAAATTTCAGTGGAAGTCTGGCCACGGCGAGACTGAAACACCGTCGATTTCCTAGGAGGCTAGGAAGACTTGTGTTGGTTTCGTTTTACAGAAACCGTGGTAGTGTTTGTGGGCACTGGGTTGTGGGCACATTCACTACATTTAATGCACAATTGACATGCGTCGATTTCATTTGTGCGAGCCCTGTACCGTGGCGGGCTGTGTTTGTGTGTAGAAATGAGCACTGGGCTGTGAGCATTTTATTACACTAATAACACCATCGGCTGTGGCCGGAAAACCAGAAATACAATGATTACATGATTTTTCTGGGTCGCCGTGGAAACGGCCTTTATGTGCAGGCAAGCAGGCCGTGGAACCAGCTTGTTTACTGCAAAATACACTGGAACAGTCGCATTTTCTGGAACTGAACGAGCGAAAAGTTTCAGTGGAAGTCTGGCCGCGGCGAGACTAAATTTTTATCTGCTGTGAGAGCCGGGATCAAACACGGGTCTCTCGCGCAAAGGCTTCGGGTTCTGCCACTCCGCTAAAGCTGGGGAACAATAGTCTGTTTGAGGAAGGGGAGAAGGAAAAAGAAGGGGAAGAAGGGGAAGAAGGAAAAAGAGAAAAGAGAAGGGAAAAAAAAGAGAAAAATGAAAGGAAAGGGAAAAGGTAAACCCACCTTTCACCCTTCTGTGTGATTTTTGGTAGATTGGTAATCATATTTTATAGAAAATTGCCTTTTTTATATATTTCATGGGCAAATCACTGACGCGAACGACGTTGGTTCGAGTCCCACCTCTGACAAGGTTGAAATCACCCAATATCTTTTCTTAAAGAATTAACACATGTATAAATTTCATGTGCTTTTATGCCTTAACACTTATTTTATAAAAACTTATTTCTCATTGTATGGATACATGTTAAAATGTATTTATTATATGAATATGTGTTTTTTTTTTATGTATTATTTATTTTATTATTTCACCATTGAATATAATAAATCTTTATTATCTTTTTTAAATTACTCTCTTTTCTAACGGAACTATATTTATTTTTTGAGTAAATTAATAAATGGAGCATTGACATCACGCTGACATTATGGATATATCAGAAGTGATTAATAAAAGCTTGAAGTAAATTGTAAATTAAAATAAACACTTGTTATATGAACAATAACGAATTTTATTTTAACCCCCAAAAAAAAAATCAACCAGGTAGTGGACCACACATACAAAACATGAAATTATAATAAATGATTATATCAAAGTTAAACTGGAAAGTAAATAGTACATTAAATAACATGTACTTATACCATATATATTAAAAGTGTTAATTCAAGATTTCTTTTGTAAACAAAACAAGACAACCAGATGATGGACCACACACACAGAAATAAATTATATATATATATATATATATAATTATTTATATAATTATAAATTATATATAATTTATATATATATATATGCTCAATATTACTTTTTTTTTTTTATCTGGTCAAGCCACTGATCCTTATTTAAAGTCTCTGTGTTTGGGCAGTAGATGATGCCTTTGTATTGGCTATGACCTGTTGCTGTTGTTCTGAACTGGCCACATTTCTTGCAGGTGTTTGCCTCAACTCTCCTATTGTACGCACGTGGCTTACGTGTATGGAGAGTTGCAGAGGGTGGAGGAGCACTGCTGGCCTGGGGAGTTAAAAAAGGGTTTACTGTGGGCGTAGGGACAACATACACAGTGAAAGCAGGGGTTGATTGAGACACACAGGTAGCAGAAGAGCTGAGCCCAGTTGTAAGGACCTGGACTGGTCCCGTAATGCCTTGAGGCATAGGAAGCAGCGGCCTCTGTGATGGTAATTTTGGTCTAACCACCTCAGATGTTTTTTCAGGCTGCAGGGAGGTGATACGCCTCTTAAGTGAAGCAGGCCGAACGCTGGCAGGTGGGAGAGGCTCAGCGGCAACAGGTAGAGGGGCAGGAAGATTGATGCCCTGCAACAAAACACTCAGGTCTTGCCTTCTTATCTTGTCATTGTGCCACTGGACCAGAGTGGTCTGATTAACCTCCACCAGCTGGAGATTTGTGTTCTGCATAATAGGCCCATTATTGAGGAGCAGTTGCCTGATCGTTCCATAGTCATGTAAGATCAGAGTCCACCTAGTAGATGAGCTCTTCCCCTTCCTCCTGGGACTTCTGTGGATTCTGCACAGTCTGATAAAAATGGCCTCAACAAGCCGACAACAGTCTGGCCACAGAGCGGGTGAAGCCGTGGAGCCTAGAACACACTGCTTTAGACTGTCAACCCCAGGAGTAAAAACTGCCTTCTTTTTAAATCCCCCTGTGGTTAACCTGGTGTCCTGCTGTCTAGTAGCAAACACCACCTGTGCTTTGTCATTATCAAGCAGTTTATGCCAAAGTGCCACAATATCATTGACCTGAAAATGACACAAGACAAACATAGATGAGTTACATGCAATATTGTTCAACAGACCAAACACACTATTGTAAATAAAATAAAATAATGAATTGAATAAAGATATTTTGGTATAACTTTACAATAAAGTTTCATTAGTTAACTACTTCACTTAACACAAACTAAGAATGGTCAATATCCTCTGTTATAGCATTATAGCAATGCTCCGTACAGTATTTATTATTCTTAACGTTAATTTCAATATTTACTAATACATTATTAAAATCAAAATTATGTTTGTTAACATTAGTTGATGCACTATGAACTAACAAGAACAAACAATGAGATTGATAAATACTGTAATAAATGTATTGCTCTTTGTTAGTTCATGTTAATTATACATTAGATAATGTTAACAAATGAGACTTATTGTAAAGTGTTACTGATATTTTTTCTTTTATTACATTATTTTGTAAAAATGGCACACCTGCTGATTGCAGATAGTTAGTCCAGTCTTATCCCGTAGCTGCACTAGATAATCTGCCAGGCTATCCACCCGATCCATGCCTGGCACATTTTTGTCATCCACAGCCTGAGACAATGGCATAAAGAAAAATAATATAGTATGATTTCAAATATAACCAAAAGCTAAAATGGTAACTTTACATAAAACACATTTTTTAATAATTAAATTTGACATACCAAATCCCTCTCAGACACTTGAGTAGGGGAATCTGGAGCACTGACATCAGGCTGACCCGTGGATACATCAGAGGATGCAGTCAGGACGGAGGATGCAGCGGCTGGCGGGACGGAGGATGCAGCGGCTGGCGGGACGGAGGATGCAGCTGGCGGGACGGAGGATGCAGCGGCTGGCGGGACGGAGGATGCAGCGGCTGGCGGGACGGAGGATGCAGCTGGCGGGACGGAGGATGCAGCGGCTGGCGGGACGGAGGATGCAGCGGCTGGCGGGACGGAGGATGCAGCGGCTGGCGGGACGGAGGATGCAGCGGCTGGCGGGACGGAGGATGCAGCGGCTGGCGGGACGGAGGATGCAGAGGCAGTCAGGACTGGCTGGGTGGAAGAAGAAGCTGTTTCAATTCTAGGTGCATCCCTGTCACCAGTGGTAGTGAGGTCTTCATAGAACAATGTCATGGTAGGGTCATCAGATAAGTCCTCTTCAAATCCTTCATCTTCCAGCTCTTCCACATTAACATCTTCCAGCAGCTGGTCTGTCTCCTCTGCATCTGGGTTCACTCTTTGAAGTGGTTGTCCTGTCTGACTGAGCAGGTAGTCCACTCCAATAAGCTCTCCTAAAGAAAGTAGAATGCAGAACTTATTATGATAAGTGGTCATTAAAGGCTTGTGCTCTACAATGAGACTTACCTGTGTACTTAGCAGGGGGTTGGAAGGTAGGAACATATTTCCTACCAATCACCTTCAAACTATTGGTGTTCAAACAGTGCACTACATCGCCTGCATAGGTGAGGAGAGAGGAGGGCTTGGTGACCACAGATGCTGCTGCTCGGTCCTGGTTCCATCTGTTCAGGCCTTCCAGGAGATACAGCTGAAAATTCAAGGTGTTTGCGCTGGATCCTATGGAAAATGAGGCCATTAAAAATGAGATTTTACAAGGAAGCATATCATTAAGTGCAGAATACTTGCAAATAGCATAGTCTCGTTTTAAAGTTTTCTTTTCAGAATGTGTAACGTTATGGAAAAAAATATAACATATTTTTATTATAAAATTATAAAATATCAAATGCTGATTAGAGTAAAATGCTAATATGCCACAAACCTGGAATGAACCTGTTCAGGTGGAGGTGGAAAGATTCAAGGGAGGTCGAGCCCCTAGCACATCTGTATTTAGTGAGCACTATGCCTCCCTTGGTAGTGGTGGTGCCCATCTCTGTATAGAGCAACACACCTGGCACATCCTGGATGCACTTCACATGTCTCTTTTGAACATGCCAGATGTGCTCAATCCGCACAATGTCCAGCAGAGGGACACCTAGAAGATCTTTCCCTTTTTCCTCCTTTAACTCATTTAGAAGGTTCTCAATTAGGCGGATAGTAGTCTCTACTCCACGAGTCCTTCGGCGGCAGTAGAGGGACAACTCTTTCTTTGTTATCCGCCTGTTCAACAAGTGCCCGCTGATGAAAAGCAGCCCTTCATCCTCCAGTTGCGCTCTCTTCGCCTGACGTAAAAGAGCAATGTCATGTGGGTCCCACTCAAATATGCATTCAGATAGCCTTGCCATGAAGGTTGGGTAGAGGGGATGGGCATCCGTGGTGCACCCTTTTGCCAGCCGTCGCATAAAGTGCCATATGTCCAGCCTGATGTTAAGTGTAGGCCATTCTCCAAATCGGGTCTGAAGCTTGCTCTGTCCTTTCTCAATACAGCATCCAGTGTCCACATACAGGAGCACCGGAGGATCCACACCTGCCTGCTGGTACCTGCTGATAAGGCCTGAGATCATGGAGTCCAGACCAGGTCCATCCTGGGCAGTCAGAACACTGATGAGGATCTGGCCTGTCTCATTGCCAACAGAGGATAGCCATTGTGCTGTCCCCTTGGCTGTTCCTGCCAGCTTCTTTGTGATCTTGAATCAAAAACAATATGTTGATACAGAACATTAATAACACATTGTTGTGTGGCACATACAATCTCAATCCAATACAAAAGTTAACCATAAAGTCAATTAAATTCTACCTTTTTTGTTGAGTCCATTTTTAAAATGGATCCAAAAGTTGAAGTGATGCCGGCCTTAATGTGATCCAGTCGGCTGACAATGTCCTTCCCATAAACAGTCAGAAGCCATTTGCTGGTAGGGACTTCAAAAGGTTCTGGAGGCTCCTGGAAAACAACTGGCAAGAAGCTGGGGCAGTCAACAAAGGCTGCACATTCCCCCATGTAGTGTGCCAATCTGTCGAGCCACTCCTCCCCATGGTTCTCCTTTAGTTGTTTAGCCAGTCGGGCAGGGCTATTGCCAAGTGTCCTCTCCCTCAGCAGACGTATGACACGAATGTCACACGCATATCTTTAAATACAAATAGAATTATCTATCTATATAAAACCACATCAGTATATATGTTTTACACGGAACATCTTTTTCTATCATTAGCTGTTTTTTTGTAAAGAACAATTAGTATGGATGGAGTAAAATATGATTTTGTGTGATGTATTTAAATTCTTACTTGTATGTCAAGATGAGGCGAAACAGTCTTCTGTGTGGCAAGTCCAATTGGTCCAGGACAGTCTGGCTGGTTGACAAGTAATTGGTTCGACAGACAGTACACCTGAGTGTCTCTGTCACCATGAGGTAATACCGGTCAATGTCGAGGACCTTGCGAGCTCTTTTGTGGATGCCACAACCAGTTAATTGCTTCCCACAGACAGGACATAGCAGCCTAACCTTCCATTGGTGGTAGGGCATCCACACCAGCAGCCTGTGTGTGAAGAAACGGTCTGGAGATGGAGCCTGGTGGTAGATAAGGGAGGGGACTGGAGGCTCATACCAGAGCTTCAAGTCTGGCCGAAGTCTGCCAGCTTGAAAAAGTGTAGATTCTATCCACCTCTGATCTTGTGAGGGGATCGTCTTCCTCATCTCAGCTGGCAGTGCAGGAATGGAAGAATCAGCAGGAGATGAAGATGGTGCAGGAACAGCCATAAAATGATGACTACCAGAAGCAACAGGATCACCCTAAAGACACTTCAGATTTAACTTTTTTTGTGTGATTTATGTTTGTTTCTGTTAATATGCCATAAAACATTCATTATAAAACGGGTAGTTCCAGTCCTTGATTCTGATTGGTTGAGCCGCGTTTGAAGCCGTTGTAAATGAATATTTTTATGGAGTAACCGTTTTATAAAAGCAATAAGCCCCTTGAAGCCGTATTTTACAGTTGATTTAGAACAGCTGAGGGGGTTTTAGGCACTCCACGGACAACGTCCCTTAGCTGTTCTAAATCAACTGTAAAACACGGCTTCAAGGGGCTTATTGCTTTAATATCCAACTTCCACACATATATATATATATATATGCCATCTATAACAAAGAAGTGATTTACAGATGCAGAAGGGGTGCTTATCAAGGATGGAGATGGAGATGCACTGGCTCTGACAGAGGATGGAGACAGACTAGTCCTCATAGGAGACAAAGAAGGACTAGTTCTCACAGAAGTGGAAGGAGAAATGCTGGTTGTCACAGTGGTTATAGCAGCAGGACTGTCAGTGTGTGTTGATGGAACTGATGAAGCAGATGAGGTCTGTACGGACACATAATGCATATTAACATAGTATATCCAATCAGACAAAAAAAAAAAATATATATATATAATATATATATAATTTTGTAAATAAATGAACCCTTCTTGGAATGTTTAGGTTAGGAACAATAATTTACATTTAAAATAAGATTAAATGTAATTTTATTGTTATTGTGTGGTTTAAAGCATAATACATACATCTATAAATAAATCATGTGTAAGTCTGATTCACTTCCCACCTGCCACACTGCATCAAACATCAAACATCCCAATACACAGACAATCCACCCACACAAGGGGTTTGGCCTTACCACTGATATGTTAAATGGAGGTCGTCTGGGAGACTTTACAGAGGTTGAGGTAGGGACAGGGCCAGATGTTGGAGCAGGCTGATTACTTGTCACCTAATAAGATCAAAAGAAAAGACAGATCATTATTGAAAAAAATAATAGCCTACCTTTTTATATGTTTGAAAGCCTTTTGTACATACCTTTGGAGGATGGAAACCACAAAGACAACTCTGTGGTCCACCAAAAAGAGATGCTTGCCCACGGACCTGCCTTGGGCATTTATCTATCTGTTACAGTAAAAACATGTTGTCAGCTGATAATAAGCAGTATTGCATGTACATTGCACTGGTTTTATGCATGTTGTCCCATTAACATTTGCCAATACATACCCTCTGAAATATCTCATACCACTTCTTTTGGCGAGGAGCAGGTCTGTTGCCAGCTTCAGAGGGCCATACCCCTGTGTTGGCAAACCGCCGCAGGCGAGACATCCACTCCTCATCCCCCAAGCCCTTGTGTGATTTTGGCTTTGACATGTCTGCAAAGTAAAAAACTATAAAAACCTCTTGAAAATAAACACTGACCAGATCATACTCAAACAGACATTTTGTATATTTTTTAATAAATCTATAATTAACATTACTTTATTGCTATTTATTTCTTTTAAAAAAGCTAATTTGCACACTATTGCCGTTTTATATTTGTAATACTTTATAATTCTACATTTCATCTTTTTCCTTTCATTTTACATCTTTAACTGTTATGAAGAAAAAAACATGAATAGAAGGTATTAAATAGATGGATATATATAGATGCAATGACCGTGAAGTGTTTATTTATAGAATTTGCGGGAAACGGTCTAGTGTCCGGAATACCGTGAGTCTGTGATAGCTTCATTTTAGCTGATGTTTTATTCATTTTAACGATTACAATTTAACTAATTTAGCAAAAATACATATTTCAGGCCAACTAACCAGAATGAAGATATTTTGAAATTAAAATAAAAAAGACAATAGTTACCACAAATCCGTTGTCTGGTTCGACACAGCATTCATTTCACAAGCTGATGCTTACTGTTGTACGGAAGATGCTCAATCAAATTGCGCGCCACAATATGAATGCTGATTCGCGATTGGTCTCTACATTATTGTGGTATCGTCATTGGCCAAGAAGGATCTGTCAATCTGATTCGCTCTACGATGATTGTGAATCCAAGGTCAATGTCTTTGTGATATGATAGTGATATTTCACTGGAATTTCAAATGGTTTCATATATTTTATTAATGTTTTTCTCATTGTATGGAATGGATACATGTTTATATTTATTTATTACCCATATGAATATGGAGTTCCTTGAAATGTACTATACATATTAGATATATATGCCTATATAATAATAATAATATATAGGCCTATAATAATAATAATAATATTAGTTAACCTGCGTTTTGCAAAATCAGTGTTTTGACTCAGGCTCACAGAATGATTAATGATAAAAAGTTATTACTATATTCATATGTGTTGTTTGTATGTATGTATTTTACATATTTGGTTGAGAAAAAATACCCAATTCATTAATACAATCTAATTTAAACATGAAATAAATTAGAATTGAAAGTACTTCAACAATGTAATTGTCTTCTCTGAGTGAATGTTGGCAATAAATAAAGGATTGCTGTTTAAATATATTAAACATTTATTACAAAATAAAATATACATCTTAATTATGTCTTTCTCACACACACACACACACACACACACACACACACACACACACACACACACACACACACACACACACACACACACACACACACACACACACACACACACACACACACACACACACACACACACACACACACACACACACACACACACACACAGTAAGCATATAAAAAGGAATTGAATAATTAAATATACAATACAAATATAAAATAAATAAATAAACCAAATAAAAAAGTAGTAAAGGTAGAAGATTCTGGTCAACTGGTAAAAAATATACAGAAGACAAAATCAACAATGTCTTTCTCACACACACACACACACACACACACACAGTAAGCATATAAAAAGGAATTGAACAATTAAATATACAATACAAATATAAAATAAATAAATAAACCAAATAAAAAAGTAATAAAGGTAGAAGATTCTGGTCAACTGGTAAAAAATATACAAAAGACAAAATCAACACTCCTTACAAGGCTCACACCAAAAACTGTAATATACAGTGTGTGTTTTCTGTTATGTTAATTATTTTATATGGGATGAATATTGAACAGTTTATTTCTTATCTGCCCTCTTCCTCCGCATCTCCTCCATCCATTGGTCAAGTGGAATACCAGCATTTTGGGGACAGTATATGTACCCATAATACTGGCTGTGGCCACTTTCTTTGTTGCGGGGCTGTTGGCACTGACTGCATTTATTTTTGTCAACTTTCCGATTGTAAGTCCTCCGGGCAGATGGTGGGGAGGAAAGCGGGCCAGCAGGAGTAATCCGTTTGGATGCATAGGCTTGTGGGGTCGAAGACACATACACAAGAGGGTTACTGGCAGGGCGTGGGCCGAAGACAGTAGGCAAAGGGGCAGGGGTAGGTGGAGATGTCTGCTGAGGGAACAACTGCCTCTGAGCTGGCAACCTTGGGCAGGCAGACTGCAGAGAATCTGTGCGTTGGGCCGGAGCTGCAGACTTCCTCTTGACCACTGCTTGTCCTGCTGTACTTTGAGGCAAGTGGTACTGATGTTGAGGGCCAGGCTGTGATGGTGCAGCAGTGGGGCGTACCTGTACTGGTGGGAGAGGTACGGGAGCAACAGGAATGGACGCAGGCAAGTTGACCCCTTGCAGTAGAATATTACATTCCTGCCTCTTCAGTCGCTTGTTGTGCCATTGAATTAGTGTCGTTTGATTAACATCAAACAACTGCAGAGTAGAGCTCTGCATGACTGCACCATTACCCAGGACTTGTTGTCTGATCTTGCTGTAGTCTCTGAGAATTAGAGTCCATCTAGTCAGTGCATATGTACCCTGTTTTTTTGGACATTTATGGATGTCACAGAGTTTTACAAAGATGCACTCTACCAGACGACAACAGTCTGGCCACTGGGCAGGGGATCCTGTTGATCCTAGGACGCAACGTGTCATGCTCTCCACACCTGGCGTAAATTCAGGTTTCTTTTTAGAGCACCTGAAGCGTCCTGTTGTCAGGCGTGACTTGTACCGTGGAGAGTACGCCACACGCTGCTGGTCATATGGTAGAAGGTTCTGCCACAGAGCTATGATGGTACTGGCCTGCTGGGAGTTAAGCGTTTGTCCAGTTTCATTCCTCAGTCCCACCAAGTACTCTGCCAGGCTGTCCACTCTGTCCATCCCTGGGATACTGCGCTCATCCACAGCCTGGTAAATATATGAATATATAAAAATAAAATAACAACAATATATCACAGGCAGAAAAATAGCACATCTTTCGCACTGTTTACATGTCACAAAAGACCTACCAGTTCTTGCTGTGGTGCTGCTGGAGTCATGGCAGGTGTCCCAGAGGGACTTGTAGTTGTAGCAGTGGGAAGAGAGGCTGGGACGATGGGAAAGTACGGAGGAGCAGAGGCTAGGCTGGTGGGGACAGCTGTTGGGCCAGAGGGTGCAGTGGTGTCCTCATTTGAAACCTGTTAAATGTAATAATAATAAATGAAATAAATATCAAAATAATACAATTACAAGCAAGACAATAACACCACTGATACAACATGTCATAAAAGACTTGCCAGTTGTTGTGGGGCTGCAGGGGTGACGGGTGATGGCAGTGAAGAGGAGGGACTAGCAGCAGCAGAGCCAGTACAAGCATGCACAATCTGGAAAATGGAATACTCTTTTAAAAACACATTATTATAAAATGGATTTTAATTAGAGCATTATGCTTTATTCATTTATGTATTCTTCATATTTCTATTCATTGTCTTACATCTCTGTCTATTTCGTATATTTTGTGATTTGAAAATGTTTTTTAAAAGTGATATACAAATACATTTTCTAATTATTATTATACAATAATGACTATTAGTATTATTACACAACAATAATAATAAAAATTGCAATACAAAAGTCTAAATGGTCAGTACACGGTATGATAAAAATAAAATGTGACTAAAAAGGCATAATTACCAGTCGTTGCTCAAGTGCAACAGATGCAGGCCCTGAAGGTGCAGCAGTGGCCTGGAGAGAGGTGGGAGCTGGAATGACGGCTGAGCTGGTGGTGGCAGGTGATGGACAAGAGGATGGGTCCAGTAGCTCAACGGTTGGGTCCAAACCAGAATCTTCAAAGCCCTCATCTTCCAACTCCTCCTCTGTGCCTACATCTTCCAGCATCTGCTCAGTCTCCTCTGAGTCAGGTTGGACATCCTGCAAGGCCCTCCCTGTCTGGCGGTATAGGTAATCTATACCTATTAGCTCCCCTGGGACAGACAAGAAAAAAGAATAGAGGAAAAATTACTTTTCATAAAAAGGTAATTCTATTTTATGGATATAGAACATTGCCTCATGATGGAAAGATTTAAACTAACCAGTGTAAACAGCAGGTGGCTGAAAAGAGGAGACAAGTTTCCTTCCAAGCACCTTGACACTGTAGTTGTTGACACAGTGAACAAGGTCGCCTGAGTAGCTGAGCAGTGATGGAGGCCTGACAGCCAGGGATGCAGCTTCACGGTCCTGATTCCATCTGTTAAGGCCTTCCAGGAGGTACAGCTGGAAATTCAGGCTGTTGGCACTGGTTCCTTAAGACAGTACAAGTATGAGCAATATTGTTAGGTTAACTTGTTGTGTTTGGTTCATTGACAGACATTAACTGTGTCAGCGTTTCCAGGATAATAACAATAATTATAATGATAAAAATACTACTACTACTACTACTACTACTAATAATAATAATAAAATGTTTAACTCCAAATATGTAATCTTGCTGATGAATAAAAAGTGATTCATACTGACCTGGAATGAACCTGTTCAGATGCAAGTGGAAGGATTCAAGTGATGTGGACCCTCTCGCACATCTGTAGTTTGGCAAGACAATGCCCCCCTTTGTAGTGGTGCCAGTTACAGTGTACAGAAGGACACCTGGTTCATCCTGAATGCACTTCACGTGCTTTTTCTGGATTTGCCAGATGTGCTGCATCCTCTCGTGGTCCAAGAGAGGGACACCAAGAAGGTCTCTGCCCTTTACCCCCATGAGTTCATTAAGAAGCAGTTCAATCATTATGATAGTCTGCGTCTCCCCTCTTGTCCGCCTCCTGCAGTGCAACCCCAGTTCCTCCTTGGTTATCTGCTGGTCCACTATTTTTTCAGTGATCCCAGGAACACCTTCTCGTATCAGCTGTTCCCTCTTAGCTTGACACAGCAAGGCAACATCTCCACTGTCCCACTCAAAAATGCAGCTTGACAGTCTGGACATGAAGATGGGGTACAGAGGATGTGCATCCTTTGTACACCCAGATGCCAGTCGCCGCATGTAGTGGTATATGTCAAGCTTTACAACCAGGTCTGGCCACCCACCAAATCTTTGTTTGAGTTTTGTCTGTCCAGTGCCCTCCCGACAACATTCACAATCCACATAGAGAAGCCGAGGAGGAGCCACAGCAGCATTGCTGTACCTGTGGATGAGATCAGCAGCCATGGTGTCAAGTGCAGGACCCTCCTGAGCAGTCAGGACACTGATGAGGATTTGGCCCACCTCATTGCTCACAGATGTAAGCCACAAGGCGGTCCCCTTGGCAAGGCCTGATAGCTTCTTGGTGATCTGTGATCACACAAAAGACAGTGAGTGCCTAAAGCCCAAATAAACAGTTTATTTTATGTAAAACACTGAAATAATATTGTTTTTTACACAAAGCAATAATTACATTTTTCAGACGACTTTAATGCTAATGTTGTATTTTAGACTTTTGTTTGTAAGGTGTGATTCTACAGTGGTAAGAGTAAAAAATATTGACCTTTTTTGTGGAATCCATTTTTAATATATTGCCAAAGGTTGATGTTATGCTGGCTTTGATGTGATCCAATCTGCTTAAGATGTCTCGGCCATAAACAGCCAGCATCCACCTGTGGGAAGGAATAGCCACTGGCTTCGGAGGGTCCTGGACAGGGAGCAGGCTTGGCTGGGCAACAAAGTCTGAGCATGCGCCAAGGTAGCGACAAACACGCTTAAGCCACTCCTCGCTGTGATTTTCCCTCACCTGCCTGACCAAGCGGCTGGGGCTATTACCCAAGGTCCTCTCTCTCAGAAAACGGATCACCCGCATGTCACAAGCGTATCTGTATTAAGAAACAAAGTGAAAAAGTGGCAAACATTAAAACAAGCTAATTTCTAGTGTGTTTGAATGACACAGGCTAAATCATTTCAGTATACTCACCTTCGTGTCAGGATCAGTCGGAACTCCATTCTGTGTGCCAAATCCAGCTGGTCCAAGATGGTCTTGCTACTGGAAATGTAACTCGTCTTACAACCAGCGGCACTGCACCAGAGGGTCTCCGTGATCATCAGGTAGTACCTATCGACATCCAAAACCTGGCGGGCTCGCTTGTGGGCTCCATAACCTGTGAGCTGTTTTCCACACACAGGACAGCACAGCCTGACCTTCCAAAGGTGGTATGGCATCCACAAGAGAAGCCGGTGTGTGAAAAAATGCTCTGGAGTGGGGGCCTGATGATAAATAAGCGCTGGCTCCGGTGGATCATACCACAGCTTCAGGTCAGTGCGGAGCCGGTGGTTCCTCCACAGAGCATATGAAATCCACTTCTGATCCTGAGGTGGTATGGTCCCTATCAGCTTGGCAGGCAGCCAGCCAGGATCTGAACCAGGAGCAGTCTCAATGTCAGCAGTGGGGTTAGCTGAGCGACCAACCACAGATGGAGCAGCAGAGCTGACAAAAAAAGGGGTGGCAGTGGCAGATCCAGAGGGTGCAGTGGCAAGAGGAGCAGATGAGGTACCAGAGGAGGAGGCGGCAGCTGACACTTCCTTTATAAATAAAAAAGGCAAATAATGAAGGATGATTATTTGAAGTTAAGTGTCATTGTGAAGAAAACCACTTAATTTAAGAGTTTCTCACAGCTCTAGCAACTACCGATGGTATCGAAGATGTGGTTGTGGACACAGGAGAGGGAGGAAGAGACAGAGGAGAGACAGTCTGAATGTAGATCCTGGGACTGCAGGCAGGCGATGGTGCCCTCCTTGTTATGGCACTTGTGACAGTGCTGGACATGGCAGAAGAGTCGGAAGTGCAACTGATGGGCTGAGAGAATATAACCACAGTTTACAACATTATATATAATATTAATCTGCCCTTATTAGGAATTACAGCAATGACAACATAAGTTTAACATATCTTTATGGGTTGAAATTAACAGTAGCCTCACAAGAATACCCAGGCATAACAAGAATTAGAGTGCATATTATACGATTGTATTATATGATTGATTATATGATTGTAAAATCAAATTTAACCTGTCATTCTCTTTACATTACCTTGGTTGCATGCTTCCTGCCCAAATCTAAGTTGGGCTTTAAAGCGGCACCGTGGGACCCACCGAACCGTGGCTTTATAAACTGGAAAAAGTTTTAAGTGTAGCCTTGTAAATTAAAATGCATTTAATAATAATAATAATAATACATCAGACTTTCAGGACACTCAAAGACGCTTCACATGGGGAAATAAAACAAAACAAAACAAAAAATGGGTTTTAAGGAAAAGCTAGTTTGAACAAGTGGGTTTTGAGTACTGATTTGAAGTTTGTTAGTGAATTGGAGTTTCTAATGGATGTAGTGAGTTCCAGAGGGTGGGGGCGGCAATAGCGAAGGCATATATTTGAATATGCTAAAAATGTAAATATCAGTATCAGTTATCAGTAAATACTCATTACTTACTGATGCCATAGTCAAAGTTGACTTGCGGGGTGTGAGAGCAGGTGTTGCCATCTGGCCAGATGTTGCCGTGAGAGCAGGTGTTGCCATCTGGCCAGATGTTGCCGTGAGAGCAGGTGTTGCCATCTGGCCAGATGTTGCCATGAGAGCAGGTGTTGCCATCTGGCCAGATGTTGCCAAAAGACCAGGTGTAGCGGCAGATGATGCAGATGAGGGACCTGGTGTCATTGAAAAGGACACTGACCTGGAAGGCTACAGGTTAAGAGAAAAGAAAATGAAATTTAATAATAGAGACAACAACACCAACACTTAATAATTTTAGGAAAAGATTGTTGATACCTTTGCTATATGAAATCCACAAATACATGTCTGTGTCCCTCTAAACAAAGGCATTTGTCCCCTAAACTGCACTAGACATTTTTCAATCTGTAATATTGTTTGGCAGTGAATCATAAGAATGTGACCCATTTCAATATGACATAGCTTTATGTTTTATGATTGTACACATAACACTTTATCTAAATTTACCTTCAGATACAGGTCATGCCACTTTTTCTGGCGGGGTGACGGCCTGTTTCCTGCCTCAGAAGGCCAGACCCCTACAGTAGCAAACCTTTGCAGGCGTGACATCCACTCCTCTTCGCTCATAGCCCTGTGCTTTTTGTGTTTGGATGCCATCTTCCATTACTAGAGTAAATAAAATTGTAACTATTCACTTTAAACTTGTAACTATTCAGTACATTGTTCAGTAACTGTTCAGTACATTATATATTAATACATAGTACCTCAGTGTATAATTTATTAATACATAGTACCTCAGTGTATTATATATTAATACATAGTACCTCAGTGTATATTAATACATAGTACCTCAGTGTATTATATATTAATACATAGTACCTCAGTGTATACTATATTGATACATAATAGTAGCAGATATAGGAGTAATTTAGTACAATCATATTAAGATTATTATCAGTTGGTAAACACTAAGTCTCCTGTTATAACAGGTGCAACACCTGAATAAAACACAAAACTCATTCATTCATTCGAATTAAATCATTGTGGGTGTTAAAAGTGAACACAATATCAGGTGTTGTACCAACGTTATACCAATTATAACAATGTAAACCATTCGTTTCTCTCTGTCGAAAATACGTTTCAGCTAACGTTAACGTTACTCCATTCATTCATTCATTCATTCATTCATTCATTCTTAGCTAAGTTAGTTAGCAGACTAAACAAAGCAACAACGTCGACGTCTTACCTAACACAATAACTTTTATTTAAGAAAAACCTATTAATTAAAGATAGTTCGTGTTAATTAAATAGAGAAATCTTACCTCGGTGTCACCGTCAACTTCTTAACTTAACGTTACCTAAAACAATGTAAAAGTTTATTTTAAAAAAAATGAATTAAAGCTAGTTAATTGAATGGAGAAATTTTACCTCGGTGTTGTCACCGTCAACTTCTTAAGTTTACCTAAAACAATGTAACGTTAACGTTAAAAGTTTTTTTTTTTTTTACTATTAATTAAAGCTAGTTAATTAAATAGAGTAATCTTACCTCGGTGGATTAAATTAATTCCCAAGTCGCTAAATTTAAATACGGACTTCACTTGGCTTTTCCAAAAATAACTAAAAATGTTATTTATTGATTGGCTGAATCGCTGTGAGCGATAGGAGATGGACTTACTGCGCATGCTCCGTCAATGATGGAAAGGGCCACGGTGATTGGATGTCTTAAAATGGAGAAAATGGATGAAAAGTGGAAAGGGCCACGGTGATTGGCTCTCGTAAAATGGAGAAAATGGAAATGCTGAGATCTTATGGGCTGTCATAAAAAGGAAAAGATGGACATGCAGAGACGTGATTTGTCGAAATTAGACAGACGAACGGTCCCCGGGCACCGCTACAGGGAGAACTACATTAGCGCAAGCAGATAAGAGAGTGTCATCACAGTTTTGTGTGTGTCGGCGTTTGTATGCAGCAGGTGTGCGTGTTATACAACAGGCTCATTGCTGCAATAATGACATTTTCAGCCGCTCAAACTAGGAGCTGAGAAATGTTTGAGAAATGGAGATTAGTCCGGCCTCGGCGGGGACTAAAACACACTCTTTTCTCATTTGCCGGTGACGCACGCCCATGGGGGGCGGGGTAGATTTCTTATAACGTAAAGAAAGCTAGCCGCGGTTTTAGGGCTCGTTGTCTTGATGCTGGCCCGTTTCCCTGACGACCCGCGCGGCGGTTGCGCGGGCGCCTCCCAGTCGAGGCCGATGCTTTCCACGGCCTGAGAGAGCAGACGCATCAGCTCAGTCTCAATGCCGGCTCTCTTACCAGTGGTTCGGCGGGAAACGCTAGCGGAGGGGAGGTCCACGGAGCTCGCCCAATCCTCGCTATCAGATGCCAGAAGAGAACAAGCCCCGGTGGGTTCGTCGAACTCGTGGACGGACGCGGCGGCAGGCGGCGGCCGTTGTCCGTCAGTGAGCGACTCGAGCGAAGCCGGCGAAGCTGGCGGGCGAACCGGCGAGCTTTGGTGGGCTGGAGAGAGCTCGGGAGCGCGCTGGGCGCGGCGCTTCTTGCGGCGCGGCACCACGGCGGGCTGTGGTGAAGGCTCGGAGAATGATGCCAGGCGAGTCCTCAGAGTCACCATAGGCAAAAGCTCACAATGAGGGCATCCGCCGTCAGCGAGCGCGATGGCCGCGTGATCCTCACCCAGGCAGGACACACAGATGACGTGACGGTCCCCGTCGCTGAGTGGGGCGCGGCACGAGCCACAGGATGGCATCTTTAAAAAGACGCAGCTCTTTTGTGATGAGAAGTGTGAGTCGCGTCAAGTAAGCGAGCAAACACTCTCAGCAGAGTAAGGATACAAAGTGATATAAAAGGATATATAACGCCGGAAAGCGCAGCAGGTACGGCAGTTGAAGGCGGCGAGGCCAGCGACTCCAGAGCTCGTCCCGCTGAAAAGTTTGCTTCGACGGCGCGGCTTCTCACTCCGGATCCAGCGATGCGTGTGCTTCGCTGAAGAGATGAAAATCAGGTTGTACCAGCCTAACGAGCATATTTATAGAGTGAGACCACGCCCTTTCTGGCGGGACGTGACGATATGGGCGCGAGTTGCCCCCATTGGTCATTACGTCACGCAGAGTCTCTCTCGATAGGCTGCTGCATTTGCCGCAAGAGCAGCCAATAGGCGCGCGAGCTGTATCGCCTGTGTCTGCTTGCTGCTGCAAAGCGTTTTACATTAATAAAAAATTAAGGATAATTTTTGGCTTCAATATCTCGTGGAAAAGAGGTTTTCCCCTAGCGTAAGATATTACGCAGTACGAGAGATACTCTCGTAAGAGAACTCAGTCAGTGGATCCTATTTATATAGTTACCAGAATTGTTTGTAGCTTCCACCTACTTTTGATGCTGGGACATTACTAGTAAAAATAAATAAATAATATTTTATAATTGATACATTATAATTCTGAATTAAATGATTTACTCACCGGCCGCTTTATTAGGTACACCTGGGGCACGTTCAAGTTCAAAACGGTGCGCAACGTTTTGCTACGGTTTCCGGGTTGAACGCCATGTTTCCTGGAAACGGCAGGAGATTGACAGACGGATCGGTGAGCTTCTGCAGTAATGCGGTCGATTTACCGGTCTGTCATGGTGAAGAAGGAGCTGAGCCGCAAGGCGAAGCTCTCGATTTACTGGTCAATCTACGTTCCTACTCTCACCTATGGTCAAGAGCTTTGGGTCATGACCGAAAGGACAAGATCCCGGATACAGGCGGCCGAAAGGAGCTTTCTCCACAGGGTGGCTGGGCGATCCATTAGAGATAGGGTGAGAAGCTCGGTCACTCGGGAGGAGCTCAGAGTAGAGCCGTTGCTCCACATCGAGAGGGGTCAGCTGAGGTGGCTCGGGCATCTGTTCCGGATGCCTCCTGGACGCCTTCCCGGGAAGGTGTTCCAGGCACGTCCCACTGGGAGGAGACCCCGGGGAAGACCTAGGACATGCTGGAGGGACTATGTCTCCCGGCTGGCCTGGGAACGCCTCGGTGTCCCCCCGGAAGAGCTGGAGGAAGTGTCTAGGGAGAGGGAAGTCTGGGCATCTCTGCTTAGACTGCTGCCCCCGCGACCCGGCCCCGGATAAGCGGAAGAAGATGGATGGCGTGCAACGGGGTTTGAGATACGTTTTCTCTTGTTTGGTGGGTGTGTCAGAACTGCAGTCCAATCAGCAGCAACATGTATATAAAGCACGCGGTATTGAACTCGCACAATGGGTTCAAGGAAAGTAATTTACAAATGTGTTCGATGCAGCTCGGTAGACGCAACAACTGACTCAGGATATTAGAAGACATGTGTGTCGTAAGTTTTATTGTAAAAATATAGGATATCAACATAATGATGTAGTTGTTTATATTTTTAGCTTCATTGCAAGTGTATGACATTTGGTATAGAAATAAACACTGGTAATTAAGTGCTTTTCCTAAAAATGAGAAAGAAAATACAGGGTATTAAAACAGTATGAACTACAAATAAAGTCAGTATGTGAGGCTAAATAGATGTGTTTTAATCTGAATTAGGTAAGATGTGTGCTTCCATTACAGTTTCCACAAATCCCTTCACTCGATTGGGATGTTCTCTTGTGTTCTTGGGCGGCAAGTGCAGTAACTGTAACATCGGGCATATTTTGTAGTATTAAACACATATTTATACTGACTTCATCAGGCTCCAAAAATTATTTCTGCCATAGTTGCAACTTTGCGTCATCAGAACAGTGTGTTCAACGCACCACCGTTTCTGTTTAAAAAACGTTGTGCAACGTTTTGTCGGGGCTGAACGCAGCCCTGTTCAACTGCTTGCAAACGCAAACATCTAATCAGCCAATCACATGGCAGCAAAGAAAGAAGACAGAAGAAAGAAGGCACATGGCAGCATGGTAAAGAAGATCTGCTGAAGTTCAAACTGAGCATCAGAATAGGGAAAAAAGAGATTTAATTACCTTTGAACATGGGATGGTTGTTGGTGCCAGATGGGCTGGTCTGAGTATTTCAGAAACTGCTGATCTACTGGGATTGTCACGCACAACCATCTCTAGGGTTTACAGAAAATGGTCTGGAAAAGAGAAGATATCCAGTGAGCGGCAGTTCTGTGGGCGAAAATGCCTTGTTGATGCCAGAGGTCAGAGGAGAATGGCCAGACTGATTCGAGTTGATAGAAAGGCAAGAGTAACTCAAATAACCACTCATTACAACCGGAGCATCTTTGAACGCACAACACTTCAAACCTTTAGGCAGATGCTACAGCAGCCTGTAAGACCAGGAAACTCAGGGTACTTTTCACGCGGCTCACCAAAATTGGACAACAGAAGATTGGAAAAACGTTGCCTGGTCTGATGAGTCTCAATTTCTTCTGCGACATCCTGTAGAGTCAGAATTTGGAGTAAACACCATGAAAGCATGGATCCATCATGTCTTGTATCAACGGTTCAGGCTGCTAGTGGTGTAATGGTGTGAGTATATTTCCTCAGCACGCTTTGGGCCCTTTAGTGCCAATTGAGAATCATTTAAACGCCACAGAGTATTGTTGCTGACCATGTCCTTCCTTTTATGACCACAGTGTACCATCTTCTGGTGGCTACTTCCAGCAGGATAACGCACTATGCCACAAAGCTCAAATCTCAAACTGGTTTCTTGAACATGACAATGAGTTCACTATACTCAAATGTCCTCCACAGTCACAATATCTCAGTCCAAAAGTGCACCTTTGGGATGTGGTGTAACGGAGATTTGCATAATGGATGTGCAGCCAACAAATCTGCATCAACTGTGTGATGCTATCATGTCAATATGGACCAAAATCTCTGAGGTTTCCAGCAACATGTTGAATCTATGCCATGAAGAATTAAGGCAGTTCAACAGGCAGAAGTGGGTCCAACCTGTTACTAGCAAGGTGTTCCCAATAAAGTGGCCAGTGAGTTTATTATGCATTTATTATTTATTGTATAATATATAATAATGGGAGGAGTTTGCATGTTGTCCCCATGTTGGCATGGTGATGGATTGGTCATTTGTCCAGGGTGTTTCCTTCCCTACAACCCAAGACCTTGCAACCCTACACAGGACAAGTGTTTTGGAAAATAGATAGATAATAAAAATACATGTTTTGAATAATTTACAGTATCTACATGTCTTCCCTAAATTGTTATTCCCTAAAGCATTTACAGTGAATTGTTTGGTTAAGTCTTCAGTGGTTTTGTTTTGAATTTTTTAAGTGTATTAAATGAATAGAGATCTGGCAACCTACAGCTCCACTATCACATCGACTTTTCCACATAAGAAATTATGCAAATCAATACCACATGTCTCTGTGTATTTTAAAAAAATATTTCTAT
Organism: Rhinichthys klamathensis goyatoka; assembly: GCF_029890125.1. NCBI lineage: Eukaryota > Metazoa > Chordata > Actinopteri > Cypriniformes > Leuciscidae > Rhinichthys > Rhinichthys klamathensis. Next base: position 537,925 of record NW_026606931.1, read on the forward strand.
TGGCTTAGATTTAGTCTCCATTGGTTTTCATAATGCTAGCAGCATGCACGATTAGCTTTAATGCTTTAAAACGACCTCTTTTATAAACAACCATTGTATTAATTAAGCCTACTGCTGTTGTGAGTTATCAGTTCTGCCTTTCCATGACTTGACACAAATGATTACAAAGAATCCCAGCTTGATCTATTAGTAAGTCGGCCACCCTGCATTGATGTGTGGTATGAACACACACCCCACGCACCCACTAACCCATCCATCATTATTTAGCTTATCATCCTCTTTTTCAGCAGCAGGTTGCTAGGATTTACCAGGTCACACATTTCAAACGCATAATTAATTATATTTTAGATCACATAGATATGATTGCTCATCAGGGACTCGCTGTATTTTTTATTTATTTATTTTTTAGAAAATCAGAAAAGGTACTGATAATTGTCTGCCTGGACATTATCTGTTTACAAACATTTCCTGGAAACACTTTACAATAAAAGGCTTCATCTGTTAATAAGTTAACAACATTATTTAACATGAACTGAGAATGAACATACTACTTCCACAGCATTTATTAATCTTAGCTATAAGGTTAATCTCTTTTTTCAAATACTACTTTCAGGTCAATATCTGTTGACATTAGTTAATGCTCTGTGAACTAAGATATAAACATTTGTATTAACTAGCAACGGTTCCGCATTGTTATAAAATATTCTGCATTGTAAGTTCATGTTACCTAATGCAGTAACTAATGTTAACAAAATTGTTACCCATTTCCTTTAACCCTAGAACAAAACACGGGTAAGACTGTTAAAGCACTTGTAACACTAAGGCACCATTTGTTAACATTAGTTAACATGAGCTAACAATTAAAAATATTGATCTTTGTTAATGTTAATCCCAACATTTACTAATGCATTATTACAATCAAAATCTGTTCATATTAGGCTATTTAATGGACCTGAGCTTACATGAACTAACAACGAACAGTTGAATTTTTATTAACAGAGATCAATTGGTTAATGCTAACAATGAGCAATACATTTTCCATTAGCAAATGTATTGCTCATTGTTAGCATTAACTAATTGGACCTTACTGTAAAGTGTTATTGAAAATTCCTTCATAATAACACCCTACATTGTGCCCTATTTTTTTTTCCAACTTGAGTGCACAAGCAATTCTCAAGACATGAACATTTAATTTCATAGATTTCATGCTCTGGAATTATTTTCATCTTGTTGGGCATTAGAAAATAATTTTTGAGATGGGAGATTCTATCTCTTGCCAAAAATATTTTAATATTTAAAGCTTCTTGCTAACCATAAATTCAGAAGGATGATACTTTTAGTAAGTCAGGTAAAGAGCTTCACTATTACAGGGCTGAAAGCAATATTCACCCTATGTGCGGGTTTTATTGTAACAGTAAATCACCTTTCCCTAAATACATTTTAGCTGCAGAATTGCATCATTTTATTGAGGTTAGAAGGTACAAATTGGTATGAAGTGAAAATACTTTGCCTTTTCACAGGACACAAGCGCATTTGTTGCTTATTTTCTGCATGAAACATTATAAAGAAGCAGGTCCCTGAAGAGTTTAAAGAATTGCTCCAGTTTATTTCAGTCCTCAACATAAGGCTGTATTACTCTTATCAGCTTTCAGCTGAAATGTAAGTGTTTGCATTGGTTAATTCTCTAACCGAGCAACTTTAGCTGAGTATCCCTGACAGAGAATGTGCTGTCTATGCCTTGACGTTTTATTTTTGTTTAGTTTTTGCTACTTGTGATCTAAGTAAAAAAAAAAAAAAAACTCACTCAATTCATTTCTGTGTAAAGACAGCAGCTTTACCCACTGCTATTTTAATCACATTCACAGTAGGTAGCAGAAGAAGACAAATGCATAACAAAATGAAAGAATTCTTGGTCGGAATTTGTGGGCAAAAGTGAAGACATTATTATAAGATTTTCCCCAAAATACTGTTATTATTATTATCAAAACACATATTTAAAATAATTGTATACATTTTTCAGATTTTGCAGCTTAGTTTCAGTACGTGCCATTTGCTGTTCTGGGGAGGAGGTTTTGTGTTACATTATGTTTTCATATCTTCAAGTCTTTTATTTAAAAAGATCAAGGAAAGTTTGACTTATCATGATATGACTGTCATAATCATGTCCTGTTTATACCGTCACATGACAATGATGTACTAATAATGGAAACTTTTTTTTCCTTTTGTGTTTTTCTCATAGAGACGACAATGTTGTCAAAACGACAATGTTTTCAAACCCATTCACACGGATCCGCGAAAATAATTAATAATGCTGTATTATTCATGCCAGGCCAGTAGTTGGGGATGTCACTTGGCAAAGAAACACTATGTGCCTACCATAGACTGTAAAAAAATATGGACGCAGTGTCCGTGACGTTACCCGTAGGTTTCTGAAGAGCGTTTTTGAAGCCTAAAGTGGGCGGGGCCGGCCGTCGCCATCTTGGCAGCGCGTCACCTCTCGTCACTACCGGATAAAATAAAATGGGCAAAGAGGCGGGACGTGGGTGGAGCTGAGGTGCTAATGCTATATGCCACTGGCCTCGCGCTAAAGTGTCAGCTGATTGAAGAATAAAAGCCAATAGTTCATATTTTTGCCCTTCGAAATATTATAATAGTTAAAAGATGTAACTAAAAGTGAGACTGTGTATGATGTATTGTTATTCTGCTGTAAAAATGTATTATCATGCAGTAACTTACATCTAAACTTGTGGGTGTGACAGTGATTCATGCGCATACATATCAGTCAGCATGGCATCGCACGTCAAGTTCGTAAAGAGCTTTATTCAGTCCATTTTGGCCGCCTCTCAATTTCTCAAATGGGTTAAACCAAAGATATGACCTCAGTAGTTCAAGTAAATGCACTAGAAACCCGCGCTCATTCAAGTGTGTGCATCTATTGCATGGACGGAGAGAAAGCATGACACCTGCAGGATTTTAGTACCGCATAACGAGTGTGGTCTACGTTTTTAGCAAAGAAATTGTCAGACATCCATTAACATTGGTGCATGCGAGGAAAACAACTGGAAATACAACGCCTCTCCATACCAGTCTATGCTCCATACTTGACAACAACGAAATCCAACGGCGTGGGCGAAGGTATAATGCGTGTATTAAATTGTATGAAATAATCCCATAAAAAAGCACAAACACGGCAGAGGTGGCAAGTACAGCAGCGGCTGGAATAAGCTGAGAGTGACGCTAACAAACAGCAGACAAACGCCCGCAATCCGCCTGTCACTCAAGTGGCCACGCCCTTAATTATGCAGGCTTAATATAATTTAAACGGATGAGTTGTAAAAAAAATCACCCCCCTCACAGTTGTCATGAAGTAATAAGCTATAAAGACTAAAACCACTTTTTGCTCCAGGCTGTAAACATGTTTTTTTTCTGCTGTAAAGTTGGGCATTTTAACATGGGGGAGATGCAGATTTGACTCACTTCTGCCTCCAGCCTCAAGCGGTCAGTAGATGAATTGCAGTTTAATTCACTTCCGTGTTGGTTTCAAGAGAGAGACAGGGAGGTTGCCGCTTGGTGCCTACAGACTGAACATGTAATACCCATGCACATGCATAGACAGTAAAAGAAATGGACACAGCGACCCCATAGACTTCAACGGAGAAGTAAGTTCAATTAGAAGCACTCACTTCCTGATGGCTGAGCGACTGCGTAGGCTCAAACTGAGCTTGACGACGTAGATGTGACGTGAGCAACCGTTCTGACAGTTGTAAGTCTTCTAATAGCTGTGCCAAGAGGAATCTGAATCATTCCCTTCCGAATCGAGAGACGGAGAGCGTGAGTAGGAGCTGTCCATGAGCAGCAGGAGCAACTTTATGACTCTCTATGGGCTTCTCCCTTGACTCCATGTCCCCCCAATTGCCCGCAAGCTTCTCCTCCTGTCTATACGGTAATTTCTCTACTGTGTGACAGAGAGTCGCGTCGTTATGACGCAATGGTTAGCCTATTTTTACAAAAACTGCTTCTACGGGGCCATAACGTAAGATACAAGGTAATGGAGCCTTTTATACATTGTCGTGTTTCTTTAGAAATAAACAATGGACAAATGGAGTCTTTGGACACCTCAGATGTAAAGTTATTCGCTGTCAAAGTGACGCCAAAATGAATGGGAGTCAATGGAATGCTAACAGCAGGTGAAGGCTTGCTAGCCAATGGCGGCCCCCGGGGAGACTTCAGTTTCCGGCTGGTGGATTACCCCTTTGTGCGCATGACGTCACCGTTTTCAAAATTCGTGTTTTTGTAGTTTAGCGATAAGGGTGTTTTTTTTTAACACTTGCACTTTAAAACCTGTTTTTAAAAGTTTGCATTTTCAGACCCCCAAAACGCCATTGTCGTGTAAATGAACGCATAAAAAGTTTTCAGTTTTTAGTTGAATGTAAATGGTCCCTTAGTTTACCTGAGTTCTATTTCATTGTTTGTTACCATAGTTTTAATTAGTCTCGTATCTGTTCCTTGTTCTCTTGGTTGTATTCTCTATTTAATCCCTTATTTTCCTCATCAGTTTAGTGTTTGTCGTTGTTGATGGTAGATGTGAAGTTTTTCCAGTTCTCTGTGTTCATTAATGTCTATGTATTCCTAGTTCATTCTACGTCACATCTTCTTGGATTTTATACTACATGCACCACCTGTGACAGTAGCTATTTTTCCATCAAAAGTTGCGAATTTAACTTAATCGAAATTGAAATATCACACCACATAAAAAACATTTGCGAATAAAGCAGCGTTTCCATCCCATGTGTTCAAGAGAACAAATTCACACTTCCTGGGAAATTGGCGCAAAATATCTGTAATAAAATTGGAAGTTGCTGCAATCGGGGAAGTTACTGTGGCTCGTTTTTCCTGCATCATAAATGATTCACACATTAAAAAAGGTGGAGGAAACATAGCTAATGACCGTTTTATTGATTTAGCTGGTTGTCACAAATTTCATTATGTCATAGTAATCCTTCATTTCGCAATATTGTAATTGTGTGCATATGCAGAGCTAGGACTACAGGGCTAGTAGATCATTCCTGTGAACATGGTCCACCAAATTAAATTTACAATATCACCTTTTGTTACAGCTGTTGGGTAAACATATTGCACACAATAAAACCACACTGACATACATTCAGAGAACAATCAAGTTAAGTCAAGTCAAATATATTTATATAGCGCTTTTCACAATACAGATTGTATCAAAGCTGCTTCACAGTATCAATCAAAACAACTTAACAGTGTTTGTTTATTACTGGAAAAAGACATCCAAGTTTGGTAGAGCTGATCAGTGGTATGATGGGTCATTTAATTTGAATATCCCCAATCCCCAATCAACTATCAACTATGTATAATGAATGTTATATGAAGCGTAAATGGATGGAGAAGCATAGTTTACTGTAAAGCTACGTCTTAGTTTTGCTTATCTTGGCGAAAGCCGAGTACAAATCAGCATGAAGTTTTAACATCTACTCTCGTGTAATGGAAATCATGAAGATCTGGATACATCCAGTGACTGCGGTGAATAGTGCTGCTGGCAACCAGGGAAAGACCTTGTGACAGCCTGGAGAGACAGCTGACAGGAGGAAAGAGACCCCAATGGGGCTGGTAAGGGTTAGCTACCCTTGTCGGCAGTATCCAGCTCCGTGTTTACAGGATGCTGGAGACACCCGCCCAAGGCTTCTGAGAAATTAAAGAGAAAAATACCCCTAGAGTCTGCGAGAGCGGGGGCGGAAGATGACTCAATGTTGGACAACATGGTTAACGACTTAGGAATGGAAACGGATATGAGTATGGAGAGTAAGACTAGTTCAAGATCTGCAGTTAGTAAAGTCATTGAACTCCAAGTTTGTGTCTGTGGCTGGAGCAAGGTGACAACGGTCAGGGGTTTGAAGGTTCATCAAGGGAAAATGAAATGCTTAAGGGAGAAGGGACAAGGGCCTCGCATTGATCAGTACTTCTTACGAAGTCAGTCAAGTCAGTCGAATGAAATCCAGCGGCAGGAAGCAAACCACAGCTCGCAGGATATCAGCACCCCTGTCATTGACGAAAGGAGGGCTTGCACAGTTAGTGATGAACATATTCATACTTGTGAACCCGGTCAGGCTAACCAGCATAAGAGAGAAAAGAACCTCAACGGGCATAGGCCTGGAGTTAGATGGCCAAGAGCTTGTGAGAAAACTGCATGGGACACGGTAAACACAGATCTATGCTTTGCATTGGAAAGATTAACTGGTACAGTTGAAAAGAAGCTGGATAAATTTGGGGACATCATTTACGCATATCGAAGTGAGAGGTTTGGTGTGGAAAAAAGGAAGGAAAAAGTACAAACTACTCCTGGAATGTCTAGACGGCAGCAGAAAATTGAAGGGTTAGTTAGAGAAAGGAGACAGCTGAGGAAGCAATGGAAAAGAGCAGAACAAAGTCAGAAGGAGGGACTCAATCTCTTACAAAGGGCCATAAAAGATAAGCTGGCAACATTACGCAGAGCTGAGCGCCCACGGAAACGCTACAAAAAGAAGGAACGTGCGAGGGCTAATTTCTATAAAGACCCATTCAAATTCGTAAAGAAGTTATTCACCAGTGAGAAGAATGGCATTTTAAAAACATCTAGGATTGAGCTAGAGAGATATTTGGAGGACACGCATACAGATGCAAAAAGGCATGAGCCTATGTCAATTCCATCAGACATACCACCTATCAACCCACCAGAATACCAAATGGAGGTCTATGCACCTAAGTGGAAAGAGGTAGAGCAGGCTGTGAGAAAGGCAAGGGCTTCATCATCTCCAGGGCCTAATGGAGTTCCGTACAGAGTGTACAAGAGTGCTTCAGGAGTTCTGCGAATTCTGTGGAAATTGATAAAAGTGGCATGGGAAAAACAGGTTGTACCTAGAGCATGGCGCAGAGCAGGTGGAGTCTTTATACCTAAAGAAAAAGATGCTACAAGCATCAGTCAGTTTCGTCCTATTTCACTATTAAACGTTGAGGGTAAGATTTTCTTCAGCATTATTGCCCAGAGATTGTCCACCTACCTGTTAAAGAATGGCTTCATTGACACCTCAGTTCAAAAAGCAGGCATTCCAGGGTTCTCAGGATGCTTAGAACACATCAATGTTATCTGGCAACGAATTCAGTCAGCTAAAAAGGAGAGGAAGGAGCTCCATGTGACATTCCTGGATTTGGCTAATGCATATGGTTCAGTGCCACATGAGCTTCTTTGGGCAGCATTTGATTTTTTCAGAGTACCAATGTCAATAACAAATTTGGTGAAAGCCTATTTTGGAGATTTGCAATTCAGTTTCTCAACTACAAAATTCAGCACTGCATGGCAATGCCTAGAGGTTGGAATAATGGCAGGATGCACCATTTCTCCACTGGCTTTTACCATGGCGATGGAAGTAATCATGAGGGCATCAAGATGGGTAGTGGGAGGAGAGCGCTTGGCTTCTGGGATGCGACTACCAACAATCAGAGCATACATGGATGACATGACAACCATGACTACAACAGTAGCCTGCACTAATCGGTTATTGGGGAAGTTAACAGATAATATTGGGCACGAATGAAATTTAAGCCCTCTAAATCAAGGAGAATCTCGATAGTTAAAGGAAAGGTAGTAGATAAAACATTCTTCATTAATGGTGAGGCAATACCAACAGTTTCTGAGAAGCCAGTGAAGAGTCTTGGGAGATGGTACGATGGGGATCTAAAGGACACAGTTCGGGTGGGAGAAGTTAGACGACAAGCAGTGGAAGGGTTGAAGAGCATAAACAGCTGTGCTCTACCTGGTAAACTAAAACTCTGGTGCTTTCAGTTTGGTCTACTGCTGAGGTTGCTGTGGCCACTGACCGTGAACGACGTTTCTTTGACAACAGTGGATAAGCTGGAAGCGTTGATAAGTTCATACATCAGGAAATGGTTGGGAGTTCCACGCTGCCTCAGCAGAGTAGGACTTTATAGTAAAGGAATATTGCAGCTGCCAGTCTCTGCTTTAACCGAGGAGTTCAAGTGTGCCAAGGTCAGACTGGAAATTACCTTAGTAGAGTCACGCGACAAATGTGTAAGGGAGGCAGCCCCTGTGTTAAAAACTGGTAGAAAGTGGTCAGCAAAGAAATCTGTAGTAGAGGCAAAGGCTGCCCTTCAAATTAGGGATATCGTGGGACAGGTACAGCATGGAAGAGGGGGTTTTGGGCTCAGTTTAGCTCCTCCTAAATGGCACAAGGCAGGCCCAGCTCAAAGGAGGAAGCTGGTAGTCAACGAGGTGCGACAGCAGGAGGAGAGGATGAGGTGTATAAAGGCCATTTCACAGGCCAAGCAGGGAGAGTGGATGAGATGGGAGAGTGTGGAACAACGTAAGATGGGCTGGCAAGACCTTTGGTCAATGGAAGAGAGTAGGATCAGTTTCCTTATTAGGTCAACATATGATGTTCTCCCATCACCGCAGAACCTAAATCTCTGGGTAGGAGAGGATCCCTCTTGTCCTTTGTGTTCATCACCTGCCACATTAAGGCACATTTTGACAGGATGTAAGGTGGCTCTTAGCCAAGGTCGGTTTACTTGGCGCCATGAGCAAGTACTGCGATGTTTGGCTTTAGCATTAGAAGGCAAGCGTAACATGACCAATAAGTTGCCACCTGTTCTAGCAAAACATTACACGCAGAAGACAATATTCCTCCTCCCAGGCGAGCAACCACCAAGAAAAGGTGTTAACACCAATTCTCGCCCAGGACAACTGGAAGCTGCTAGGGACTGGAAGATGCTGGCTGATCTTGACCAACGGCTTATTTTTCCACCTGAGATTGCCACCACTAACCTACGACCAGATATTGTTTTTTGGTCTGGATCAGCACGCATTGTTCAACTGATAGAGTTAACAGTGCCATGGGAGGATGCGGTACATGAGGCATATGAGAGGAAGAAACTGCGGTATGCTCATCTGGCCACTGAAGCAGAACAGCGAGGATGGAGAGTCCAGGTTTATCCAGTGGAAGTGGGTTGTCGAGGTTTTGTGGCACACTCTACAACCCGGTTCCTCAGAGACATCGGATTCAGTGGCCAAGAGTTGCGTCACACAGTAAAGAACTTATCTGAAGCAGCAGAAAGGAGCAGCAACTGGCTGTGGTTGAGACGGAAAGATTCTAGCTGGCTGTGTACAGGCCGCCACGCTACGGTTTCGTAGAATTCTTGAAAACTTGAAGAGTCTGTTGGTTTGTTTGTATACGTTCCTGTGGATATTGCGTGAATGACGGGTGGTTGGGCAGATATTGTGTTTTGCGGTAGGTGGTATGCCATACGGAACCGTTGTCCACTGAAACTGCATATTAACGCACCAGTGGGGCTCGACAGCCTTAGTCAAACGGGTTGGCGTGTATGGTCGGGTTGCGGAGAGATTGTGAGATTGTGGTTAGGTCTCAGCAGCAGGAGGGATGTAGAGGTCAGTAAGCTGGGCTGAGTTGAGTGGGGGACGGAGGGGGGTGACTCTGGGACGCCAGAGTCACTGTCGAGCCCTCTTGAGGTGTCGTGGGCTAGTCGACGAAACACTGAGGACGGAAGGTGCCCACTTGAAGACCCTAGAGATGTCCCCTACTCGGTTCAATCCAGACGGTTGTCGTGCTGGTCCTGTAGTTGCAGCCGTCGCGTGCGCTGACGCGCCAAGTACACTGCTGCCGTTAACGCCGGACAGAAGGGGAGTCACACCACCTTATGGAAAGAAGCGTAAATGGATGGAGAAGCATAGTTTACTGTAAAGCTACGTCTTAGTTTTGCTTATCTTGGCGAAAGCCGAGTACAAATCAGCATGAAGTTTTAACATCTACTCTCGTGTAATGGAAATCATGAAAAGTTCACAGGACAGGTTAGGGCCGCAAGTTGTCACATTGTTGTTTGTTTTTAAACGTGTTTAGAATTTTTATAAATGCTTGCAATTTGTGAGTTACAATATTTGTTGGCCAAAAGAATTACTTGATTTTTGTTACATTTTACATTTCTTCTTTATTTAAAACATGTTTTAGTGCTGAGGTTTTTGCTAAAAAAGCCTATAATATGGCAGATTCCATCTATTGCATCCTCAAACCTCAAATTTTTTTTTCTTCCCCGGGGCAATTCTCCCTACCAAGAGAAATATTCACTTGATTAAACATGCGGGCTATCTTTAATGTATATATTCAATATATGGCAGTTTGTTTTGAAACTTTTTCTCTTGCTTTTGAAAAGCAACTTCTTGATAAGCATGCTCTAGTAGTTCAATTGAATGAATTTGGGACACGAAGGACTTTGGAACATTCTATAAATAAGAACAGAAGTCTTTTTATCGGTAGCACTTCTTTGGTTATATGCCACTCTGATGGTTTTTAAGTGCATTCATGCAGTGACATCCATAAAAATAAATGTCCAGTCGTGGTTGAAATGATGACATACTATTCTTGTCCAAGTGCAAAGTGATGGTGACTGCCAGCAGTTCTTTCTCTACCTTCAGATCATGCTAGAATAAATAGATGCAACATAATGGCCAGCAGCACCATCAGGCAATTTAATATTTGAAGAGCATTTGTTAAACGGAGTGCACTGTAATTTTATGCCCAAAGTGGGTTGATGGTTTCATGTTGCAGTGAGACAATGAGATGAAACTGATTATAGTAGAACTGTCTTTCATTTATATGAAAGGTTAGCTTTCTTTCACTCTGTCATGTTGCTGGTGAAATGTTGAAGCACTTCTAGTTTAAGTGTTAAAGGGCTTGTTTACTCACCAAATGGAAAGAGTATCGATCCATTTGACATTTTGTTCTGATAGTCGCTTTCTTTAAGACAGTAAAAAGTATCTCACCCCTGCCACTTTGGCCTGTTCACTGGACCTGTATGGCAGAATACGGTAGTCTAGTTAAAATTTTATTTGAGCCACTTTATTCTTATTCATGATCAATAAATAAAGAGTTCAGCAGAGAACCATTTACTACTGATGGTTAGAACTTTGGTTGTCCCATAAGAATACATTTTTGCCTGTAATTTGCAACGTTCCGTCCAGCCCGTTCTCATCCCAAGGCGTCATCTAACTGACGCTTTTGACCATGCGTCAACATGCCGACGCACATGGTACCCCTTCAGCGTCAATATGAGACGCGCCTCCTAGTGGTCTGACCCTAACCCTACCTCAGACCTAAACCTACCCATAACGGAAGCGCCATCTAACTGACGCTAAAGGGTGCCATGTGCCTCGGATTTAGACGCATGGTCAAAAGCGTCAGTTAGATGACGCCCGAGGATGAGCGTCTCATATTGACGCTTAAAGGGTACCATGTGCGTCGGCATGTTGACGCATGGTCAAAAGTGTCAGTAAGATGACGCCTTGGGATGAGAATGTGTTGTTCCGTCATAAACATGGCAGCTGTTCACTTTAAGTTCACAACCAGGGGGCCAGGGTCCACTATAGGGGGCCTCAAGATGGCTTCAAATTATTTAAAATAAGACAAAACAAGCATTAAATTGAGCTAAAACAACTAAAAATCAATATACTTAGTATTTGATTATTTTCATAACAAATATACATCTTTCTAGTTAACTCTAAAATATTTTATTGGGTAGAATAATTCTATCATTATTTACTCGCATTATGTTGTTCCAAACTCATATGCCATGTATTTTTTTCTTCTTCTGAAGTCATATGATAGCTTTGTCTGGATTTCAGCTTGTTCCTCACACAAAGTGTGTGGCTTCAGAAGACTTGGAATAAAGCACACGAGTTGTATCAACTGCTATTATCAAAAAGCTTTTTTTCTTTTTACTCATGGAGCTGAATGACACAAGTTGAGGCTGATATATGAAAAGAACATATTTGTTTACTTTTCACAGCCATACTGTTTGCCAGTGTTAACTGGTGGAAATGATGAGCTTGATGAACACTGAACAGAATTGACTGGTTATGATGAATGCAAACAACACATACTCTAGATAACGTAGCCAAGACTCACATCAACATCAGCCAGATGGCAGGTACAGAAACATTTCTCCTTCATTTGAAGTATTGATCCTTCATTCTTTTTCACAAGAGTTGCATCATTTCTGAAACAGTAGTTGAATCAAGCACAGAAACACTGTTATGAATCCTGGTATGAAATTTTGACACATCAGTTCCTGACAACAATTTGGGATCGTGGTACTTCATGATCTGAGCGTTTTATTAGGTGCATTTCTCCCAAATCGTCAGTATTTAAGAAGTTTAATTAACAATTTCCTTTTGTTCATGTTTATATATTTAAAGTTAACTGCTAGCTAACTTTTAAAGCAAATGCTTATCCAAACTTTTATCCAAAAAGTGAAAAATATCATTACCAGCACACACATTAAAAAAAATCTAGATTAATTTCAAGGTTGACCAAGGCCATGATCAGATGATGATGAAAAAGTTTGAAGAAGTTACTATTTTTCAAGATAATTAGGTTGACCATTGACTACCGAAATATCTGAAAGTAAGTCTTTGATAAAAAGTCACCTTTGATAAAAATTAAAAATAAAACTCCTGAAAATATAGACTCTACAAATTAGGGAAGTGTTTTGGTTATACTGGTCAGTTTTTATGCTTATGTTCTGATTAATAAAGACTGTTTAATTTATGCTTTTCAGATTTTTTTTTGCTGTGATTTATTCAGTTCTCTAAAGAGAGCAATGAGTTCCAAAGAACTATTATGAGTATTTCTGTCTGATTCAAAATGCACAATTGTGATTTTTGTTAATTAAAAAACAACTAAAGCATTTCACAAAGCTTTAAGGCAGCCATGCTTAATTTTTTAGCCCAGCTGGGCTTCCAGGCCATTATGGTTACATGACTTCAATCATCACTAATCAGCAAAACAACTCGCAATTGTTTTGCGATGATAGCTCAGAAAGAGCTACAGGATGGGGAAATATAATGCAGTGCAATAACATTTTTTTGGCTCAGTTTACTTTGGGAATCTGGATCTGTCTGTAAGTCTCCAGGTTTGAGTGAGTAAACTGTAGCCAGTGGCCAATATGCTGTCTCATAAACCGTCCCTAGCCACTCTTTCTCATTATCCTCTCTCCCCTGTCCACACACTCATAGCTTGGAGGCTTGTGGTTAAGCCTGTTCTGATACGCAACCACTAGCAAACAGTCAGGAGAAAACTTTCGAAATATCCTACGGGGAGAGACATCGAAACCTCCAAAAATATATTATAGGTGGACAGGGACTGTATATATAGTTTTCTTAAATCCGGGTGAACACTGCACAATTTTGGCCACAATTTGGCTGTCAGACAAATTTAGCCAATCCTAAAAGATTCCTCTGATCCTTGGCCAAAATCTGAAGTCTTTGATCGCTAGTTTGACATGTTCGCCGACAGCCGTTTAATAACCATTGTGATCCAATTTTACCTTCAATGAAATTCTGGCAGTGTCAAAAACCAGAAGCACAGAAACTGATGACGTAATTAGCGAGACAACAACAAACCACCACTTGCTCCACACACAAGTCTCGTTTTTTTTTCCAATTTTCTTTTCAAGAAATGATCAAAATGAATGCTAGAGATTGTTTTTGTTGGCCAGCCACCATTTCTATCCTGCATGTAAATGCAGCTCAGAGGCACCGAACATATCACACATTGATGATGTAAAACTCCAGACAACTCTTTGTGTGTCCGTCCATTGTTAACGTGTCTTGACTGCCGTCTGACATCAATACAAACTGAGATCCTACAGTGTGACATGGCTTACAGCGGGGATCATGTTCATTCAGTCTGACAAGCAACAATCGTAAAGGACTATTATAAATCTTATACAGTGTGCACCAGGTTTAAGCCATATGATTGCTTTGCATAAGCAAAAATGTAAGATTTTCTGGGTCCTCATTGGCACATTTAATATTAATGGTAACAATTTATTAAAATTGTCCACTTTAGTCATTTACATCAACTACCAGTCATTTGGTAGACACAAAAGAAGATATTTTGAAGAATGTCGGTAACCAAATGGTTGATATGGACCCCATTGATTTCCGTAGTAAGAGTTAGAGAGTTAGTTGACATGTAGTTGCAAAGTTTCTTATAGTTAGTTGTAATGTCTAAAGTGGACTATTGAAATAAAGTGTAACCCATTGAATTTAATTTGTGAATTCCCTGTATTTAAATCTTAAGTGCAGTTGGTTTTATAGTTGCCATAAAAATTTGCATCCATCTTACAGTTTTTGACTGGCATAAGATGTGTTGTTGTCCTTACACAGTAACAAGCGCTCATCTCAGAACACTAACTGTTTCTACAGCAACTGGAGCTTCAGCTTCAGTGATGCGATGACTTTACCAATCAGCGATTGGCTCTTTTATTTATAGAAGGCAGGACTTATTCCACCATAGTGCATGATGTACTTTCTCCCATTCATAAGGATTATGAGTGCACCGTCTTTGTTTCAAAAGTCTTTGTACAAACCCATTTTCTTTTTACAAAATTCTTATTTCATTGAAAATCACAATTGGGACAGGTTCTTTCCTCAGGTTCCATTTTAAAATTAAGTACCTCTCTGTATGGTTACAGAAGTTAGTTTAGGAGGTTCTCATATAGACATTATTTCTAATTTAGCCACAGAAAACTCAAAATAAAATAAAAAATGTTAATAATTTGTGCAATTTTTTTAATGTTTAATAAAGGTGCAAAATGTCAGAAACAAACATCTGAAAAGAAGTCAATATTTAATTTTGCTATTCAAATTAGAATTTGAAACTTTTTTTCCCGTCATGGTTAAAAAAGTAATAAGGAATGGAAGCAGAAGTAAACAGACCCAGCTTAAAAGTTGCCCTATTCTGTGGGTAAAACCATGGACTTGGCAATCCTAATGGGCACAAGTAGTCAACATTTGAAGTGGATCAAAACCTTTCATCAGAGTTATACATGAATTTTGAACAATACCCGTTCTTGTCTTAGGACAACTTTGATTAACTTTTTTTGATCCACCTCAAATGTTGACTACTGTACATGGATGTGGATTTTTGAAAAAAATTGCAAAAGTTTTACAAAAGAAACTCCATTAACATCTGAGCTTACAGCACTGCTTGAGCTTGTAAATTCTCTCCAGTAAAATAAATGTTTCGTTTTTCTTCTTTAAAATCCAAAGAAGTGTGGGTGATGAATGCTGGCCAATCCATTACATAGGCTACATGCTAACAAGGTTGCATGTAATGTATAGACATTTTCCTATAACGTGATTCTTCGTCGTGGTCTAAAAATGCTTTAAACATGACTTTAACTGCTTTCTCCCATGGGCGCAGGGACCATGTCTTGAGGATTGATACAGGGTTTTTTGGCAGAAAACATGTAATGTGATTTCCACTATGTCTCCTATGAGATTACATGCTATTTATATAACTGTGAAATGTGTTTGCTGTAGTCAGGTCTGTGAATCAACCCTTAAACTTGGCATTAATTATGGCAAATTTGCAGAAAACAAAATAATTGCCATAAATTAAAAAACTAATACCTGCCAAGGACCAACATTTGGATATGCAATTAAAAAGCCAGCTTCAAAGATGCAGAGCCCCCTATGACACTCAAGGACATTACAAAGACCGTACAATTTAATTTCACTCCTTTTCATTGCGTGTCATCATCAAAAAGCTAAAAATGAGAAACTTTAGCATTTGATTGTGTTTATTTTCGGTGGAATCTGAGTGAAGTGATGATTTAGTTTTTTGAATATGATCACTGTTCTGGAAATAAATATTTTAAATGTATCGTTTTTTGATCTCTTACATTTGTTAGAATATTTGAATATTAAGTCTTGAGGTATTTTAAGGGAGCTATATATTAATTATTTTGGTTTGAATGTTATTACAATGTTATTTCACAAAGGGGTACTGAGCAATGTCAATTAACAACATGTACTTACTATGTTTAGGGTTAATTTTCTTCTTAGTTGAATGTAATTATGCATTATTTACTGTTATTACTATAGTAAATGTTTGTTAAATGTGTAACTACGTTGTAATAAACATAAGTCTTACCATTAATTTTGTATTTGGGTTATTTTGATCTAGAAAACTGCACTGTTAAAGGGATAGTTCACTTTGAAATTAATTTTTGGTATGTTTTTGCTTACCTCAAGGGCATCCAAGATGTAGGTGTCTTTGTTTCCGCAGTAGTTTCAATTTTGATATTTTTAGGTCAAACCGTTCTTGTCTGTCAGTCATATAATGCAGGTCTATGGTAACTTCCTCAAAGAGCATGCACAGAGAAGTCCAAATTAAACATGATTTAATGACTCGTAAATGTAAGTACACATTGATGGCCTAGGACACGAAACGAGCGGTTTGTGTGAGAAAACGAACAGTATTTATATAGTTTTTACCTCTTGTAAACACAGCCACGTCCAAGTGATCTGAGGACGCGGGCGCTTCGGTCTTTTCCGGCAAGCGCCGGAAAGCGCCGGAAGTGATCTCTCGCGCGTGTACGTCACTCATACAATTTTTTTTTTTTTTTTGACGGTTTAAACATCCCGGATAAGCGCATATTAGTACCATTTTAATTAGCCGTCTTACCTACAATCTCTGTTCTGTGTAAACAATGAGTGACGTACACATGCGAGAGATCATTTCCGGCGCTTTCCGCCGCTTGCCGGAAAAGACAGAAGCACCCGCGCCCTCAGATCAATTGGACGTGGCTGTGTTTACAAGAGGTAAAAACGATATAAACACTGTTTGTTTTCTCACACAAACCGCTCGTTTCGTGTCTTAGACCATCAATGTGTACTTACATGTACGAGTCATTAAATCATGTTTAATTTGGACTTCTCTGTGCATGCTCTTTGAGGAAGTTACCATAGACCTGCATTATATGACTGACAGACAAGAACGGTTTGACCTAAAAATATCAAAATTGAAACTACTGCGGAAACAAAGACACCTACATCTTGGATGCCCTTGAGGTAAGCTAAAACATAGCAAAAATTTATTTCAATGTGAACTATCCCTTTAACGGTTAAATGTTTTCTGTTGCTTACTACAAATTTGCTGCAAACGGTTTTCAACAAAGCAGATTTGGAAAATAACTTGAAACAAATTTGCCAGAGATCTGTGCCAGAACACTATATTTTTGTATGAGAAGTGTCATTTGGTCTGCCGCCAAGTTATTTGTGATTTGGAACAGTCATGTGATGTCTTTTAGTTTAGAGATTAATTATAACACTGAAATACACCTCTCATCTAAGTATTCTTCTGTGCAGTAGAGAATGACTCAGATCGTACTCATGACATTTTAGTAACTCTACAATCCCTCTCGATTTAGCCTACTGTAATGATTATTTTCAGACCTGAACATGGCAATCATTTGCAATTACAACATGACAGAGATCAGATGCAAGCAATGACTCTGATTGGTTCATCCATTTCAAAACGCAGTGACATTGCTATCCAAAACAACAGACAAATCACGGGAGCGTCACATCATCACCACTCTGTATCTATAGCAACTGTTCAGCTGAATGAGCAGTTGTGATCCAGCCTGCTATACGGATTCTCAGTCGCCCCTCTCTCTGCAGTAGTCTTCCTAATGGCTTTTTTTTTCTTTGAGAGGGAGAGAGAATGATGCACTCCGATTCCGATCTGAGACCAGTTGCATGATCAGATTCCTAATGAATACGGCCAGTGTTTAGGTGCAGGAAGCTGGTCATGGATCAGCACAAAGAGGCACTAATGGCCAGAGTTAAAGCAGCTCTTATTACTGCAAGATTAAAGTCTCATATTAGAGTCATGAAATTATCCTTGACATTCCGCATCGGCTTCCTCTATGGCCGCTATATCATGTCTGATTGGTTCTAAGCAGCACTTACTTCCACAGTCCGAGCAGGTGGCCCGCACTGGCACCAGCAACCTCTCAAATGCAGCTGTGTCTCCAAGCATGGAGAAAACCCATTGACTAATTTAGTATGATGACAGATAGGAGTTAA
This sequence comes from Rhinichthys klamathensis goyatoka, assembly GCF_029890125.1. Classification (NCBI taxonomy): domain Eukaryota; kingdom Metazoa; phylum Chordata; class Actinopteri; order Cypriniformes; family Leuciscidae; genus Rhinichthys; species Rhinichthys klamathensis. The sequence continues at coordinate 555,896 of NW_026606931.1, forward strand.
AGCTACAGATCTGCTTGAGATTTCAAACTCTGAAAAATCTCATTGCTAATGCTGATTGACAGGAATGTTCAGATGAATATTAACATGGTTATGATTGAGCATTGCCTCTGGGTCTTAATTTACGAGGCATCCACCTGGGATTTTTTATATATATATATATATATATATATATATATAATTGCAGATACAGGAGTTCTAATGCAAACATCTCTTGATTGCATACAGCTGAAGTGCAGACGGTTCCTCGTTTCTGAATCAGCAAATGTTTGCGTTCTAATTTTTTGGGGTTAGGGTGTATTGAGAATGAGAAGGTGACGTCACGCGTATCACTCCGCGTTGCATTGTGGGAAGGATTCGCCATCTTGGTAGGATACGCTATCCGTTGTCATGGTTACTTCGACCGAGAGAAATAGCGACAGAGAGAGAGAGCAACTTGATATTTGTTTGCATTTTTGCGATAAGGCACAGTTTCTTGGGAATAAATGAAGAAGGGGGAAGCAAAAGGAAAGGGGCTCTATCGGAAGAGACTAAATAACAACACCAAGCAGCGTTATTTAGAGAAACTACTTGACATCAACCCGTACGACCTGCTACAGAATGGACGAAAGACCCAAAGCACTACCACCTTTCACATACGCTGACATAGTTAATTACCTGGTTTGTTTATGGTATCAGTGACTAACGTTACTGCCTACACAATGCAAGAGTTCAGAGCTTTAAGTCATTAGAAGCTGAACAAGTCTGTTGCGGCTGCGGGTGCAAGACTTAGAAACCCCCAAACCTGTAACGTTAAACTGCGAGAGTTCAGTCATACTTGATGTTTCATTCAGGCCTCATTCATAAGTGGAAATAAATCTGATATGAATCAGATACGTGCATTTCCACCTGCCGTGCAACGTTAAGCGAACAGATCGGACATTCCCCTGTCAATGCGAATCGTACGTCATTAAAAAAAGTGTCTTTTTAAAACATTTCGCGGTACAGATATATCTATAACAAATGAAACAACTCTAGTTGAATAACAGAGTATTAATTTCGTTCGTTTGTGTTAAATAAAAGGCGAACTGTGAAAGCTTTTGAAAGCAGGCTTTGCTCGCTGTTGCTGCTGTCAGTTTATTGACAAGCAGTTTCTCTAAGCTGGCTAGCATTGTTATTTAGTCTCTCCCGATAAGAACCCCTTTCATTTCTCTTCCTTCTCCATATCTTCCAAAGAAACTGCGGCGTATTGGTAAAATGTAAAATGTAAACAAACACTAAGCTGCGCTGTCTCTCTTTCGCTATTTCTGGAATGTTTAGTCGCGCCTCTGTGAAGTTCTGAAGGCGTTGCCCCTGGCAACCGATAGCGTCTCCTACCATCATGGCCGACCGGCTCAGACCCCGTCCAAATCGGCACGTGCACTGTTATCCCTGAAATTGTTTTAATTCAAACTACTTAGGTACAATAAACATAAACTCTAAAATGTTTGCACAATTACTCCATGTTTTTAGTTTGTTGTACGATTTGCATGATACTTTTCATTCTATTGAATTGTATAGATTGAATGTACTTAACTTAGCTTATTTTAGTCTGTTGTCAATGCAACGCAATACAAGGAAGATGTTGATTGGCTCTTTGAACTGACGTCACTGACGTGGATGGAGCGCGCATTTTCATCTGTTCATCTGGACTTTCATCATGCACGTTTGCTGGTGAGTAGTAGTACATTTTGGTCTTAAACAGCGAATACGTTATAACACATAGATAAATGAGATGTATAAGATTTAGCCAGTAAAACTATATGGAAGTTTAGGCTGTGTTTACATGTTAACCTTCGCCATCATGTTGTATCGATCAGTCGCAACCGACACTTTTATAAGTTAGTTCTGATACGACATGCTCTTTGGGATCGTCACATTTAAAATCTAATGCTTAACCTTTTTTGATCAATAATTCTCATTAAATATATGAACGAAAATGTCGTCTGTTGTGTAAAACGATATCTTTTTTCGATGGTGTTTTTGCATCTTGGCGGTTTGCCATATTAGAAATGTTCAACATGGCTTAAATACAGCGCAACTTTATCATTAACCTTTTAGATTTTTTTACATTTCTTTGTGAGTGAAGTATTAAACAAATAGCTTAAATTGAAATTCGACTGCCCGCAAGAAATACTAGCCCATGTGTAGTCTAGCCAAAGAAATGCAACCTCGTGCTCATCAGCGTGGTGTTAGCTACATTTCAGTTAATGCGAGTCTAGTGTATCATGACATGCTAAATAAATAAATGGATAGCTAGATAGTACTTTATTTTGGATATAAATTTTGTAGATAACAGATCAAAAAAGATATATCTTTTTTTCTTGTTATGTAAAAAGCAATCTAATGTTTTTTTGTTACTCTGCAGATTCAAATCAAGGCTAATCAAGATGATCTGGAAATGTAAGTATTGCATAATTGCTTGTGACAAAAGGGGATACTTGTTAAAACATTACAGACTTAAACATGGGAGCTATGCAAGAAGCCAGCCTTTTCCATGGCTATATCAAGAATGTTTATGTAGTTTTAAGTCTTTCAATAGCCTTAAAATACACTTATAGCGTTTTCATACAGCAACTCAAGATACCTCAGCAAATCAGATACCTCTCAGATTTCATCAAAAATATCTTAATTTGTGTTCTGAAGATGAACAAAGGTCTTACAGGTGTGGAACAAAATGAGGGTGAGTAATTAATGACAGAATTTTAATTTGGGGGTAAACTAACCCTTTAGGACTGTTAAGTAACAGTCAAAAGTATGATTCATAGAAATTGCCTTCCTTTCATGTTGACAAATGATACAATGTTTTCTCTGCAACCACCACACCTCAGACCTCTGATCTCGTTGACATGCAATGTGTTGCCATGAGAGGGCTTCCAGTACTTCTTGGTGATGACCCAACTGAGTTCTTCAAAGCATGCTTTGTAAGTATTATCAATGCATTTTTACTGTCATAGGTTTATTATAATATTTTCTGCTGGAAATATGTAAACCTTACTGTGCATTTATGTTAGTAAGAACAAAAAAAAAAAAAAATTATATTGTTAACAGTTATATTTGACATAAATGTTGAATGAAATGAGTGTCCGTGAGGAGGAAGTTTTAATTTTAAATCATTCAGGAGAAATTTAAATTAATGTCATGACACCTTTGAAACACTAAAATGCGGTTAATCTCATAGGTTAATGTCATAACGTTTTAGTTTAATCAGTAATTCATGTCATATGCAAAGATTTGTATACAAAAGAAAAACATACTCTTATTGTGTATATAATTCACAAAAAATATGCTTGCATTCAACTAAACAAAAAAATGTCCAATAAAATTAATATCTAGAAAAAAACTGTACACTGCTAAAATGTATTTTAGTAATCTCCAATCTCTTGTCCAGGCTTCTGATGATGGAGACTCATACCAACATGTGCCAGTATTTTTCTTTGTTTTTGTCAGTCTTTGAAACTGAGTGAATTCAAATAAATTGTAAGTTCAAAAAAATGATTGTTATCCTTTGTCCTTATTTGTAATGCAGGTGTATCTTTATTAAATCATTTACAGTAAATAGCTATTTAAATTAAAGTTTTGGGTTCTGTCTACTCACAACATTCATACAGATTGTAGGTTTCACATATGTTGTCTGTGCATAACTGTAAGCCTTTACAGGTTGATTGAACTTAAAATATTTATGGAAACTCGTTGCCCTAAAAAAGTTAATTTTGTATTGTTGAAAAAACAACATATTTTAAGTTTAATGTACCTAAAGTTTCAATTGCACTGCATTAAAGTTTTCAATTAAATGCATTTGAAATCTTAAGTACATTAAACTTAAAATATGCTGTTTTTTCAACAATACAAAATTAACTTTTTTAGGGCAACGAGTTTCCATAAATTTTTTAAGTTCAATCAACCTGTAAGGGCTTACAGTGTGACTCCTCATTCTCAATAGGGGCACAGGGGTTGTAATCATAGGTGTAGGTCACAACAATTATTTGCTTACATTTAGCCATCCTTTAAAACACTGTCACTCTGTAAACTGTGCACATTATTAACCCTAAAGTTTATTGTATCATATTTGATATGCAAATTGTGAAGGCCTCTAAATTATCAACATGGCCATCTTTGCTGAAAAATCAATTGAACACAAATAACTACACTACCTGCCTTCCGTCATCTGATTGAGTTCATACTGTTTAACAAGTAAAGGCCTTTAACTCTTTCCCCGTCATTGACGAAAATTTCCGTCATTTATGAGACAACGCTTCCCCACCATTGATGGAAATTTTAGGCTTTCTGTGTTTTTTTCACTGTTATATGATAGGGGGAACATCTATGACACATCTTCTGAAATAGTAGAGAATCTCTGGATCAAAACACAGGTGAAAAAGAAGCAGAAACAAGTGATATCATATATGTAAAATAATGCGATCATCAACATTAAACAGTATATAAATCAAAACCGCCTAATGTTACTGAATGAAATGTTGACCCAGGAAGAGCTATAGGACTGTGCAAGCATTAGTTGACGGACTTTGGAGGTGGAGCTGGTGATAGACAGGGACCTGGAGGAGCTGATGGAAACAGACACCATGGTGAAGCCGAAACTGGGAGCTGATTGATGGAGGTGGAACCAGGGGGAATGGGGTATCGGGCGGAACAGAGAGGCCGAAGGACAGGGCGACATCCAGGGCCCGGAAGCCCAAGGTGGAGCTGCTGGGTCAAGGGTCCGAGGTGGAGATGGGGGCTCATCAGACCAGGGCGATGACGGAGGGAGCGAGGATGATTAGGGAATCAGAAGGGAAGGCGAAGCCTGGTGGAGCCGAAGGGGTGGAGGGTCGAGGTGTAGAGCAAGAGTAACCAGTGACGCATGTATGACGTAGAGCGTTTGGGAGTGTAGAGTATCGTGAGTTTAGACGCCTCTCGCGGTTCAAATAAACGGGGCTGGGCAACAAACTCAAGCTCATTCCGACATTTCTCTTTTAAAATTGTCGTTTTAGACTTATGCGTGTCTGTTGTTTTGTTTTCCTCTATCCTCTGCGCTTCCGCATTCGTCATTACGTTGTGCGTCGGGTCAGGGGTTAGACTTCCACCGTAAATCGGTGCGTATGGCCGTCTGCCGGAAGCTAGTTATTTTAGTCTATAAAGTTTTAAATATGGATATTTTTCTTACACGAACACATCGCTTCACTTCAGAAGGCCTTTATTAACCCCAGCAGAGCCATGTGGATTACTTTTATGATGGATGGATGCACTTTTATGGACTTCAAAACATAAACAGCCATTCGCTGCATTCCATTCCACGACCTGTGGAAGGGCCCTCCGTGAAGGGGTTCTGTTGTTCACTTTCGTTTGGAATGCACCTACAAATGGCGTCCCCTCCGAAGTGCCCTTCAAGGGTGGAAAAATGGTCCAGGTGTGTGTGTGTGTTCACTACTCACTACTTCTAATGTGTGTGTTGTAGATTTGAAAATCATGCTTTTTCCCATAATTGTTGAATCACGGAAGCTACACCAGTTACTATGCCAAGAGATCTTTATCTATTATTTTTATACATGTATCAGACAGAGAGAAACAGGCATAGAAGAATAAGGCTACAGGTGAGGAGGCCTTCATTCCAGATTTCTCTGTTCTCCATTTCTTTATTCCCTCACCCCATCATGCCAGCTGTAAATGGTGTCTTGGTGTTTCTCCTCTCTCACCCCATCATGCCTCTATGTTTCTCCTTCCTCTCACCCCCTCATGCCTTTATGGATTAAGCTTATATACACCACTGAGCGACTTTCAACTTCCTTGTAAGGTAGCAAAACATGTTGCTTATGTTTAAAATGGAATGTGTACCTCATGCTTACACATGGTACAATCCACTTTTCATATTAAGAAACTATCCTTCTGTGTATACATTCTTGGTACATTTGCATCAGTTGAAAAACATTCCTTTCCTTGTAAAGAACATGCCAACTAAAGTATCATCATTAGTGGAACATCTCTGCACAGTGAACGTTACATTGCACACATACCTCTAAGCAAAATATATAACTCTCCCAGCTCTCTGCTCAGCACACATGTACAAACACACTCTGACTCATAAAATACATTATGAAATTATTATGAAAATGAATAAAGAAAAATAATACAAAAAAATAGCATTAAATAGTAAATTTTTAGTCTTCAGTGCACTAACTTGGATGGGTTAAATGCAGAGAACAAATTCCGAGTAGGGTTACCATACTTGGCCTCCACATGACACTTTCACTTTTACATAATTTAGTTTTTACATATTTTGTATATCTGAGCAAAAGACAAAGAGTGTTAATTATTCCTGCTCTCCCCTATACCAATACCCCTATATCAACTTCCTTTTAATCAACTTTTGAGGTCCCTGTAGGACATCTGTCTACTATTCCTCAGCATGAAAAGATTGCAAAAATATTAGCAAAATGAAATGTGCCTTTTTTTTTTACAAATGATCCGCCTCATTTGAATACCAAAAGACAAACTGTGCAGCTTCACCTCTTTCATTTTGAACAAACCAGCAGTGAGTGGAAAAGTATGCAGAGCATGAAAAGAATATTAACTCCCAAATTCCTACCGAGCAATTCCAGCCATTAAAGGCTGATTCTCTGTTTTGTTTTCATCACCAAAGAGAAAGACTTGAAAGCAACTCATCTCTGCAGGGTTGACTGGCTGTTTCTATTAGTTTTCCCCAGTGTTGGGAGAGATTAGGTGGCTTGCAACCATACTGTCGAGAACATTTTCATGCTGGGCTAATTCTCAGTAAATTCACATAGAAAATTAATCTCCAGTGCCAGCACACCATAAAAATTGCCTCTCCAAGAGCCCTCTACTGAGCAGAACTAAAATCATATTCATAACTAAAATTGCTGACTCTTTGTTAAAGACCAGAACACTGTAGATGCAGTATTTTATTTATTTTTTTGCTTGTATCCGGTCACAGTTATGTTCAGTTTGTCTAAGTTATCATGGACTTTTAGGGGCTGTTTACACGACACTGTTTCCAACTTAAAACGTAAAACTGTTTATGCATTTTGGCTGTTCGTTTACACGACAACAGTGTTTTGGGTGCCTGCAAGTTTTTGAAAATGTTCTCCGTGTAAACAACAAAAATGGGAATCACTGAAGATGATGACGTCATGCACATGCATGTTCAGTCTATAGTGTTTCATCGCCATATAATGGCCTGGCTGCAGAATACAGGGTGTTTAGTTGTTTTCGTGGATCCGTGTGAACGGGGATCGTTTTGACAACACGGAAAATTCCCGAAAAAACTCATTTCTTTTGAGCATATTGTTGTTGTGTAAACGTACCCTTTCACGGTTGTTTTAATTCATTCTCATGTATTCCTTTGTTTGAGTTTCCTGCCACTCCTTTGTTACAATGGTTTCGCGTACCCCGAAGTAATAAAATAAAACAAAATTCTTTATCAAATGTATAGGCAAGACAAGTAGTTTGTTTAGGCATGGTTTGTAGGGAAATTACAAACCTGCGCACATATATTCAAACGAATATAACTATAGAATCAATTTTTAATGCGCATGTGAACGCATGTGAACGCCATCAGGTCACAGGTTCGCGTTTAAAGTCTGTTTAGAGAGAACGCCGTCGTCTTAGTGGCCCCTAATTTAATAACAAATGATCATTTTGCTGGAAGTGAATCAATCAAAACTAACTTTAGCTGGAAATAACATTATTCAAAAATCGCTATAAAGCCAAAACAATCTCTGTTACCGTAAATTGTATGTTTATCTCTGTAAAGCTGCTTTGAAACAATCTCCATTGTTAAAAGCGCTATATAAATGAAGATGACTTGACTTGACCATCTGTGTTCTATTAAACATCTGGTTTGAGTTCCTATTTAAGTTTTCCCCTTACTTTCATTCTCTGTCCGGGCACGTTCACATTGACTGTGTGTTGCTACCTTCTGTTCTATAACTACTTCTAGATATTTACTGTAGATCAGCTTTCAGAATTAACTGAAGCCGAATTAAAGTTACAAGTGATTAATCAGTTTGCTCGCCAATCTTCTATAAACAAAGTTATTCTCCTGGCTAAGAAGGATAGTTTTCTTATTGTACATTGTACTAATAAAAAAAATAAAAAAAAAAAACCTTTCAAGATCAAACATTTAAGTGACTTGATCTGTGAGGTTCAAACACAAAGACAATCAAGTGTGGATCTAGAAAGAGAGATCTATAAAGAGTTTGATAGACAAAACTATGGGGAACATGCAACTAAACTAAACAAAACAGAGAAAAGAAATCAAAGGAAATCAAATTAATCAAAGGAAAGAAAGAAAGAAAGAAAGAAAGAAAGAAAGAAAGAAAGAAAGAAAGAAAGAAAGAAAGGAGCAACGAATGCAGCATTTAACTTCAGTTAACCATAACCTAATGAGAATCAAAGAATCAAAATCACATTAATAAAGGGGTCAAAACCTAGAAACACATCTAAAAAACTAAGCGGTTACTTGCATTGGCTTTAGTGCTGAACAAGTGTCTGGATGCATGTAAAGCATGGGGATTCTGGGTGTGTTCGTTAGGAGTGAGCTGGAAGCTTTCATTGAGTCCTTCCGAGGAGCGGATGGTACACAGGAATTGAAGTTGCTTGAAGTTGAAGGTAGAATGCCGGAAGACCAGACTTAGGTGAGCCCCGGTTTCAAGGGTATAGGCATTTGTTATAAGCCTCTACCTGTCACACCCATATCTGGTGAACTAACCTATGCTGAGGAGCAAAATTTAAGCGGGAGAATATTCCTCTGTCCCACTCAGTCAACACCTTATTTGCATGTTTATGGTGGTCTGGGGATTTGTGCAGTATTAAACCAAAGTGAAGTGATGCAAGTTACCTATAGCATACTATACACCATTATTTAGGAAATTAAAAGAATCATTTTGATAGAAGACATGATAAGATTTGGAAAACAAAAGCAGTGATACATTCAGAAATCTGGATATAAGCATTTGGAGTTGCACTAAAATTACTACAGAGGTTAATACAAGATGGGGACATGCATACAACATGGGAATATACTATATACAATTTGGGACTGTTTGATTGTGGGTTAAATGGAGTCAATGTTTTTTCCTATGTGTTGCAAGTTTGTAGTGTTACACATGGTCTGCGGTTGTGAGAGTTGGATGTACTGCCAAATTCTCTGAAACGGCTTATGGTAGATAAATTAACATTCAATTCACGGGCAACAGCTCTGCTGGACATTCCTGCAGTCAGCATGACAATTGCACGCTTCCTCAAAACTTGTGACATCTGTGGCATTGTGCTGTGTGATAAAACACATTTTATGCACATTTTAGAGTGGCCTTTTATTGTGGCCAGCCTAAGGCACACCTGTGCAATAATTAGGCAGTCTATAATCAGCATCTTGATATGCCACACCTGTGTGGTGGATGGATTATCTCTGCAAAGGAGAAGTGCTCACTAACACAGATTTAGACAGATTTGTGAACAATATTTAAGAGAAATAAGCCTTTTGTGTACATAGAAAAAGTCTTAGATCTTTGAGTTCAGCTCATGAAAAATGGGGGCAAAAACAAAAGTGTTGCGTTTATAATTTTGTTCAGTGTAAGTATGCTTTCCACAAAAAAGTAATAATAATTTTAATTACAATAATTTACATTTTTAACATTTTATTTAGCTTTTTTAGCCTTAATATCACGGTTACAGTCCATTTGGGTATCACTGACAACTGATTGATTAGGACAAATGAACTGTTAGAAACAATAATGGACTGACTATGGTCTATCTGATCTGTCCAGTCACTAATTATTGAACTATCACCAATGCTTAAGTTCCAGGAAATGCAATATAACATAGTCTGTGGCTATGGTTATCATTAAATTATTTGATTTGAAGACTTGTACTTAAGCTACTACTGAGATGCCAGACAGGTAATGTCTTCCCTGCTGTCCTCTGAGACTAGCAGCAGACTGGAACAAAACCGTTCAATCTGTAGCCTCTCGTGTTTCCAATCCAATTACTGTAATCAGGTCCATGTTGTGTTGCATTGAAAATGACTTTTGACAATAGAATATGTTGAAAGTAGTGCATAGGATGCCTCAATACCTTAAAGAAACGCTGCATCAGTCTATGTTGCTGCATAAATAAACATAGGTAAGTTTTTTTATTGTCAGTTGTTGAATTGGCTGTTAAAAGTCTAACTTTTTAAAAGGACAATATGGGCATTTTCAGTTTACTAAGTTAATTTCAGACCTGGTCAGGATGTCTGACTCTGACCTCTTGATGACGTGGAGGACTTTACATTGCAACCCACCTGAATAATACAATCAAGTCATTATAAAAATTAAAGCTGTCAGTTAAACGCGTTATTAACGGCGTTAACGCAAACCCATTTTAACAGCGTTAATTTTTTTATCGCGCGATTAACGGCCTTTTTGCCCTAGCAAACTTTGTAGTTTTTTCACATGCTTTTGCAACAGGACGCGGCATGCGCGGCGCTGAGCTATGAAACCCATTCATTTCAATGGCTTGCGCCGCGCGAGGACGTTTTGTTGCTTCGTCGACCAAAGCGCAAGCGATCTAGCTAGACCGGAAACAAAACAACAGACACGCCGCACACACTCGTTTGGGCTTGCGAGCCGGCCAAATAGTAGGTTAACATTACGTTTTGAGTGGATGACGAGCACAAGACGCCGAAATGGATGCCAATAAGATTCTGAATTAAAAGTTTACTTTTAAAAAGTTGCCAAATGGTCCCATTGACAAGACCAAAGTGATCTGTGTTTTGTCGTTGTGAACTGAGCTATCATCATCACGTCCAGTCTGAAATACCACTTGATGGCCAAGCACACACACACAGCTGATGCGAATTCTCCGCCCCCTCGTCAATATCAGGACCTCGTCAGTATTTCTTTCACCCTTTTATTGATGGACAGTGTTACATTGTGTGAGAGATTATTTTCTCCAAGTGAGAGTGTGAAATTGAACACTGTATATGCCAATGTTGTTTTCAATAAAAAACATTTGCACAAAGCAAGCCAATCCACTTTTCCATGTTGATAAGAGCATTAAAATGAGAAAAAATAATGGGACAAAAAGAAATCAAGAGACATTTAGAATAGATAAAAATGTGCGATTAATTGCGATTAATCGCGAGTTAACTATGACATTAATGCGATTAATCGCGATTAAATATATTAATCGTTTGACAGCACTAATAAAAATGTAACCTCAGTAGTACGAAAACACTGAAATTTATAGTAGAGAAAATCCTTGCCAATAGATCAAAAACAGGAGCATCTGGAGAATAGTGTTTAAGGCTATTTGTCAGAATGCATTTTCATTATCTTAGCAATGTTGTATATTGCATTACTTTTTGTAATCAAATGTTTTGTTTACTTATATCAACTAATTATTGACATTAAAGCATTTCAAGCAGCAAGGAGAATAATTGCATCATGAAAATAGCTTTGTTGAGTTGTAATTGTTCATGTTTAGTGTTCAAAATGGTGACATACTTGTAGATTTGGAATCCAGCAGAATTGACTTTTCATTGGTATTTTAGGAGTCAAACATTGTGGAGACCAGTAGGTCAACCATTCAGATCAAAATTTGTAATTGAATTTACAATTGGTTTCCTTTCAATTCATGAGATATAATTTAGTCCTTCTAATAATAAGAAGTTTAATTGAAATTTGAATGACGTTTAATCTTCAACTGGATCTCATGAGAAAATGTTAACTGTGTTTTTACAAAAAGGTGATTTCATTTGCACGATGTGATTCATACAGAAATGTATGTTTTTTTTTTTTTGTTTTTTAAGAAAAAGCAAGCATGCATTCAAAGCATGAAGGTCCATTCCAACTTCACCCTAAAACCTAACTGTCTATAATAATAAGCAGATATATATGAAAACGCATAAATGAGATCATACAATCTGTAAAATAGTTACGAATTACCATGAGAGTGATTTTGAAATCTATCTATCCTTTTGTCTGCAAGGCCTTTATCAATTTGTCAGTTTTATCAAAACTTTCTCGTTCTTGACTTTGACCACCTTTGATTTTCTAGTTAGAAATGACAGTTACATGATATCAGTTTATTTTAAATATCTAAAAGTAAGAGCACAACTATCTTCAGCTCTTCAGTCTTCATGCCCATAGCACAGGTGGTGCAAAATGAGTTACACGTTGAAGATGAAGGCATCCCTAACTCAAGTAAGAAGCAATAACAACAGCTATGTTTTCAAAAGGCTCATTGGGAAATTGTGCCATTACCTAATTTTTTTGGGAAAAACTCCAAAATGTACTAATGTTGATCCTGGAACAACTATTCCTGTCTGAAAATGTAGTCCTAACCCTGTCCCTACCGCTAAACCTAAACCAAACTTATCCTTAAAATCAGAGGGAAATGATAGGTCAATAGCACTGATGTGGAAGCACCAAACCCTAGTTATAAGCCTGAACTTGACATAAACTGTAAACTTGTCCTTCAAATCTGATTGGTTGATTGGAATGTTGTTCCAGGATCAACAAATATGTTCATCCAGGACCAGACACAGACACCATCTTTACATGCGTGATACATGCATCAACCACCGTAATAAAATACTGCCAGATTCACATTCATCTGTTTTGGACAAAACTAAACACGGTTTTAGCACCACTCACTGGACATTTCACTTTCACTTTCAATTATGCCAAAACGTGCAAGAAGCAACATAAAATCCTTTTGCACAAATGAGCCTTGGTTGGATGTTTCGCATTGCGTTTGCAAGCACCACTATTGGTCTAATGACTGAGGATATTAGAAGACCTTTTTGCAGGAGCCATTTGCAAGGAAGTGGAATCATGTGTTAAAGTGATGAGAGAGCAATTCCCCGAAAATCTCCATATCTGACATTGAGAGGTTGAAATGAAAGATGAACCTCATTCCAAAAGAGAAACCTACCCTGGGGGTGCGCTCATTAATTAAATTATATAATTACGAGGTGGTGGCCCTGGCGTTTGGCTCTCAACACAAAAGATGGCACATCTCCTTCTCTGCAAATGGGCTGTGCTCTGTCATTCTTAGTGACAGTAAGCAATCTCTGGATAGTGAGGAAAAGACAAGAGCCAGTGGGGGAACGTATAAATGATGGATCAAGATGGCTGATGTCCTTGAGCCTAAGCTGGTCTTGGAGAACATGTGGGATGTTGGTAGGAATCACACTTGCACACTGATCTGAGCTCACTTTGGCAGGACCTCTTACAAGCAGGAACTTTAGGGATTCACTTGGAGGAACATGATCCCGCATCAGTGGAATAAAGCTTGCCTTAGAACCAAGCTGTTGCGATTGCAGAAAGCTGACAGTCTCTTCTGTTGCCAAGAATGAAGGGTAATGAGTGGGCAGGAAACATCTGGGAGAAAAGCAGCAGTTGGGTAAGCCATTGGCTAGGATAAATAAATCATTAGTAGCACCACAGCATTGTTTTCAGTTCTCTGAAATGCAGAATGGCTTGTCCAAGTAAGAAATATGAGAAATGTGGTGAGTGCTAAAGAATAGTTCAGTCATCATTTACTCACTCTATTTAATGTTGTTAAATAACTGAATTACTTATTTTCATCTAAGGAACAACAACAACAAAAAAAAGATCAGAATATTCACACTGCTTTAATCCAAACTATGATTACATATACATACAGTCATCAGGCTGTCGAGCTCCAAAAGGATAAAAAGCACCATAAAAGCAGGATAGGCCAACAAATCATGCTGTTTTCAAGTTTTGTAAAGTCATATGATAACTTTGTGTGAGACACAGATTTTAAAATATGGACAAATCTGTAAACGATTGACTGTCGCCATCTGAGTTTGAAACATTAAATTGAAAGTTAATGTTTATTATTTCATATGATATCAGTTGTCTTTCTATGCTATGGAAGCTTGTTTCCAAAACTGAATAAATAATAAAAAAGGTAATTGCAACTTTTTCTTACTATTCTGACATTTTTTCTCACAATTGCGAGTTTATGTCTCACAATTCTGACTTTTTTTCCCTTAGAATTGGACTTTATAACTAACAATTACGAGTTTATATCTCACAATTCAGAGAAAAGAAGTCAAATGCGAGATATAAACTGGCAATTACGAGAAAGTCAGAATTGCGAGAGAAAAAAGTCAGAATTGCGCGTTTATATCCCACAAATCTGACATTATAACTCGCAATTGCGAGTTTATATTTTACAATTGTGAGGAAAAAAAAAGTCTGAATTGTGTGATAAAAAGTCGCAATTATCTTTTGAATTGTTTTATTCCATGGCGGAAACAAGCTTATAGCACAGCTCTTCAGCATGGATGAATCTGATGGTTTGAGGTACACCCATGGTTACTGGTGATCTGTAATGCTGTACCAAGATGCTGCAGTTTTAGTTAACAACAACACTAAAAGTAAGACGAAAGTCCTCTAAGATGTATATAAAAAATGTATGTCTTCAGAGCAAATACAATATCTGCCTCTTCAGTAGCCATAGCAGCAAGGGTGAATAATGTAAAGCTGAAATGTTTGACCAATTCCGACCCGACCACTCAAAATATAAACCACTTTTGTTGGCTTATAACATAGTGAATTGAGTTAAGACAAGAAAAGTTTTTGATTTTTGATTATTATTACCCCCAACAAACATCTGGTTATTTATAGCCTAAACAGAGAAAAGATAAAGTATTTTACAAGAATAAAAATACACAATTTTGAAGTCATTATTTACTGATCAATCTAGCAACATTACACCCCTTTGACTTTCATTGTAATGACTGAAACATTTGACTAAATATCTTCTTTTGTGTATCTTCATTTGGTAGGTTGATCAGCTGTCCTTTAACTGTCATTAATTCTTATTATGCACAGTTCATTACCCAGCTTCCCCATCTCAATCCTGCCTTGAACTGCTGAACAAATTGCATGCCTGCATTATTATAAAAAATAATGTTTCACTGACCTTTTGGCTTTCAAATGTACAAATATGCTGCAAGTCTCTGCATAACTAGGTGTTCTTGAATACCTCAGCCTGAGGATATTGAACATTATGTAAGGATTATAAAAATACCTGTAAGTGCTGGGAGAGCACCGCAGTTCAATAGCAATATAAGCCTTGACACATTTACGTTAGTAAACAGGAGAAAAGGCTAAGACAGCCTAAAACCAAAAACCAGTACAGATGCTTTTCATATTCTGATGATTTGATAACACAGAGAGCACAGCGGACAGAGCATTTGTCTTCGTCTGACAGGACGTTGTAAAGCACCGTATACGCAGAGGCGTTTTTATGATACTGGCATACATCTATGTGCGGAAAGAGCCAAAATCCATCGCTTCAAGGACCCTTTGGAACATACAGAGGAGGGAGGCTGAGCTCAGGCCTGGGGCCAGACTTTAGAGAGTCTCATGATTAAAGAGCTGGACTTCCTGGCACTACTGCATGTGACCTTGGCAAAGTCACTCCAGCCATTTGTGCTCTTTCATACTCAAGAGCTCTGCGCTCATCCAAACCTCATTCGCTCTGCAGCTGGGGTCCATTTCCTCATAATTGTTCTCTGAACTGAACTCTTGATCCATCTGTGTGTTCGCTCGCGATTATTAACGCACTGTTGATTGTTTTATTTTGGAGCTTCGGAGCGGTCAAGATTGATGACCAAACGTTGGCCGAAAATGCTGTAAATCTTCTCCGGTAGGCACTTGTGTTGGCTGAGCACATAGGAGCGAAGCCACGCAAGCATGAATGAACCACTGATTGGGTGTCCGCAACTGAAGTATCAATGTCAAGTTGTTCTAGAGTGCCAGTAACCACTAAACAAGACGAAGCGAGGTCCTCCTCTGCTTTGCTCTTGACTGTACAAGTGTACTCACATACTCGTCTCCAGCACCCAGAGGAACGCGCCTTATATGCCCCACAGCACAAAGAGAAGGTTTCATCCACTCACTGCCCACACTTTGACTGCATTTCACACATCGTGTATATGTGAAACTGCAATACACCAGGCTACTCTCCTGTATTAAAAAGTCCAGGCGAGCTGAAGTGTCAAGATCAAGAGGTCTAAAAGCGTTTGATGAAGTGGAAGAGGCAGTAAATTCAATGAAAGCCCACAGGCCGACAGGGGATGCTTCGAGAAGGCAGCTCTGGTTCTCCGAATGCAAAGACATGCTTTTGAAGCCACATGGATGAGGCTTACAATGAGCTTAATCTATCCTGACAATCATTGTTGGATAAAATAGTAGCCTATATGTCTGCACTGAATGTTTTCCATGCTAACAAGAATAGGCCCTTCAAATGCACAGGGTCTAAACAGCTCAGATGGAACACGCAGGAAACATCACTATTTTTATCCTGCACCACCAAAACATCACACTTGTATCTTATTCAAACAGCATTCAAATGTGACACTGGTGGTGTATTCAACAGCTGACACTTTTCCGGGTTTTTTGGCATTGCTAAAAATGATCATTGCCTCACAATGTCAGTGACATGGTGCGGATTCGATTGTCTGAATCTCTTCATTTATTAAAAAAATACAATAAAAATGCAATTCATCCAAATGTCATGAAATGAATACACATCTTCTATGAAGATAATCTTTTACATTTCTGAATTAATAATGAATAGAAAAGGTCCTACAAAATCACTGCTTAATTTTATTAATGTCTTATTAATGTAATATTAATATTGGATTAATATCTGAAATTCTTTTGACAGTCAAATCATGTGGTGCAACCAATACCGGAATTATATCTATCTCTAGAGAGAATCCTTGCAGATCGCCAGTCAGTTATAACATCCAATTAATTGACATTTTCATGAAAAGGCTAGATTAGTTTAGGTTATAAAATGTCATGTGGTGCAACTCCCCAAAAACATAGTGAGCTTTGTGAGTCATTTTTAATAAATACATAAATAAATAATTACATATACCTTGCAGAAGCCAACATGAATTCAAAGCACATGGCAATACTTATGATTGTTTGACTAAATCTGACAACAGTGCATTGTGCGGTGATATGTTAGGAAATCACCCTAATAAAGCTGTTGAGAAAAGTGACAGTTGATCTGGCAGCTCAGTTACCGGACAAGAATTATTGTCAAAAAGTGCCAAGCAACAAATCAAGTTATCCAACAGTTCTGTTAAACCTGTATTGAAGCTGTGCTGTAGCACCTAATACCTCAGATATTGCTTGAGTCACTCACTTGCTAATTAAGCACTCAAAGTCAGCTCATGCTATCCGCCCACTGCAATTACTGTTTCTTCTAGGTTATGAGGGGAAAATCATTGCTTACACCTGGATAAACTAATTTCCATCCATGTTACCCTATAAATACACAGAAAATATACTGATAAGTTAAAGTTGGCTACATGTACTTTGCAAAAAAAGTAATTTTAACATCCAGTGGTCATTAAGAGTAGACATTAACCATTGTAGTTCTGGTTTCTGCCAGGAAATAATAATAATAAAAAAGTAAATGAGACTTTTTATCTGACTATTGTGACTTTTCTTGCAATTGTGAGTTTGTATCTCGCAATTCTGATTTTTTTCTCAAAAAGTCAGAATTGCGAGATTTAGTTGCAAGATATAATCAATTCTGACTTTTCTCACAATTGCAAGTTTACATCTCAGATTTGACTTTTTTTTCTCAGAACTGAGATAAAAAACTCGCAATTGTGAGTTATAAAGTCTGAATTGTGAGATATAAATGTGCAATTCTGAGAAAAATCGCATAGGCTTTATGCACATCTTCACTACTTCCTGAACTTCAGCCAGCTCCTTTGTTTATTGTCTGCCATTATTGGACAAACTGATTAATCCAGGTGTGGCTGATTATTGTTACTGAGGCCAGGCACACCTGGATTAATCAGTTAATCAGTTTAATAAAAGCTGTGCATAAAGCCAATTGCAAGTTTATATCTCTCAATTGAGAAAAAAGTCAAAATTGTGGGATAAAAAGTCACAATTTTTTTTTTTTTTTTTTTTTATTTTTTTATTCCGTAGTGGAAACAAGCTTTGAATGAATGAATGAAATGAATGAAAAGTTTTTATTTCGAACATGTAGAAAGAAAAAAACAACAACAAAAAAACAACAAAAAACAAAACAAAAATACAATCATACTAACAATTAATGACAAAAAACAATTAATAACAAAAAAACAAAAACAATTTTAACTTATACATGTCCGAAAAGGAGTAGGAAGAAGCATAAGCTTATTCAATCCTACCCCATCTCCACTACTTTTTAATAATTAATTAGCTAATTAACCGGTTGACCGAACATTTTGATCTATTTGTCTCTACACACCAAAAAAACAAAACCAACATACATATTTACCTATGTTTATAAACATCTTCAATAAAAAATTACATAAGAAAATAAAGAAAAAATAATAATAAAAGAAAAAAAGAAAAAATATTAATAAACTATCACCTAACTAATAACCTTCATCCTCTCTATACCTTGCAAATATCCTATTTTTACAATGCTTTTTAAACTGAGTCATACTTGGGCATTGTTTAAGTACTGAACTTAATTTGTTCCACAACTTCACTCCACATATCGAAACACAAAAACTTTTTAATGTTGTGCGGACACATAATTGTTTAAAGTTGCTCTCACCCCTAATATTATATCTCCCTTCTCTAAAAAACAGTTGTTGAATATTACCAGGGAGTAGATTATTTTTTGCTTTATACATTATTTGTGCTGAACATAAACCAGATCAGTAAATTTCAATGTCTTGTATTTTAAAAATAATACATTTGTGTGATCTCTATAACCAGCTCCATGAATCATCCTTATGGCTCTTTTTTGCAACATAAATACAGATAATAGTCTGCATCCGTAAGTATTACCCCAAACCTCCGCACAATAGTTTAGATATGGCAATATCAGTGCACAGTAAAGAATGTGGAGTGATTTGTAGTTCAGAACATGTTTCGCTTTGTTCAATATTGAAATACTTCTTGAAAGTTTATTGTGTACATGTTTTATGTGAGATTTCCAACATATTTTGTCATCTATTATCACTCCAAGAAACTTATTTTCATTAACCCGTTCTATGTCCACCCCATCTACCTGTATCCGAATTTGTATTCTCTTTTTACAGTTACCAAATAACATGAAGTTAGTTTTATTAATGTTTAATGATCATTTATTTTTATCAAACCATCTTTTTAATTTATACATTGCTGAAGTAGTAATCTCCTCTAGTTCCTGTAAATTCCCCCCAGAACAAAAAATATTTGTGTCATCCGCAAATAGCACTAGTTTTACTGTCTTTGTAACTTTGCATATATCAT
This sequence comes from Rhinichthys klamathensis goyatoka, assembly GCF_029890125.1. NCBI lineage: Eukaryota > Metazoa > Chordata > Actinopteri > Cypriniformes > Leuciscidae > Rhinichthys > Rhinichthys klamathensis. The sequence continues at coordinate 575,212 of NW_026606931.1, forward strand.
TTATATATAACAAAAACAATTTTGGACCCAGAACTGACCCCTGGGGGACGCCACAAGTAATCTCCAAGTACGACGATGAGTATTCCCCCAACTTCACAAATTGTTTCCTACCACTTAAATAACTTTTCACCCAGTGCAATTGCTACTTCATATCTCATCATGCAAATGTTGTAACTTAACACTTCACTATTTATGACAAACATGTCATTACTAATACTGTCCAAAAATCGTAACCTATTAATTCAGCATCTTAATGCAAATCACACCGGCTCATCTAATAATATTTAGTAAATAATAATGCCACACAGTAGATTTGGAGCAAGCAAAAATGCAATTCCAAAATAGCAGCCCATTAACTGAGAGTTGGCGAGGGGATTGCAATAAAAAACAAACAACAACAACAACAACAACAACAACAACAACAATAACAACTTCTATCCTATCAGTGTGACCATGCTAGCTGTATCTATGCAAATTAAGGTTTGAAGTGATGTTGAATGGTAAATTGTACATGCCGAAGTGACTCTTGTTGCTTCTTGAATCATCTTGGTTTTAATGCATTTCTGACAGGAAGATTCTGAAGGATTTCAGATAACTGCAAAAAAAATGTCATTGTGCCAAACGTCTTAGAAATAATCACAATGGCCTGTTATATTTAGCTCAGAAGAGACGACATTTAGCTACGTTATCTTAAAATAAAGCAATAACCTATGAGAGGACATGGCCAAACCTCCCATTTACTGTGCTAAAAACCCTGTAACACACAACGTTAAGCTGCTTATTGCTTTTATAAAAGGGCAGCAAGAGCAATATGCTAAAACAGAGCAATATTGAAACATAGTTTTATGATTAAAACAGTCAAATATAAATAGTTAAATATACATTTCATACAACTGTCATTGTTTGGGTATGCTTCTCTGAGACACAGATACTCAGCAGAGACGCCTCAGGGAACATCAGCTGCATTATGAAAACAAGACAGCTGAGCGCTACCCTTTGTCAGATGATTACTTCCATAGACAAATTGTTGAACACAATTATTTATATAATATATATATTATAGTGCTTCTTCACTCAAAAATTGCTTATTTACTTCAAAAGGTGAAATACTGAAGGCAAGAACAACCTTTCAAGGGAAACGTAACTATACGATGCATATCTGAACGAAAGTCTTACGGGGTTTGAACAACATGAGGGTGAGTAATTACTGACAGAATTTTCATTTTTGGGTGAACTAACCCTTTAAGGTTGTTCCGATTGATCAGCCGATAAATGTTTTATATAGTTTGATCAGAGGTAGACCAGATGACGCAAACCCGCGAGACAATTTTTCTATGCACAGCTAAAATTGCTTCACTACAATCACCGGTCTGGCAGTACCAGGTGTCTGAAAAAGACAATAAATTTGCCAGATGTGCGATTTTAGTGTGTTTCTTTCCTTCACAGCAGCGCGCTTTCATTCCTCCCTAAAAGCCAAAACTTAACGTCCAAATTGGCTAAATCATTGATTGTCGTAAAATGCAGTCTAGTGTTGCTAACGTAACAAACACTGAACAATTCTCGGGATAGTTTTTGATGAGAAAAACGTCAAAAGCACCCTTCCTCCCAAACTAATTTCTGCGTCTGTCTGCAGGTGCAACAGTGGTTTGTAGCTGTTTAATTTGAAATGTTTAATTTGACTTGTTGAAGATCTCATAATGGATACTGAATGGTTATTTCTCAGCATGGATTTGCAAACACTGCCATACCAATTATGATGATGCTAATTACCTTGCCGTTTACACTGTCAGTCATGCAGAAATGTATTACATCCAGCATATACTGAGAAGCATTTTTGAATTTAGAAAACACCTTACACCTTGCCACTTACAGTACATTTAAAGGTGCGTACTGCATTTAATCAGCAGGCTGTCTGTGTATCCCTGGGAATCAAACCCATGACCTTGCTGTTGCTAGTGTTATGCTCTGCCAGACCTGGTACAACCAGTTGGGAAAAAGAAAAAAATACTTTTTTTTTTGGGCTATGGCAACTTCTGATTGTGACAACATAAAAAAAGGACAATAAATGGAAAGAGAAACAGTGGCTGTATACATTTTTAGAAACATTTCTATAGGACTCATCATCGATGTTATCTTCAACTTCAATAATTTGCAGTAAATCTCAGAAAAAAATTCTTTAATATACATTAAAAAAAAAGTCAAATACTTTTTTTTCATCTCAGGTCCCTTTGCAGATTGTTTTTTTTTTCTAAATTGTTCTGACTCATCACAACTGTTACATGACAGAAATACAAGTCCATAGATTTGAGGAGCTTATAAATCAGACGGCATTAGATAAATCCCTCTTAATCAGATTTAATAGGCATGGGCTTTGAAATGAGATCCCAAAAGTCTGAACTGAAGAAACTGAATTTTTTCCAAAATGTAATAGCGGCATTATGATAATAGCAAAGCAATTCAATTTCTTCAGCTGATTCTGAGTGCTTCAGCTCTTTATGGGGACAGTATAGCGTATGAAACATGATTTAAGCTGCGTATTGGCTCATCCAACAAGTAATTCTGTCTTTTTATTTTTTTGAACTCTATATTATCCCCTGTGGTGCTGCTCTTCAATTGCATCAAGTATCAGCGATAACTGTTACATCGGCAGTTAAAAGATGAGCAAAACGATGACCTGAGATCACTTAACTTCAATTTTTAAATCATCATGTACATTCCACTCAAATTCAGCACCATGACACTGTAGGGCAAGAAAATACAGTTATGTTTTTAAAGTACCGGTTAGAGAATATTAGCCTGCTGTCTACAACGTTGCACCAGATGTATAATTGATGTGCAAATCATAGCTGTCTACTTTGCTAAACTATTCCTCCTTCCTGAGCGAGGAATCATTCTTTTATTTTTTTTATGTGCACGGTTCACATGTGTTTTTTTTTCTTTAAAAAAAATACTATATAAAAGGAAAGCTTCTGATGACCTTCTGATCCCTTTTTTTTATCTCTGAACTTTAATTAGCTAAAAAGAGTAGCACAAGACGTGGCACATTTAATTCAAATTATTGGAGATAATTCATGTGGTGTCCGCAGTAAATCGCATTAGCTCCTTCCTGTATATGTCAAAATGGTAGGAGAGGTTCATTGGAATGAAATTTCAGAGCTTCCTTTCACTAACCAAATTTGATTTGTGCTATGCTAGTGTTGAAGCTCATTAGATTAAAGATGAATTATGACATTGTGAACTTATCCAGTGGAGAATATGGGGAATTGCTCAAAGGCTATAATTGATGCAGAATTCATCACACCGGCACCATGCTTGGCCCAGATACAATTTTTGTGATCTCAATGTATCTCTCACCCTTACCTAATTTTTCTCTCTGCATCTCCATTCTTAAAATACGATATACCAAATAAAAATGCACTTTTGAACTTCCTGATGATACTGTTCATGTTGATTCGTGTCCTTAAGTCACTCACAATTGCACACTTTCATTACCAGTTAACAAATGCTCATTGCATAATTAAAACTGTAACTAATTGGGAAGTAACATATTAAAGGGATAGCTTGTCCAAAAAATGAAAATGTTGTCATCATTTGCTTTATTTAATTAGCTCCCAGATCAAAAATAAGCTCTTTTATATGGTATATTGGTAGGTAGTGTTCAAACCAGCCAAACATACCATTATGAAGAGTCATACATGCAGTTCTACACAACTCAGATTGTTTCAATCTGAAAGTGTTTCAGATATATTCAAAAACAGTTTGAAGGACTTGCTTTAAATTACTTTACTATACGTCATTAAATGTGGTGGTGAATAATGAGTAATGGTGCGTTCACGTGCTATGGAAAATATGATATTTTCCACTTGTGAACTGGTATTTACCAGTGTGTTGCGTTCAAGTGCTTTTGTTGTCGTAATGTGGTAAAAAGATGGAGATCCAGACCTGTTATTTAGCTAAAACTATTTTAGATTGCTTAAGTCATCTGCTACAGCAAGAAAATGATTTATCAAAACTCAAACGGTAAATAATATGCTGTATATTTTCTAGATCATGAATAGTACATATTTTCACCATTCACAACTCTTGCGTTGCTCTCCGCCATTTTGAAAAGGTCAAAGGTAATCTCATCTCGGCAACTCGTGCATCAAAATATTCTACGAGTTGCCCAGTGGAAAATACCACATGAGGAGGTGTTCATGTGCATTTTCCATGTCGGCTTTTAGTATTTACCATAATTACCATAGCACGTGAACGCACCATAAACCTATCAAACACTATCAGAACAAGATGTGCTTAAACGGTATAATTTTTCACTTTTGAATTGATTGGAAAATAGGACAAATAGGAAAATACAGAAAAAAGTTACAAAAAAAATGTTTTATCAGGAATAAAACGTGTAAGGAGATTACTGTCGTGTAACACACTTGAAATAATGAGGAAACATTACGTTCATTAAATTATCATTGATTTTCTGTGTTTCTGCATGTACTTTAACACCACAAAACATTTAGTCTTATTCAGTTTGAGTGCTGTTGTGTTCGCTAAATCCATAGTAATTGATTCAACATATTGCAAAAAAAAAAAAGGAATTGATCGTAAATGCTATTCTCTGCCCAGATGTGGTATATCCCATCTTACACAATAAGAGTAGAGTGACTTGATATATGTGCATTGGGGCGACATTAAGAGGAACAGGTGCATTAGCTTTTTGATGTAGAAAAGAGAATTGGGATTTTTGCCAGCCAGCCCATTAAGAAGAATCATGGTAAATCTAATCGCATAAAAACTATTGTCCTAATACACAGCTCCACTGCCTCAGAAGCACTGACATAATCTTTTAAGAAATGGGGCATCAGTAAAGATAATATAATATCACAAACGGCGCTATTTGTCTCTGGAAAGAAATTCCTGAGGCCTCAGATTTGGCCTACAGCACGTCACACAGGTTTTTCAAGTCACCATGAAATCAAAATTGACAATTCTATTTGTTTTACGTAATAAAACAATACTGGCCAGATGAGTTCCAACCCGCACTCATATGAAATGATGCAGCAGTTAGCAAACAGCTTCGGATTGTTAAAAAAAACAATTCCTGATGGGCAAAATCATATCTCGGCTTACATTTCTTCTCGTTCGATAAGCCTAATTAAGGAAAAAAGTTGGTCGTAATTTAAGTTTCATACTTATTTTAACCACACTGTTTGATTTAATTGACAATGAAAGTAGAGAGGAGGGTATCACTTTGTATAATTTTGATGGTCACTTTAACACATTCTCTCGACTTTAAGTAACGAACGGTTAGGGTTAGAATAAGTTGACATGTAGTCGCTAAGTTACTTATTGTCAGTAGAATGTCTGTTGGAGGAGCATCACAAAGAGTTAGCAGATATTAAGCAGACAGTGAGTCTGCAAATACTCTAATATAATGAGAGTTAGTTGACATGTAGTTGCAAATTTACTTATAATCAACAGAATGTTCGAAAGGGACCATCAAAATAAAGGGCCCTATTTTAACGATCTAAAACGCAAGTGTCAAGCGCAAAGCGCAAGTAACTTTGTGGGCGGGTCTTGGGCGCTGTTGCTATTTTCCCGAGATGGTTCTCAATGCAGTGCATGAAATCCACGGGGAGGAGTCGGATCCAGATCCAACTCCTCCCACCTTACATATACCTAAACCTACCCATCATCCTCCCCCTGATCCCTAAACCCACCCCTAATCCCTAAACCCACCCCTAATCCTACCCATCTCCACCCCTTGGATCTTGTTCCGACTCCTCCCCGTGGATCTCATGTACTGCATTGAGGTGCTACTGATTTTCCCGGCGGGATAAATGACTCTTGCACCAGGCGCAAATCTAAAAGGGGTTGGTCTGAAGTAGCTTCATTATTCATAGGTATGGTTTGGGCGTAACGTGAAATAAACCAATCAGAGCGTCATCTCACATTCCCTTTAAGAGCAGGCACGCTTGTTCTAAAGCGGATTCCTATTATAGCGGCGGATTTGCCAGGCGCGCGCCAGGAGCGGTTCACAGTCGAAGAGAGCAACGTTCTCGTCAGGGCCGTAAAACACAGAGAAGTGACATTGGGGATGGAGAAACCCACCCAAATTAACTTCTGTTAAACAGGCGTATGATAATTTGGGTAAATGTGTAAGCTACATGTATGCTTTTATAATAAATTGTCTGTCTATCTATCTATCTATCCAGGCCCGGATTGGCTAATCGGGAGCACCGGGAGAATTCCCGGTGGGCCGGTCTGGATTATTGGCCAGGAGGGCCGGTGTTGTCATGGCACTGTTGAATGCTCCAGTCACAGTGCAGCCCCACTATTTTTTTATTGTTATTTTCTCGCAGCCCCACAAAAAAAGTCAGTTGTGATATGCGATTCGCATATTGCGACGATAACCGACCTCATCGGATCTGCTTCAGTAGCTACTCAACACCGCTCGTCGGCAATGGCAAAATGTTTGAGATGACCGATCAAAGCAAGCGGGATGTATGTTCACAGAAGCGCGAGCCGGGGCCGCGCGCGAATCCCAACGCGACGCTTCATGAGATAAGATGCAAGTGGCTAAACTAAACAGCTGTTTTACGATATAAGTTTTAAACGACGGACATAAATAATCAGTTTGCAAAGACTGTATCAATCAAAGGTAACCTAAAGATAAAGAGACTGAGAGAAGAAGAATGAGAGAAGGAGATGGAGATGAGAGAGGAGAGCAGGAAGAGCAATATTGCATACTGTGCCCAGAAAGATAATAACTTTATTACAATGGATTCCTATTTAACACAGATATATATGTTCTTTGCCAATGACAGTGGAAAAATAATATGCCCCCGCCCAGATCACTTTTGGGACCTTTGTATTTATAAAACCCTGTGTACGGCTATTGCACTGAATAGAAAATTATATATTTGAAAAATACAATGAATTACAAGGCTGTACAGAACAGTGCACTATTGCAGACTTATATACTGAGGGTTTAATTACATTATTTTAATATAGTCGGTCGGGAACTAAAGTGGGCCGGTCTAAGGTATGAAACTCCAGGGCTGAAAATTAGTCCCACTCCGGCCCTCTATCTATCTATCTATCTATCTATCTATCTATCTATCTATCTATCTATCTATCTATCTATCTATCTATCTATCTATCTATCTATCTATCTATCTATCTATCTATCTATCTATCTATCTATCTATCTATCTATCTATCTATCTATCTATCTATCTATCGTAATAATATATGATTTGCAAAAATGAAAACTGCTGCAGATGAGAGAATCAAAGTGTATGCGCGTTGTGCACCCGCTACATTGATTATGGCCAAGCATGCGCCCTTAAAATAGCATAATGAACAACGCGCAACGCGCCACTGACTTTAGACTAGTTTTTTTCTGGTCAGTGGCGCAATTGTTTTATAGAACAGCAAAATAGCATGAGGGATTGTTTGCGCCGGAACACGCCTCCTCTTTGCGCTGAACCGCCCCGGGGAGCGCAAGTTCATTCCCTAGTTTAGCGACGTGCTTCTGTGGAGGGAAAATTGCGCTTTGCGCGGGTGCAAAATAGGAATGATACATGCGTCGGTGTACAAAGTCAATTGCGCTGGGTGCAAGATAGGGCCCAAAGTGTTACCGAGAGGAGGAATGAAAATGAAACATATTGCAGGATATTAAGGACAGATGCCGTCTGACTGACTTGTAAAGCAACCAATCACAGTTCGATTTGTTCAGCATCATGTTTAGGTGCGTTCAAAAATAAAGTCGATATCCCTACAATTTCAGACTGGCATACAACCACTAAATTATTAATTCAAGAGGATGTGTGTCAAGCAAAACTCTTGGATGTCTTTTAATAGTCTATCTATGCCATGAACTTTACGTATACCTTTGAAAATCCAGTGTTTAGTTCATCCTGGTAAGCACTCTTTATCATATTTTTTTTAACACAACGGCTTTGTTTCTAGGCAAACCGTTAAAAAACACGACCCACGTCTCCCGGATATCCTGTAACCGATCAGTTCAACCAATCAGATGCAGACTTCGGAACTCCTGAAGTGTTTCGCCTTTTTCTATTACGTATTAGATGTTCAGCCAACAGGTGAGACATCTGAGGGTGAGACTAGCTGGATATCTATGTGAGCACCAAAACACAACTTGGGTCTGGAACACATTTACTAAATGATTAGTCATATCTCCAACCATCACATTTCTCATCAAATTCTTCCAACACCAAATGAATTAGGCTATGCTTTCCGCATTTGTACCCATTTTCTCCTAAAGAATTATGGGAGAAACATCTGGGACAAAGTTATTCTAATTTAAGATTGCCTTATTAAACATAACTGAGGAAAGTCCAATACGTTTCCTGAGCTATGATACAGCAACATCTGTGTCTTCTGGCAATCAATAACCCGTGAATAGGCCGAGTTCCATAGTTCAATAGAGAAAATGGGAGCCGTTTTATGGAAATGACTCTGTTGAACTAGAAAGACGCTTCACAAGGTTTCAGCACGCTTGCGACTGTCCTTGAATCTGATTTTTTTTTTTCTTTCATTTGGCTCATTCTTTGTTCTCCTAGTACCTCTCTGATGGCTGTGATCATGTGACGAGAGGTTTTTCCTGCGTATTACCCTCTTCACTGGAGCACTTCAAGGCACCATCTTTTTTATTGCAGCTCCTCTCTGTCTTTTCTTTTCTTCATTTATAAGAAGATCACAAACGCTTGCCTTTATTTTGGGGTCAATCTCTTTCTTTTTCTCCCCTTTAGACTCTCGTCTCACTTAATCCCCATATGTTAAGTTTGACCTCTGTCTCACAGAAGCATGAATTTTGGATGTCATTTTTGGATGATGGTTTAGCTTCGGTTTAAAGTTCTTGTTATATCAGCCCATTGTCCCTCAGAATCTGTGGATCTAAAAGGTTATTTGACACAGGGCTGTGTGAGATACTGAGAAGGACAAATAGAAATGGGCAAATTGGCAGGCTTTACTGTTCACAGAAACCACACATGACGCTTCAGTTTTAATGGCAAAAGGGAGCAAGGAATGATGCAAGAAGCTAAAACTGTTATGACAAACACATAATTTTTTTGCTGTTTTGAATGAAAAAGATGCTATAATTTACTTAATTAATGTCATACATAACTGAATGTGGCAATAAATTAGCACAGTTAATACTGAATTTGCATATTTTAAAATAAAAACACTATTTGCAAATAGTTTGAATTGATTGTGACAAATTCTACTTCTTTTAATGGTCTTCATTCTCTTTTCTTTATTCCCTTAAATTTGAATTATCATTTGAATGATTGTAAATAAAGTTACAACCATAAAACCAAAAATAAAGGACAACTGAAAAACAAAAACTGTCGGTATAGCATTAATTTCTTTGTGAACATAGCTAATAATGTATAATATGGTGCATTTTACATTATTACAGATGTAACAATTATCCCTGCTCTCTCCTATAAATATTCAATGTTAACTCTCAATTAACATGAGGTCAAACTGCATGAATAATAATTATAACACAATTAACCATTATAAGAAACGTAAAATGCTATTTAAAACAGTAAATCATGTCTCTTTGCAGCATGTTTCAATGTAATAATTTGTTTTGACACTTTCCAACCATTTCCATATGCTGTATTCATACAAATATGTACAGCTACAGCATGGTTCATGCTTATTAATACTGAAAATCTCTCTATTAAGTAGTGTAACTGCAGGACTGAAATAATAACAGTAAACATTACAAAATCCACTATTAGTAGAATCTAAAACTACACAATTACAAATTTTGTAAGTCGTTTCACAAAATCAATAACTAGTGACAGAAATAGTGTTTTGGGGCAGTATGCAGATTTATGACAGGCCATTTTCAAAAATAGACTCCAATTAGACTTTTTTTTCCAGAAAAGTTAAATTGCAAGACATAAGATTAACATACAGTAAAATCTTTCAAGTGTATTATTTTCTGTTCAGCAGACGAAAGAAACTCACACAGGTTTGGAAGAACTTGAGGGTGAGTAAATGATGACAGAATTTTCTATCCCTTTCTAAACTATCCCTTTAATAGTGAGTTTATATATGAAGGTCCAGGTTTCAGGGCAGTTTCTAATGTGTCGTCCTACCTCTGGACATTGTCTGATAAGGTAGAATATTTGAGGTAGGTTTGTTTAAATTTGGTACAGCTTTTTCCCCAAGTGATTTACCACATGCTAGCAACTGCACATAAAAAAGCTGCATATGGGGATAAAACAAAAATATGTGCTGATCATGTAAAAACAAGGAAAGTTGCCTTGGGACAAGAAACATTTCTCTCTCTTTCTCTGAGAGAAAGAAATTAGATCACGCAATACATTTTCATGTGAGCCAATTATCCAGTTTTTCTACAGTTTTATTGTCTCTTTTCTTTTCTGCCTGACAGAATGAAACAAATGCAGTAAAGAACTGCTGAGCTCAGAGTGTCCCAAACTCTCTTAAGATGCAACTTGACAACATCAATGCTCATTTATCTATATTACTATAGGCAGCAGCCAAATAGCTACATTTGTCCTGTAGTCCTTGGACAGGTCACAAAAACAATGAATCAGCAAACAAGCAGTCCATAAAAACACATAAAAGCAGTTCCTCATAAACTCACTGCCTCCATTAACATGCATATAAACATCCCTCCACACAGCATATATTTAAACGTATCCTGGACATACTACAAACCAACTGGGAATTAAAATCAGATCATACATAAATGAGGTAATTAAATCATTTCATGTTGATTGCATAACTTGTGGTTTACCACACCAGCAGCAAAGCAAAGCAAAGCAAAAAAAAAAAAAAAAAACATCCTGTGCAATCTATGTTGGGAAATGGGCAGGGAAAACGCATAGATGTTTTCAGCCTAAGGATGTCTCTTGATCTCTTAATGAGAATGTTAACTCCCAAACACACTGCCACCCCTGATACGTTACAATTAACCTGTGCTTTCACACACAGGTTGTTTTTAGTCTAGACTAAAAAAATATATAATAATAATCCGGACACTTCAGAGTTGTGACCTGGTAATATATCCCCTCCCCCTTCCATAAGAACAGTGGGCATTTAATGCAAACTATTTTGTGAATTACAACAATATGTGAATTACAGTGTATACAGATATACATAATTCAGCCATTGAGCAGCTGATTGATCTTGTAAACCCGGCTGGAATTGGACTTGTCCTAGCCCCTCGCCTTCCCCAGCACCACCTGCCTAGATCTACTAAGGGGTTCTCTCTATTTCCTTGCATCAGCTCATATCCTATTATATCCTATATAAATCCTACCATATTTATTCAGTAGTAGCTTTCACTCATGCCAGCAGCAGCTGCAAATCTAGTTCGCCAATACAAAGCTTGTGTATATTCCATAAATACCGGTAAAAATGCTGTTTAATTCTATTCCGAGAGTTGTCATGATTGAACTGTGTTTTTAATAGGCACGTCTTGAAAGCAATAAACTGTCAATCCACCCAGATTTAAGGATTCCACTCAAATGGACTTTAGGTTATGATGTATAATGTTTAAAATGTACCGAAAAAGAAAATTAAATAATAACTCCATAAATTATAATAATTATTAAATTAATAAAAATAAATAAACACCAGCATCAATGTGCCCCCAATTCTAAGTTGGTTATCTTATCCCAAGGGTCGAAATGTAATTTTGTGTTATCAAATATACAATTGTCAGGTTTGGAACAAATGAGGATTAATTTGAATTTGGGTGAAGAATGCCTTTAAGACCACACCATCTAAAATGTGTATTTAAAGCAATAAAACTAAGATTGTAAGTCTGTATGCAGGACGACTTGTAAAATCAGGACTGTTTATTAGATAGTCTGACAGAGGGTTGTTAACAAAAGAGTTATTGTAAGGTTTATCATTGAAAATTGTATTGTACTTTGTCTAGTCTTTATTTTGCACAATGGTAAAAATATATGGCAACAGCCTTCTGTGGAACACCAAATACGATATTTTGAAGAAATAAATATTCTGTTTTTGTCCATACAAAAAGTCAATGAGATCTAAAACACCACAGGACACCATTGACTTTCATTGGCCAAGAAAAAAGAAGACGACATTTGACACATTAAAGTCTAGGTTTGGAACAAAATGAGGGCGAGTAAATGATGACAGAATTTGTATCTAGTTGAACAATGCCTAAGACTACACATGTACAAATTACACCCATTTCAAATGTTTATTTACAGCAATTAAACTAAGACTGTAAGTCTGTCTAAATGCGAGACTTGTAAAATCATGTTAATCGCAGGGCTTCTCAACCCTGGTTCATGCAGAGTTTAGCTCCAACCCTGATCAAACTCACATGAACAAGCTAATCATGGTCTTCAGGATTACAAGAAAGTTATAAGCAGGTTTGATCAAGGTTGGAGGAAAATAACCTCAAGGGCCAGAGTTGAGAAGCCCTTGTTTATCGGATAGTCTGGTCACCCGGGGATAAGTGTCTTCATCATGTGATTTGTTTTTTTACAAAATTTTCTAAGCTTTCTATCTAGACATGTTTACTGTTTTTACCTCTCAAACATACATTGTATGTTTTCTCCTTGGTCTTTTTAGACAGTTTTAGACAGACTTGAAACAGCCTTCTGCCTCGTCCCTAAACACAGGGGCCCACTCACTCTACGTGATGATTTGAACATCTGCACGCAATCCTCCCAGTAGTGCAGTTTACTTCAACATCGCCTTCAACATTCACTCAACTAAAGTTTGAGGAAAAAGCTCTGTCTTCATCTCTTGCATCATGTGCCATCGTTATATCTGGCCTCTGGAAATCCTCTCCATATAGCTTGTGTTATATAAAAAGTAGGCCTACCAAAGTTAATGCTTTAACTTAATACTATTCTTTTTTTATGATAATAATAATAATAACAATAAACCAGTTACACATTGAAGAGCAGTAATACAAGTAAAAACAATTCCATAACTGAGTACTCATTTATCAAGAAATAATGGATTCGCCTGTCTAATGGCTAATTTATATATAGATGAAATCCTGATGGAATTCTTTAACAAAAGTAAAATCATTTGAAGTCTTTAAATGGCAGAATTAAATTGTTATTCGAGCTCAAAACACCCCGATGATGGTGCGGTTATAATGAGGAGACCACAGGAGAACTGCTGCAAGATCAATGATTCATCTTTTTACTCATTGTTTTCTTTTCTCAAAAGTGGTGCTATAAAAAAACACGCGTTTCAAAGTGTAGAGCTACATTTTAGTATATATGGATAGATGCAATAATATTGACAGACTTTTACGTATATCTACAAATTAAGGAATGTGCAAATCTTTAAATGGGTGTAAGCTTTTAGATTCAACAACTTTGTGGGGACATAATCCCAGAAGAGTGTATCTGTGAAAAATATGTTTGTGTAGTTTACTTTTTGTAGTGATTATTTTCTAATAGTCTTATGAGAGACAATATATACCAGACCGGTAAATGTTGTCACTCACCCGAGAACAATGGAATACCTATTAACTCCTTCCATCATAAGTACTGTATTTTCCATAATTTATGACACAATGCTTCCCCCCAATTAACAAGTTTTTCCAGCAATCGGCATTAGTTCACTGATATCCAGTATGGGCGCTGTTACTTATCTGCTTAAATAGTACAACATCTCAAAATACAAAAACAAGGGAAGAAGAAGATCTGCATAAAAATCAAAGATGCCTTAAGTTGCCAAATTAACTCTTTTAGAAAACGCTGGTGGGGAAAAGGTTAAATCAAAATTGTAGTAACAATATCATAGTCAAATCTTTGGACACACCTACTTACTTTTTCTTATTATGATTTTCTCAATTTTTGAGTTAAGCATTTAAGCACAAGTTGTTATTATTTTTAAAAGTTCATTAGATCATGATAAATGTACATTCTTTTTGTCCAAACATACTCATACACTCTTCAAAATAAAGGTTCTTCATTAGGTTCTTTATAGTGGAAAAAGGTTATTCAGATTATTAAAATGTTCTTTAAACTATGAAACAAAAATGCTTATTTTATGAGCGGTTCACTGAAAGTTTCTTTGGGGAACCAAAAATTGTTCTTCTATAGCATTGCTGTGAAACCCCCTTTTTAAAACCTTTATTTTAAAGAGTTATACATACTCATGGGGCCAATGTAAAGACAATGTAGGCATGAGATATAGGCCCCAAATGGGTATGATGATGGGTTCCATGTCGGCCCCAATTGACTAAGCCCATAGGAATCTCATATAAGATTTGCCTGGGGCCAATTCAAATAATACGGGCATGGAACCCGTGGACAAGTTTTTCCGGCAATCACGGAAATCATGCCTATATGGGGCCCATTCCTCAAACCCATATTGTCTCTACATTGGCCCCGCCACAAATTGTTGGCTGGTACTAAGTGCTAATAACCTTGTATTGTTGTCAAAGGTTATTTACACTAACTCTGCCCAACTTTGTCTGGTTGAGACAAAATTACAAAAGAAACCAATCTGGTAACTGGACAATGGTGTAGATGGTAAGAACAGTGTATTTCGCTTTTGACACAACTGGCTCAAGTTGGCATTCACCTTTTTCCCATCCAATTCTTCTCCCTATTCCCATCGCATATCTGTCATGGAACACACAGAGGAGAGAGAGATCCATGTGCAGTTAATTTATTGGGGTAATCCGTACTCACAATCAGTCCAGGCAAAGGTCAAAATTCGTACAAAGGCAATCCGAAAGACAAGAAACAAACAAGAACCAGGAAACAGAAACCAACATCCGAAGTGTGGGAGATAAAACAAGGACTCCGTGACAAACACTGAAACAGACAGGGTAAATATACACAGACACTAACAAGGTGATGGGAAACAGCTGTGTGCAATGAAACAATGATGACAGAACAGGATGATGGGAAATGTAGTTAAAGTGCAGGACATCGTGCGGGAAGAGGACCTCTAGTGGTTACCCAGGGAACACAAACCAGACACTGTGACATAACCCCCCTCTACGGAGCGGCTACCAGACGCTCCACGACAAAACTACAAAACACAACAAGAGTCCAGGGGGAGGTGGAACGGTGGAAGATCAGGGGGAGGGATGGGGGGCCAGGTGATGGCTTAGCCGGCAGCCAGGGCGAAGCAGACAGTCCATCGGGCGGCCAGGGCGAAGCAGACAGTCCATAGAGCGGCCAGGACTGAGACGACAGTCCCTCGGGCGGCCAGGGCGGAAACGACAGTTCATCGGGTTGCCAGGTTGGAGACGACAGTCCATCGGGCGGCCAGGGCGGAGACGACAGTTCATCGGGTTGCCAGGTTGGAGACGACAGTCCATCGGGCGGCCAGGGCGAAGACGACGACCCATCGGGCGGCCAGGGCGGAGACGAAACTTCAGGCGGCCAGGGCGGACCAGATAGTTCAGGTGGCCATGGTGGAGAAGACTCCTCGGGTGACCATGGTGGTGAAGACCTAGGCAGAACAGGAACAGGCACAGACACTGATCCTGCTGGCTCTGGAACAGGAGTAGACACCGGCACAGGAACAGACACCGGCTCAGGAACAGACACCGGCTCCGGCTCAGGCCTCAGGAGTGGAGACGGCAGGGTGAGCAGCCCAGGTGGAACCGGCAGGGCGAGTCAGACGTGTGTTTCTTCCTCCTCCTCCGCCTACGATGGCAAGACGGTGGCATCGAGCCCACCGCCTCAGGGGAAGTTACAATCTCCGGCAAGGGCATCTTGTCACGAGACACAAGCGTGACTGGTGTATCCCACTGGCTATAAACAATATCAGTTTAAAAATACATTTATTTTAAAAAAAAGAAGAAAATAATTGAAAAGTGGATATAATGTGCCTAACGGGTATTTAATAGATCTGTAACTGAAATTGGATGTAGTGTCCTGGCTTTGATTGGATGGGCTGGCGCATCATTCACAGCATTTCGCAACCACTCTCAAAACCGTGGATCCCTTCTGGGATCCTCAAGGACTGAACGGATCAATATGGTTAGGGTTAGGAGTAGGTGAAGGGGAGGGCTTAAGGCAGGGGTATCCAAATTCAGTCCTGGAGAGTCACTGTTCTGTAGAGTTTAGCTCTAATTGCCTCAACATACCTGCAAGGAAGCTTCTAGTTCAGGTGTGTTTAACTGGGTTTGGAGCTAAGCTTTGCAGGACAGTGGCCCTCCAGGAGCAGGATCGGACACCCCTAGCTTAAGGGATAGGGATTTTCATGACACCGGTTTCAACTAAAAACATAAAACTTTATGCGTTTTGGCCGTTCGTTTACTGGACAACGGCGTTTTGGGTGCCTGAAAACACAAACTTTTGAAAATGGGTTTCAAAGTCCAAGTTTTCATTGACGTGTATTACGTGTTCAGTCTATAGTGTTGCATCGCCATCTAATGAGCTGGCAGCAGAATACAGGGTTTTTAGTCGTTTTCACGGATCCGTGTGAATGGGAATGTTTTGACAATGGTGTCTCTGTGCGTGGAAAACTCAAAGGAAAAACTTCTCCGTTTTAAGCATATCGTTGTCTTGTAAACATACCCTTAGTATAAATAGCATCTATCATATTTATACTAGGTGAAAATAGCCTCTGCCCACTATAAACATCATTAGTGCTTGCGGTCTATGAATATGTGTATATCACAATGCCCCCACAATAACTGTGCTGTTGTTTTTAAGTAATAGTTCATGGATTAAAATAGTTTGACATCAACTTTTTCAGGAGTTTTCAGCTGGATGGTCATCATCAGAAAGTTTGCTGAATGAAATTGCAGGCAGTTACTCTGGCAGAAGATTAGTCAGACTGTGATGGTGCTGATTTTAGTTGTATATACTGACTGACAGTTTGGTCTGAAAATAAACCCAGTGCCCTTATACGAGGACACTGTTTTTCACAAACTACTCCATGTCTGAATGCTTGCTTGGTTTTTTACAGTCATCAGGCACTATTAGATACAAATAGCAAAGAATGTTCACTATATTGCATATTTTTGGTCTATATTATGTGACTATATACGAGTAATTATGTCAATCTATTAAAAAATCCTGGTAACACTTTAGTTTAGGGTCCAATTCTCACTATTAACTAGTTGCTTATTAGCATGTATATTACTAGGATATTGGCCGTTTACTTATAAAACACATATTAATGCCTTATTGTGCATGACCATATTCTACATCCCTTAATCCTACCCAATACCTATTGAGGCAAAAGTCGTAGTTAACAGTTAGTTATAGTGAGAATTGGACCCTAAACTAAAGTGTGAGCAAAATCGTAAATCCTAACATATGAAATGATAGGAAGAAAAATTGGTCATAGATTAGGGTCCAATTATCTCTATTAACTAACTATTAACTGACTTTTGCCTCAATAAACTCCTAATTACTTCTTATTAATAGTAAGGTAGTTATTAATTTTAGGTATTGGGTAAGATTAAGGGATGTAGATAGCCTGGTTAAAACCAGACCATTCTCAGTTGTAACTGAGTTATGCGCAAAGCATCATATAGACAAATCATCTCCAGAGGGGCGTCACCAACGGACGTCGCGGATAGACCAAAAACCAATCAGAGCGATGAAGGAGATGACGTATGCAGAGAGGCGAAGAATCTCCGAGTGTTGTTCTTTGCTCGGTTTTTAACAAAAAGGAAACGTTCAAATCGCTTAAAACAGACGTGATAGCTGATTCGAACGAGTGATGTTTGACGGCGCCATCCATCTTTGTAATGTAGGCTAAAATCTGCTTCAAAATCCCAGCGCTGTCGTCATCGTGTAAAGCCCGCCCCAACGTTTCTGATTGGTGCCTCGATTTCGACGGATTGTAAATAGGCTTGAATGAGCTCTTTGCCAGACTAACTTTCAGAGCAAATCTAAATTTGCTGGAAGTTGTCTGGGTTTTCCCAGGCTAGGATGTAGAGGTAACACTTTACAATAAGGTTTCATTAGTTAACATTAGTTAACTACAGTATTTAAAATGAACTAATAATGAACTGCTCTTCTACAACATTTATTCATGTTTGTTATTGTTAATTTCAACATTTAATAATAATTTGTTTTAATCAAAAGTTGTATTTCTTAACATTAGTTAATGCACTGTAAAGTAACAGGAACAGGCAATGAACATCTGTATTTTTATTAGCTGACGTTAACAAAGAATAACAAATAACAAATGTATTGAAAAATCAGTACACTTTTGAATACTGTTCCATCATTAATGAATAACTACACAGGAACAAATTAGTAATGCAATATTAACATTCTAGTAACTACTATTAAATGGTAAATGGTAAATGGACTGCATTTATATAGCACTTTCACAGACCCAATGGCCACCAAAGCGCTTTACAATTTGCCTCACATTCACCCATTCACTCACTCATTCATACACCGACGGGCGACGGCAGCCATGCAAGGCGCCATCCAGCTCGTCGGGAGCAGCTAAAAATTAATAAAAATTAAATTAGTTAAAAATTAACTAACAAGAAACTCTGATTTACTAAATGGTAAGTAATAACGCTCAGTTGAATGAGGTAGTTCACTATTAGCTAATCAATAACTACTATTTTTTTCATACCTCCCAGAGGACTACTAAAAACTACTACTTACAGGTTTATAATTAATGTAAAAAATGCATAATGTATAATTAATTCTAAAGTGAAGATATGGTAACCCACTAGTAATGACTCAAATATTGATCAAATCCTTAAGAAGGAATTACTAATTATTTGGAACAGTATTCTAAAGTGAAAAGCATGGTAACTATCTAGTAATGACTGAAGTCATTGTAAGCTTTTGAGGTGCAATACAATGCAATATAATGATTATTGAGAGGTCTACAAATAAACCGTCCATCAAATTCCTCAATTTTTCTAAAAAAGTGATGTATGGATAATCAAGTAAACCTATGTTGCTTCAGTCGAGTAGTTAAGTGTTTATCTTGTATCGAAAATATTACTAACAATATGAACGTAATTCTTAAGTTTGGTTTATAAAAATAATACAAAAAAATATATAAACTATCAGATGATAGAAGGCATATACTGTAGTTGATTGTGTTTTTTTGTGCAAAGTTTTGAGGCCTTAGAAATGTGTGTATTAAATATGATACAGTAGGTTGTATATACCCCTAATAAAATTATTACAAATATTACACATCCTGTGCAGCAGAGCGGCAGTGGGAAATGACCATATCCTATCTGGTGACCTTGACACAATCCATTCCTTCACCTTCTCTGACATCAGCTCACCCAAGACCTCAGTAAATCATTCACAGACAACCCTAATATCCTCAGCGACCATCTTTAATGAGTGAGTACTGAACCTATGACCATCCATCCTGCGACGGCCTGCCAACCCAAAACCATCACATCATCTGTCCTCCAGCAGAATTCCCCTGGCCTCCTCTAATACCTATTCTTCTATCATCCATTCCTCACTTACCAGTGCCTCAATTTAAAAGCAGCTAATATAATCCCACTGTTGCAGCAAAGCAAAATACACAATACTCCAATAACCAACCCATGGACGAAAAAGTACTTAACATTTTAGTTGCGCCACTGGATGTTATATTTTCATGAGATCGACTTAGCACATGAAAGCACACAAGCATCCAGCTAATTATCCTCCATTCACATCTGGATATGGCGATGGCTGCTCTGTAGATTGCAAGCTGGACTGTGGCCACATTGGCTGCTCTGATAGAGGGCAGATGATATAGTGCTGAGAGTGAGTGCCGAGCATGCCAGGTTCAGTTGTAAAGCATGACCCACTGGTGAGGTGAAGTGAGTGCGGGGCCCACAGGAACAAACTGATTTCCTGTTTACCCGTAATCATCACGTCACATTTGAAAATGGGGTTGTTTGAAGCAGTTGATAACTCTGATAAAAAAGCTCAGACAATAAATAATATCAGGGGCATCGCTACACCCTTTTTGGGGTATGAGTCCCTACTGCTGTGCCCCAGTCAAATATTACTGATAAATCCTTGTCTGACAATGGAGATTACCACATACTGACACAAGAATCATTTCCCATGTCATGAGTGTTTTCTATCCGCTGTTTTGAATCCGAACCGGCGATAACTGATTAATGAATTATTCACTCTTTTGATGTAATCAGTTTGCAAAGAGGTCTGAAATCATTCACGATTCAGTTTGATTCATTTTGAAGGTTCGCTCGCGCACTAAATCATTTGCACAATTTTGCAGCAGTTTCTCACAGTGAAATAGTTATGGGATTTATAAGACAGGAAACAAATAGAATGCTGGATGAGGTTGGTAATTACCTACTACAATAAATTGGAGGAAACAAAATTGGCAAATGTCTTTTTGCGAAACTGGCAGCTGTACTACAGGTAGAGACGATTTACAGTTGTGGTCAGAATTATTGGCACCCCTGGTAAATATGATCAAAGATGGCTGTAAAAAAAAATCTGCATTGTTTAAAATTTTGATCTTTCATTTAAAAAAAAGCGCATAATTAAATAAATGTTTTTCTCCAAAACACGTTGGCCATAATTATTGGCACCCTTTTATTAATTATTGCCTTTTTGCAACCTACTTTTGCCAAGATAACAGCTCTGAGTTTTCTCCTATGCCTGATGAGTTTGGAGAACATCTGACAAGAGATCAGAGACCATTCCTCCATACAGAATCTCTCCAGTTCCTTCAGATACCCAGATTCATGTTGGTGCTTCTTCTCTTCATTTCACCCCACTCATTTTCTATAGGATTCAGGTCAGGGAACTGGGATGGTCATGGCTGAAGCTTCATTTTGTGCTAAGTGACACATTTTTGTGTTGATTTTGATGTTTGTTTTGGATTGTTGTACTGATGGAAGATCCAACCACAGCCCATTATAATATTTCTAGCTGAGGCCGTCAGGTTTTGATTCTTTATCTGTTGGTATTGGCTAGAATCCATGATACCATGTATCTGATCAAGATTTGCAGGACCTCCAGCAGAAAAATAGGCCCACAACATTAAAGATCCAGCGGTATATTTAACCGTGGGCATGGGGTACTTTTTATCCCTGTGTGCACCAAACACATCTGTTGGGTTTGCTGCCAAAAAGCTCTTTTTTTAGTTTCATCTGACCGTAGAAACTCATCCCATTTGAAGTTCCAGTCGTGTCTGACAACTGAATATGCTGGAGTTCGTTCTTCGATGAGCGAGGAGGATTTTTTTCTTGAAACCCTTCCAAAAAACACGTGGTGATGTAGGGGGTGTTTGATTTTTTTAAGGCTTTTTGACCCCAAGACTCAACTAATCTCTGCAATTCTCCATCTGGGTCATTGGAGAGTCTTTGGCCACTCGAACTATCCTCCTCACCGTGCATTAAGACAATATAGACACACATCCTCTTCCATGCAGATTCATAACATCTTTACTTAATTGGAATTTTTGCCCCGATGGTGGAAATGGGGGTTTTCAATGCATTCGCTATTTTCTAACAGCCACTTTCTATTTTTGTGAAGCTCAACAATATTTTGCTGCACAACAGAACTATATTCTTTGCTTTTACTTATTGTGATGGATGATTAAGGGAATTTGCCCTTTGAGTTTCCTCATATTCATACTCCTGTGAAACAAGAAGCTTCATGGTCTTAGCAAGACAATTTCATGTTTAGTCAACCTGGTGTGATAAAAAATGTAAATATTCATAAAAATATACTTCAGAGATATTTTACTCATAAAAAATTCTAGGGGTGCCAATAATTGTGGCCAACATGTTTTGGAGAAAAACATTTATCAAAATATAGGGACATACTTTTGAATGGGGGCTAGAAACGTCTCTGTACAATACTGATATCAACAGACAATTTTCTCAGAAATTCAATCGTTTCTTTCCTGAATTAATCAGTGCTGATGAATGAATCAGATTAATGAAAGGTTAATCATTAAAATCAGTGTTTTTGAACAAATCAGTTAAACGAATGATTCGATGACTCACCCATAAAGACAGTCACTTGTCACGTTGTGGCGTAATGATATAATCTGCAGAAAGAATCTGAAATATCCTCATCAATGATGCTCTTTCTGGAACCACCTGTAATGTGCTGGAGAAAGCAGGCGAAGGCGAGGATCTATCTGCAAGGTTTTAATGACATAACACATAGAACACATAATAAAGAACTCCAGGGACAAAGAAATAAAACCACGAAAAGGACCGAACTAGAAGCAACCATTCATGTACAACAACTGACAAAGTATCAAGTGAAACACAAGGGCTATAAATACACAGGGGCAAACAAGCTTAACTAGATAATGAGGAAACAAGATACACCTGGGGAGACGAATCAACATGAAAAACTACATAGGACTACAAAACTTAGCACAATGACAAAAGTACACAAGACAAGTGGAACACAAGACAGGAATCATGACACCACCATTAGTAAACTGTTCTTCAGAATACATTATTCTGATTGGACATTTTTAAATATTTTGTATAATGAGCCCTGAACTGTACAATTGACCGTTTTACAAGGCAAATGATTTCCTACATAGAAGTTGCTGTATAGTCTCGAACACTTTGCAGTCTTTTTCTTCTCATATAATAATTTTAACTTAAATATTTCATGTCCATTTATATAGTAAGTAACCTTGTAATAAGTGGGATAATGTACAGCCAGCCAGCCAATAATGTTGGGTACCAGTTAACTTTGGGATTATTGTGGTATAATTGCTGAGTGTGATATTTATTTTATATACATATATATTTATGTATATAAAATATATACATAAATATATACAAATAATTCTAATTAATGTACATATATCTCATGATCAGGCATATCCTGAATTGTGTGGCAAGGAAAGATGAGTATCTTGGACATGACAAGTCTTGGAAAAGATCAGCTCATAAACATTTAGATGACTGAAGTT
Organism: Rhinichthys klamathensis goyatoka; assembly: GCF_029890125.1. Lineage (NCBI taxonomy): Eukaryota > Metazoa > Chordata > Actinopteri > Cypriniformes > Leuciscidae > Rhinichthys > Rhinichthys klamathensis. The sequence goes on from NW_026606931.1 coordinate 598,105, forward strand.
TCTAAAGATAAATGTTGAAGGATGAAAAAAAAAAAATCTTTTTCCTTTATCCAATCCACACTGGCCAAAGAAAAAAAAAAGGCAATTTCCTGCTATGATGTGATGAATAGGAGGAGAGAGATTATAAAATAATTGTCAGAAATACTAAAGCAATCCATGTGTGATTTGCCCCCACTGCAGTGGCGGTTTTGTGTCAGATTCAGAAGCAACTAATCCTGAACTGTCCAAAGTAGAATTCACTGACCTAGAGACAATCAACAAAATTATATCACAATTTTTCAATGGTAGGGCTACAAAAAAACCTAATTTGACAGGCTTGCTTGTGTGTGATTGAAAACAGTCTGGTCTGTGAAGATTCGGCTCTCCCATTCTTATGATGATTACTTTACTTGGATTGATAAACAGCACAGGAGAGTTGATACATATTCTTATCTAAAGGTGAAAACCCTTATGTTCTTGCAGGGAACAATAAGCTTTTGTCTTCATCTTGAATTGGTCCAACTCATGAGGGAGTCTATGCATTATACAAAAGCTTTCGATAAAAGAAAAATAAATAACGTGTAAAAGTTACATGGAAAAAGTAGCTTTCTAAAATGAAGCTGCTTTATATTTTATGTGAAATGTAGAAAAGGAAGTGTGCTTAATTTTACTAACTACATGCAGATATTATAATATTAATGACTTAACCACTTAAGTGTACTTAAAGAGAGTACACTTTCATGACTTAACATGCTTAAGTACAAAAAAACACTCTAAAATTCAATTCAAACACTCTATTAATACAAATTTAAACTAAAATACATTTTCATTTAATTTGTCTGCACTTAAGTAGGCCCATATAAAGTATGCTAAAGTGTACTTATTTTTCACAAGGGATGTCATTTTTTATTAAAACCTTCCAAAAGGTGTGATGCAAAGACGTCTCTGTGTAGTTTGAGCCATTTAAAACCTGCTGTATCCAATGATACAGACCAGATAAAAAGAAAAAAATAATCAAAAGTTTATTCCTGATTCGCACTTGTTCTGAAATTGCTGACAGAATACTGTAAACACAATTGCTGAAATGTTTTTTTTTTTTACTTTTCTACTAAAAAGCTACAGGATATTTAAAACTACTTTTGACAACTTTTAGGGGCTGTTTACACGACACCGTTTTCAACTAAAAACATACAACTTTTTATGCGTTTTGGCCGTTCGTTTACACGACAACGGTGTTTTGGGTGCCTGAAAATGCAAAGTTTTGAAAATGGGTTTAAAAAGTGCAAGTTTTTTAAAACAGTCTCTGTGTAAACAACAAAAACGTGAATGTCTGAAGATGATGATGTCATGCCAGCCCGTTCTCATCCCAAAGCGTAATATATTGACTCTTTTGACAAAGCGTCTATATCCAACGCACATGGCACCCTTTAGCGTCATATGAGACGCAGATATATGGCGCCTCCTAGTGGTCTAACCCTAACACTACCCCAGACCTAAACCTACCCAAAACCGAAGCGTGTTATATTGACGCTAAAGGGTGCCATGTGCGTTGGATATAGACGCTTTGTCAAAAGAGTCAATATATTACGCTTTGGGATGAGAATGCGTTGGTCATGCACATGCGTATTACGTGTTCAGTCTATAGTGTTTCATTGCCATCTAATGGCCTGGCAGCAGAATACAGCATTTTTAGTCGTTTTAGCGGATCCGTGTGAATGGGGATCGTTTTGACAATGGTGTCGTCTGTGCGCGGAAAACTCAAAGGAAAAACGTCTCCGTTTTAAAGGGATAGTTCACTTTGATATTCATTTTTGGTATGTTTTAGCTTACCTCAAGGGCATCCAAGATGTAGGTGTCTTTGTTTCCGCAGTAGTTTCAATTTTGATATTTTTAGGTCAAACCGTTCTTGTCTGTCAG